>NC_143406.1:4848342-5160511 GCF_052110815.1 Crocodylus siamensis | reverse complement strand
TTTTACTGGATAAAAGCCAGAGAGATGGGCTTCTTGCAGGACTGAGCATTGATGGATTTTGGACACTTAATCCCTATTAAAATTAACTGAACATCTCAACCAGCGTACACCCAGAGGCCTCTTTGGACGCACCTTTTTAACAGCAGAAAGTAAATAAAGTGGCACACGTAGACCGGATCCCTGCTGTGCTCGGGTTGCTCTAGGCCTTCCACTTGCCTTAGCACAGGCCCAAGGTGGGCGGATAAACTGAATAGGAGCACTCTTTGCTTTGCCATTATTACTTTGGTGACATCTGTACAATGTACGTGCTTTTGCCTTCCTACTGAGGGGCAGAATCCTTGATTTGTCTTATTACTGCACTCGATCTTACCTTCCTGTGTTGCTGTATTATCCAGAGTTTTGATTTTCCACCCCACCCTGTTGCAGTATTTTCCAGAAGTCAAGTGCTTGCTTTCTTTCACAATTCATTATTTTGCATACATGCATTTAAGAGAAAAATCCCCCCAAAATGACCATTTAAAACCAGTCTGCTAATTGCACATGATCCTGTTAGGTTTCTTGTGGTGAAATTTTTAGAAGCTTCCTGACACAGTGGACAAACACAGTGATTATCTCAGTTATCGGAGCTGAATGTGAGCTCCTAGAAAGGCTTTCATCCTTCACAATTTAATGAACTGCAGTTTTTTCCAGATTTAACAGTCCAGTATCAAATCCCATTGCTGGACACTGTGGGCTTTGCGCTTCCCAAACATCTGGGAGTTCCATATGGCTGGAAATACTCTCGCTTATACTTTAATTCAGTGCATATAATGTAATCGCACACAGTCTTGGACTCAGCTTTTGCCTTTCTGAGTCATATAATGAAGGTCATTTCCTTGCCTCTACAGCTCAGTTTATATAATCTGGACTGTTGCAATGAAAGGGAAGAGGATGCAGGAATCCTTGGTTCATTAAGAGTTAAATATAACTATCGGAAGGCTGAGATGTCCTGATGTTTCTGTGCAGCAGCCCAAAACAGCCTGACAATACATCGCAGATTGCTTAAGCATGATTTTTTTTTTTTTTGAATTAGATAAGTCTTCCATCTTCTCCAACAATCTCGTTCATACAGTTAAAATAAATTTAACAGCCATCCTATATTATTCAATCCCCAACCTCTAGAAAGAGGATGAGGAAAAGATGCTCCTACCAAATATGGTGCAGTCCTCCGAATTGACTTGTTTTAATTGTCAGGTGCCTTTTCAACCCCCTTGAAGTGACTTCAACATTAACAGGCAACCGCAAAACACTAGAAATGCATCTCGGGCATGTTGGAGCCTAGTGTATTACTGAACCTCTCCAGCTGTCTGCAGGAGGCACTGTTTGAACAGGGAGACTGCTGGATTAACTGTAGGTGGAAGATGCCTGGCATTTAGCCCCAGTGGCTGGTGTGGAAGCAGCAAAGCATTAGCTGAGAAGATGCAATGGTGAAATAATGAATATGTTTGGGGTTTTTTGCTTGCATTAGAGCTATGGATGACTATAGGCTTGGAGCTGCACGAACAGTCAACAGGCACCACCTCCACATGACACACACACACACACACACACACACACACACACACACACACACACACACACACACACACACACACACACACACACACACACACACACACACACACACACACACACACCCCCCCCCCCCCCCCCCCCCCAATCGCTGGTCATTTGAGCATACCCTCATTAATCAGCAGTCTTTGGTGTTAAGTATCGGGTGGTTTAAATCTGCTCCCTGAAGCCCTTCTGAATAAGTGTGTGTCTCGATTTAAGGGTCTGATCCACAGTCCACTGACATCAAAGGTAAAAAAAAACCTTCCATTGATCTCAGTCAGCTTTGGATGAGACCTTAACTATCTATCCTTAATATACGGGCAGTTTAGTGGAGCTTCAGGAGCGAGCAGGCAAAGCGAAGGATTCAGTGGGAGATGGTTGCATGCAGAGGCTGTGTAGCAAAAGTTCATGGAGTGGCCTGGGAAAGACTGGAAAGATGTTGTTTATGGGAGCTGGGATCTCAGAGGAGGAGGATTTCTCAGCAGCCTCATCCTGTGATGGTCACAGCTGGAGTAGGGAGAGTACATTGCGGGAACAGCAAGAGGTCAGCATTCTTACGGGGGCGGGGGGAAGAAGACGGGTTTGCCATGACAAACCGGGGGAGAGCAGCACTGATGTGACTCCCCGCACATGCTGCTCTATAGTGTAGCCTGTTTTATTTCCACCTGTTCTTCAGTTTTTGGACCCTTCTAGCACTTGGAACATTACATTTTACCAAAAAAAGCTTGTGCTTTATGCAGTTTTGATCCTTGTACAGAGGGGGTTAAAGTGTAAGTCAGTTAAATGGCTGGATTGTCCTGGTGTGTTTGCCACAGGATAATGGAAAATTCCTTTGTGAAGTCTGCTTGATCTGAGGCCAAAGGAAACAGGATGAAGTCAAAGCCTATTGCACTGGAGAAATGATAGCACAACACACTGCGCATCTTCTGGTGCCGCTGCACTTTGGCTGCTGCCAACATTTCAGAAGTATTCAGAGAGGGAAGTCCACAGGCCAGTAAGGACAGTCCTTTGTTGCATTGTGAGAAGTTGATGCTTTTCGTTCCATCATGGGCCTGATTCACCCTTAGGCTGGATTTAAAGTAACAGGGACACGTCCCAAAGGCTCCTCAGTAGCAACTGTTGAGAAAACTCCAGTTCTTGGTGGAAATCATAGCTGGCACCGGTTGGCAGCCTTACTGGTGGGTCACAGGGAACAAGCCGAAATGCTGAACAGTCTTGGAAACCTGCACTCATCTCCCGCTTTGGGAGGTGGTCCTTCCAAGCTCAGGATGTCAGCACCTCATAAGGAGGGAAGTGGAAACTTAGCCATATACATTTGTTGAGCTGGGGACACACTTCAGGACTTCAGTCTGGAGAGTTATGACATTTCACAGGTGCCGAATTCCTTTCTTGGGCAGTTAGATGTGAGGGAATGACTGAAAAACCTACTTCTTGATGGAGTGCCTTTTCTTGGTGTTTCCGTTTTAGTTAAGGACTTCCTTAATTTCCGAGGGGTGCACACAACCTGTAGTCAACAGACTTTCACCTTTTGTTTTCACTGATTCCAGGAGGGATTCAGTGCTGAATAGTTGCCCTCCAGTCGGACGTTACTGGAATTAATGCTGTGCTGTTTTATAGACCACCGCCTCAATATTGCCTATATGTTGGCTGGGCTGGCAGCTCCTTAACATGTTCACTTCTTGCTCATTTATCTTTTTGGTTTTTTTCCAGTGCTTTGCTTGTCTTCCTCCATTTTTTAATTTGCATTCATGGTATGGTTGAGGAGACTGAAAATCTTCATTATCAAAGAATTGTCCTGTTTTCAGAGGGCTCTTGTGAAAGTGTTCTCCATGTTTTTCCCACTAGAAGGAAAAATAATGCATTGTTTTCCCAATGTGTTATTTTTCCCTTAAAGAAAAAACAAACTCTGGTTATAATAAAATAAAATTAAATGTATATATCCCAGTGTGACCACGTTGCAGCAAATGGTGAAATAATTTGGATAATTTGATTACTACTTGCATGAATGAGGCCAGCTTCCTGAGAGAATGGTGCAGATGGTAGTCCAATACAGGAGACTGTCCCCTTATCACGTGGTTGTCACTGGCTTCTTTCTTGTGGACTTGAAGCTTGAATATCACAAGTCTGATCTCCTCCCTTTTCCTCCGACAGAT
Source organism: Crocodylus siamensis (assembly GCF_052110815.1). Lineage (NCBI taxonomy): Eukaryota > Metazoa > Chordata > Crocodylia > Crocodylidae > Crocodylus > Crocodylus siamensis. The sequence goes on along the minus strand of NC_143406.1, from coordinate 5,156,765 downwards.
CTGTACATGCAGATCCAAAACCTGTTGATGGTGATGGGTGCTTCTCCAGTAATCTCAGGGGGGGCTTAAGATCCTCCTTCTTTTCCCATGTTGCTGCAGAGAAATGAATTAAATTGGTGATCTCATAGTCTAAAACTGTTTACTACCGCATGTCTCCGACAGAAGGATCGAACTCATATTTCTCAGCCTGTTATCATTATTAATACCACTTTGCACTTTGATCTACTTCTTCCAAGGATCTCGAAGCACTATAGATGGGTAATGTTTTACCATAAGGTTCCCAGTAGTTGTTGGGAGGACTGTAGTATTTTTCCATCTTTAGGAGCTTCCCCCAAAGTCTGCTGAAGTCAGTGGAAACATGCCTATTTCATGGCTTTGGCTCTGGCCCAGGTTGAGTAAACTGAGTTATAGAAAGATTAAGAGATTTACCTGAGGTTGTAAACTTGTGTCATTGTCAGAGATGCTAATAGAAGCTGACCATCCCGATGAATCCCCTGGTCTAACCTTACAACACTTCCTTATCTACTGAAATAATTTCCTGCTCATCTTCATCTATGTGGTTGAAATGTCAAGTTAACGGTAGAAAACAAAGGGAAAAACATGCACTTGTATATTTGAATCTTTTAGAAGCAGCTGCTAGACATTTAAAAGTATAGGAACTTTCCAGATTTTTCATCAAGGTGTGCAGCAGCACCAGCATAGATCCAGGTAAAGGGACTAAGATTATATTAGGATAACTTTGAGACAAAAAAGATTGTATCTATTTTCTGTCCATTTAGGTTATAAGCAAATGTGCTGGGCCACTGCTTTTTAATTGCATTTAAAGGATGTCATTGCTTTTTTCTTTGCAACCTTTTTCATCAGTGCCTGTATTTCAAGACCCTTTTGTCAGCTGAGCCTCACATCAGTGACATGTTATCTGTTCTGTTTATAAGGCAACTGAATAGGTTATGCAACTGTTTCTGTCCCCTCAAAATAAAGAATTGAAATGCTATTGAAATACTCCACATTTAATATTTGCTGTCAAAAGTACAAGATCAGCTTCACAACTTGCATAGGCTTGGGTGGTGGTCAGAGCATCTTGGGGGAAAAAAGCTGTCACATCCTCCTTAATCCAACATGAGGGGACAGATGTGGTTAATCTGGATGATCTGTCTGTCATCTTTCATTTATCCACCTGTCATTGTATCTTGTTTTTTTCCCTAAAACCTGATAGAAAATCAGGTGATTTTCTGAGGATACCTGGTGATAAATGCAAGATGGATCACTTCTTGTCATTTTGCATCTCCCCAAAACTTCCTTGTAATGGGGAGCAGTGGGATAAAGTGCCTGCCCCAAAGCATTCACAGCCTGTTTGACATACCGTGGGAGACTTTCTCTTTGTGCTCGTTGTGAAGACACCGGGTCAGGGCGGCTTATGCTCTTGGACTAGAGTGGCTGGAAGTGGATCATTTAGGAACTTTTCCATGGCACACATGCATCGTTTGTGAGCAGCCTCCTTTCCCTCGCCACTGATGCTGACTATGGCATCAGTGATCGCTAGCTCCCTTTAATGAAGTAAAGTAGAAATATCTTCTGGTGAGGTTGAAATGGAAAGAAAGGAAATCAGTGTTTTGGAAGGAGGGACAGAAAAATTCAGATCAGTGAATGTGGAGCCCCATCTGAACATTTAACAGGCAGGCGAGCATAAGGAAGCGGCATGGCTTGTCTTCGTGGCTCATGCACAGGACTGGGCCCAGCTTTCCAGTGTGCATTTATTTCTCAGCTGTACCACAGACTTCCCAGTTTTATTTTGGGCAAGCCACTTAATGTCTCAGTATGTCAGGTTCCCCAGTTGTAAAATGCGGTTAGTATTTCTCTCTTTCTCAGGGATCTGAAGGATCAACACGGTATTGTTCTGGTATAAGCACGGACTATCTTTTTAGTTCTGTGTTTGTGCAGTACAGTGGAGATCTGATCCTTGGATGAAGCTCCCAGGCACTGCTTAAATGCAAATACTGTACTACTGAGATAGGGACTGTGGGATTGGGACTTGAGAGGTGGAGCTGGCTGCAATGGGCAGGTGAGTGGATGAGACCAGAGGGGTGGGATGATTTGCATTGTTTTGCCAGCCGGGCAGCATCGCCTGTGAACTGGAATCGCAGGCAGGAAGCTAGGGGAGGTGACAGAGAAGGAGAAGAAGCAGCCAGGTTCCCTTCCTGGAAGGAGAGCTGTCTGGCCAACACATTCATGGGCCCCCCTGCTTTTAGGGTTCAGGGAAATTCAAAGAAAAAATGAATTGCACCATTTTGTAGTGTCCTTTTGAGCATGGTTTGAACAGCAGCAATTAAGCCTCCAGTATCAGACCACTCTTCATTGTGCTCCTCCAGTAAAAGAGAATGGCTGTTCACCATCCCAGGTATCTGAATTTGCCTGGAGGCAGATTTCTTTGCAGATTATAATTATTCTGAAACAACCAGACAAAATGCCAGTGAAAGTCTCAGTGCAGAAAGCATGTCCGTTCTGGAAGATTTCCCACTGGAAATCTTCAAAACTGTTTTGTCCTCGAACTAATCAGTTCAACAACAATATCTGGTCAAGGTTTTCTGTTTTATCTCTGTTTGAGCCCCTACATAAGGTAAATGTACAAAGTGATTTATGAGGGATGTTGTTTTAATTCCAGGTCAGAAATTAATACTGGAAGAAGAAAAATCCTATTGGTTTGCTAACAATAAATGGAGGACTTTTAAAATCCTTCTCCTTCCTGGACAAATTCTGAGACTAGTTTCACTCTCTAGGAAGATCAGGACCACTAAGAAATGATAAGTATGCAGCTAAAGTAGCTCAGGCATAATTTGTAGCCCGTGATCGCAAAAGGAATCCGTGATCATACTGGGAGCGAAACCCAGATCTCTGGAGAATCATGCAGCATCCTAACCTTCAAGTCATTCTTCTGAAGTCTGATTCTGCACCCCCTGAAGTAGTGGGACGTAACACCATTGACTTAATCAGGAATGGATCATATGTTTCATGGGATCAGTTCTGCTGGCAGATGTTTATGCAGTGATGAAGAAAGCTGCACTCTTGTACTCTTGGAGTACTTCACTGATGCTCATGAACACTTGCTTTGATCCCATTCATTTAAATCTGATAATGGTTATCAGCGCAAATAAGGGCATATTTTTGGTCTTGAAATTAAAAAAAAAAAATAGAGTACTGTAAACATCTTTTATATCCAATTTCCTTTGCTTGGCCATGTAATGGGTCATATAATAATATCCTTATGTCTGATTACTCACGAAGATCTGTGTTTTATGTTGCCCCTTTTGTGTTAAGCTTTTGCAGTTTTCCCCCCACCTTTCAATAATTGTCTTTCAAAACCGTCTCTTCATTGCTCTGATTATTTCATTTCCAACAGATAAGCTTGTTACAGATAATCTCGTTTGCTAGATTTCCTCTCCAGCCGGCAATTGCCTTAATAGCCTCCTCTGAGGATTTCATCTTGTTTGGTTGTTGGACTCGGCTATCTATAAATATTCTATTTTTTCATGGTTCTTCTAGATGATTAAGGCCTGTCCTTTCTCTTGGCTGAATTGTTTCATGAAATGTTTGTGAAAGGGGAGAGCTTCAAGGAAGCTTGCAATTTGGGGCTTTTCATTTTGGTGCACGGTACCTCTAACAAATCTCTTTGGTCAAAGTACATAATTGCTTTTGTGTACTTCAGTTTTCACAGTTTCATCGGCTCCAGGGCCAGAAGGGCAGGGAGCGGTATAATCATTTAGTCTGATTTTCTGCTTAACACAGGCTAAAGGATCTTACCCTGATATCAGGTGTTGAAGTTGATACCCCCCAGGGTGGCTGGGATTGGATGGGGGGCATCCCACCGAGTCCAGCCCCTGCTGGTGTAGGGAACCGCATCATATCATTAAACAAACTTATCAAGCTCCATCTTTAACCTAGGTAGGTTGTTTACCCCACATTCTTATGGGAAGGCTGGTTTTCAGCATTAAAAACTAGTCCCTTTTTAGATGCAACTCAAGTTGAATGGCCAAGGTACAGGATTTCAAAGTCAGTTTTGAAGAACCTTGGCTTTCATCAGCAAACATTATGTTACTCACATGCCTAGAAATGTGCATAAGCTTGAGGTCTCTCTGTTCAGTTCTGCCACAGCATCTATAAATTTGATTTGCAAAGCTGCCTCTTGTTTCTAGCCTAGACTCCTGTCCTGCCGGATTGTCTTGTGGCCAGATCACTGCTGGGGACTAAGGAATCAGGAGGCGCGACTTCACGGTTAGGGCAGCTAGGATCTGGAACCAAGTTCCAAGAGAAGTGGTGCTGGCTCCTACCCTGGGGGTCTTTAAGAGGAGGCTAGATGACCACCTTGCTGGGGTCGTTTGACCCCAGTACTCTTTCCTGCCATGGCAGGGGGTCGGACTCAATGATCTGCTCAGATCCCTTCTGACCCTACTAACTATGAAACGTGAGGACTGCATTCAGGAGAGGAGCTGGGCTGACATGGGCACAAGCTAGAGTTTGCTAGTATGGCCTGGTGCAATGGGTGCAGGAGCTGGACAGCAGGACATCTGCTCCCAACTCCTCTACTAGGCTGCTCAGTGACCCCGAGCAAGTCATTTCACCTCGCCTCCCTGTTTCACCATCTTGGAGCAATGGGGCAACGATACTGATTTCGTAACAGCACTTTAAGATGTCTAAACAAGATGGTAGTATTAGATACCATTATTATGATGATCTGTGGAGCAAGTACAGCACGTGCATAATGCAAGCTTCCCCCGAGAGCTGAATCCTGCTCTGTACAGTCACGCCTATAAGATGTCAGAGAGGCTGGGGTTTCCAGCAGGCTTTAAAGTATGAGACAAGTTGCTTCTATTGGGTACCTCACTTCCTTGGCCTCTTCTGAGGCCTTGCCTGTTTTGTCTTTGCTTCTCTGTTGAAATAGCCAGCGGGTTAGTTAATGCCCTGTATGGTGACAGTTTGATTTTGGTGGTGTTAGTGCTGGGCATGTTCCTCTGTTAGAACCTGGGCGGAGATCCCCAGAAAAATGGGTTTTCAAGATCTCTGGGCAAGTGGACAAACATTTTATTTTATGACTCTCCAAAAGGGAAGCACCAAAAAGACTTGAAGGCAGCGAGCTGGTTTCTGTTTATGTTGGTCGTGCAGTCTGCTGTTTGAACAATAATTGCAATGCTTCCTACCCATGGAGGACAAACCAGGGCGCTACCATTGTGAAAGCCTGCCTTTTATCGGACCATACCTCAGTAAGAGAAAAACTGAACATCCCTGCATTGTTTCTCCTTGAGTTACGGCCCCCAAGTTGAACCTCACTAGAAAAAGCAACTGAAAATCAGAGGCAATGTGATGGCGGTTCTTAATTTTACATTTGCTCCCAAGGTATTACTGTGATAAGTACATTTGGGAAGTAGATGGATACATTTGCTATGAGGAAGGGAAGGTGTTCAAGGGGTCACATCCTGCCCCTCGTCTTTTCTCTTGTCAAGCACCCCTAATGTCAAGCACAGCTTAAAAAGAAGACAAGCGGAAGTGCAAGAACAGTGGAGCAAGAGACGGGACTAGGCTGTAAGTCATTTGACAACTCGTGTCCTTAGACAACATATCTGATGGTCACTGCTGTGTGCTTAAGGTAAGAAAGGAGTAAGATGTAGCACAAATTCACTTTGTTCATACTGCACGTCTCAGTAGTGCACAGATTATTATTTTTTGTATAAATAATAGAAGAGGCGCATAATAATGGGACAGATCCTTTAGCAGAGCACAGACCTTGACATCAGTTTGTAATTGTAACCTGTTCTATAATTAATCAGACCTTGGCTTTGGAATTCCGTGCTGTTAGTCTAGCTTTTGAAAAGTTCTCGTTAATGCCGAAACTTGAATCATCTTAAACATGGTTCTGTCCAGAAAATAGGTATAGGGGTGGGGTAGGGGGGGTGTTGTTTTTATTGTTTACATAATCAGCCTCCAGCGCATGTAATTCTCCAAGCCTCATTGCAATTACCGAGTGTGTATTGGACTATATTACCTGACCTTGGATTATTCCCAGTCCCTCCTGTGTGTCCGGAGGATGCCTTGTTCTCGCTCCACAAAACCCCTTTATGCCTTCTGATTCAAGTGAAATTTGCTCCCCCTCAGCCTTGGAGCCTCACTCTTGCCATCAGTGGGAAGTTTGCCAGTAACTGAGCTGGAACAGGATCAAGTCCTTGACACCCACTTCCTTTCCTTATTCATGTAGGGATCTCCAAGTGCTTTGCAAACACTAATTAGTCTAAGAACCCCTTCGGAGGTAGCCTAATAGCACTGCTTAGTGAGCAGCTTTGTTTCTTTTGCTTGAGATATTTGCTTTGTGCCTTGGATGTACATGGAGCTAGAATTTTTAGAAGCCATAATTGGGGCTGGTTTTCCAGAGTCCATCTCCCAGGGTAGGCATATAAATGAAGTAGTTTGATTTTAAAAGATTTCCACTATGTTTTTCCCTCTACCCCACAATGGGAAATGTTCAGTGCTGAGGTCTTCTGAAAAACCGGTTCCCAGCTCTGGCTGCTGAGTCCCTAGGAAAAGTGATTTGAGCTGGACTTTACGGCATGAGGTTTGAGCTTTGCTGTGATATGTGCATTGCTGACTGTCTTGCCTCCTGCAGTAACAAAACCTGAGCATCTCATCTCATTTTTATAGTATGTTTTGCCTGACAAGGTGGCTGTTTTTCTCTGCTCTGGGGGTGGTCAGATATGATGAGGACACCCATTAACAATAGTAAAACATGCTGGCACTCCATATTAAGAATGTATTTTTCCGTATTCTTGGAAAAAAGAAATCTCCCTGCTGCTTCACTGGCAGTATTAGATATCTGTTTTTCTAGGTCCTTTTCGGCTTATCCTGGTATCATCTGCTTGCTCTGAATGATGCTTCCTTCAGAGGAGTTATATCCTCTGCAAACGGTGTTGATGCATTTCAGAGGATGTGTAATATTCAGGTGGTGGTTATCCATATTTTGATATATAGTCCCTTCATCTGACATTACAACCTACAAGCTCGATTCTGTAGTTCTCACTTGCACTACAAGTCCTCAGAGTTCATGAAACGGGGACTACTTGTTGTGAGTAAATGTCACAGGTTTTAGGCCCATTTTATTTTTCTTCTGTACAAACGTATGTTGCAGATGGGTGGATTAGGCCTTTTCCCCATGGTGTGGGGAATAACCAGATGCCTTATTATGCTGCAGAAGCTTTCATAGAACAGAATCTCTTTGGATTTGTATTTTGTCCCAAGGTCTGTTACTCGCATTATTTAGGGGCACTGGACTGTGACTCGGAGCACCTGGGCTCTCTTCCCTGCTTTGCTACTGCGCCGCTCTGTTATTTTGGACAGGTCTTCTCTTCCCTGCGCTTTTGTAACCCATCCTGTGAGATGAAGATGAGGATGCTGACATCTTTTTGTTAAGCACTTGAGATCAATGGATGAGAAGGACAGCATCAGAGCTCAGCATTAGAAGTGTCCCCAAACTAGTTAGCAATCCACGATGATAAGAATAAGCAGTTATTGACTTCTCTTGTGGTAGAGAGCAAATGTAGGCCTGACTCCTGCATATGCAATATATGCATAATTAGCTTTACTCAGTGGGATCCCACTCAGTTTGTAATAATTGTCCTTCATGCGTCTCAAAGGACAGACCATCTTAAAATTCACTGAAACATGGTTAATCTTTGTATTGTTTCATGTGCATTATACTTTATTGTCATGAACAGTCTCTCTCCCTTTTAGACATGAATTAAAAAAAAAACAAAAACTATCTATCATACACCACCATGTTGAGATAGAGGCCCAAGGAGACTTGTGTACCATGTACCACGTCTCTATAAGTGCTTGGTAGGAAGCACTTTTCTGCATATATGATCGGTTGGCACATCCTTTGACCTCCAATAATGTTCCAAAAAGTATGATGATCGTCAGCCAGTCTTATGCCAGGATTTTTCTCATATTTTTCAATGAACCATATCTGTTCACAAAGGCATAATTCACAGTATAGTCCTCCAAGACCTGATCTGGCAGTCCCATACTCATAGAAGTAGGCTCTGTGGCCCCCCAGGAGTGGTCCCTATGATGCGGATAATATTCAGCAACAAAAATCCCCAGCAAAACATTTATCATTTCTTGACCTAATGCTTTATTGATTTTTATGTAAAAATATATGAGCATATAAAAATGAGCAAACCCTATGTGCGCTCTACTCTTTCGAAGCCAAGAATACATTCCATATGGGATCTCATGCGTTCAGCTTGCCATTACGTATAAAAGAAGGAACCTCCTTACACAGCTATTTCCTTAAGGGCATTAATTACAGGTCAGTGCATGAGCTGCTTTTACTTTTCCAGTGCATTAAAACTATTCTTTGTGACAGCTATAGCAGAGTTTAAAAACCAGCATCAACACAATGATACCGCATTAATAATATTAACACAATGCTGCTAACATTAGACTATTGAAAGCAAGCCTACACAGTGACAGTTGTTTCTGGTTGGCTTTGAAAGTTGAAACCAAGGGCAATGGATAACACTGAACCACGGTTTGTTTCTAGAGATATCAGAACATTTGAACTTCTAATGTTCATTTACTGTTTCTAGTTTTTATTCCCTATTATTCCTCATATCTTCATCTGGCTAGTACTGATGGCGCAGTCATCTACAGGAGCTGAACCGGAGACCTCTAAATCTCCGAACTAGATCCAGTTGCTTGGAGGCATAGCAGACATGCAAAGGTTTTACATGACCCCGGTGCTACAAGGCAGAGATTCAGGCTGTGCCACTATGGATTATATATGAAACCCTGCAGTTGTGCACTTTGAATGCTGTAAGTGAAAGGAGTGCTGAAACACCGCAGGACAAACCAGATCTCACTATTCCTGTCTCCGGAGTTATAAATCGTTCTGATATGCAACCAAAATTTTGGTTCCTTTCCTGATGAGATCTGGCTTGTTCTGTTCAGACATACTCCTGGAGTACTGTAAAGCTATATATTTTCAGGTGAAAGTCGCTCATACCACAGACCTTTTCTGTGTTTTGTAGAAACTGACAATGGATTATTGGAGGATAAACACAGTTTGGTAGCTGAAATCAGGATGCCTTGCCTTGCTCTGTATGATCCCAGATAAGAAATAGGTCTCTGTGCCTCATAGCTTTTAACTGTAAAGGGGAGATAATCTGTAGCTAGCTCGAGGTGAAACGAGGCCTAAAATTTCCATTGTTCAGAGGTCCCATGCATATATCTGTGTGCTCCACTTAAACTTAAATTTTTCTGGACTTACATGTAATAGAAAAGGCTATGCACAGGCCCTCTGCACTGGGATCAACACCATGGTAATATTGCAGAGTATTTGGGATCTTCTTGCAGTAAAGTTATGCATTACTCAAAGCACTTCCTGCTCTCGGCTGCTGAGCATACGCACAATGGCCCAATATATACACTCTGTAATTCGTTGGTTGCTGTACACCGGATCCGTTGTCCACATCACCCCCGGTTCTTCGGTAACCAGATGTCATTGCACATTTACTTGCTGGTTGTACCCCCAGTTAATTTTATTTTACATACTTAGAATTCTTGCTTTCAACTCAGTGGTAATAAGTTATCCATTTGTGTAATCGGTGCTTTTAACAGTTGTGTCCCTGCAGTACACTGAGCAGTGCCCTTCACAAAACTCTGTTCTGCAGAAGAATGTGGCATTATAATAAAAGCTGAAATTCCCTAGGCAAACGTGTGTGTGTGTGATACTTGGCTTATTTTTCAGTGACATCCCAATGCGCGCCCACAAGGGCCAGATGGTGGCCTGATGACACCTCGGCCTTAGAATATACTACAATATCTTCTTGCTTTCATAGAGCATTCCCACTCTGCTACCAGGGCAAGTATGCTGCACCCTCCTCGATGCTTAGGACAGGCCTAGCTGTATCATGGCTTTGCTGCTTCCTAATCTGTCCTCCTTTTTTTTTTTTTTTTTGTTTGCCCGGCTGCCACCCAAGGGTGCAAAATAGAGTCCTCATCCCCGTGCTCAAGTCTCAGGGGCATGAGGGCTGAGTGCTCTTTGCACAGAGTCGGACATATAGCCCACTTGCAACACCCCCAAGCGCAATCTGGCCCAGTATTTGGAGATGCCTCTGTTTGCGCCCACAAAAGCATGGTTGTTTGAGAAGCAGCACAGTTCCATGGACAAGGCCATTAAGTCGTTTCTTCTTTTTGTCTCATTTTCCTAACCTCTGGTTTCAGCTAAAAGCAGTTTGAAACATGGCCGCTCTCTTGCTAATCCTCTGCATGAAGCCTAAGAAAATAGGGCCCAGTCTCTGCTGGGGCCTCTGTGCTCTGTTGGTCATAGTAGATGCAATAATATCATAAATAATTTTTGCAAGCAATTTTTTTAGATGTCTTTAAAAGCAAAGCAAAACAAAACAAAAAAATCCCACCCTTGACACTGCATCTTGCAGTTTCTTTGTTTCTCCACACTTTTCTTTCTACGGGGAAATAAAGGATGGCTCTATGGCAGGGGTGGGCAAAATGTGACCCATGGGCCAGATGCAGCCCACCAGGTCATTCTATCCATCCTGCGGGGCCCCTAAAAAAAATTTAGAAAATTAATATTTATCTGCCCCTAGCTGCCTGTCATATGGCCCTCGATGGCTTGCCAAAACTCAGTAAGTGGCCCTCCCAAAATAATTGCCACCCCTGCTCTATGGGAATAACTTTGCATTGTCTGCACTGTTGTGCATCTCCTGCATCTATGCTACCTCCAAGGAGAAACTGGTCAAAAGAAGGCTTGGAGTTTTTTTCAGTAAATTAGAGTCAGCTGAAAAGGCTAAACAGAAAATGCTGTGTCTTAGCAGGCTTGGATGTAGACTGGTTTTTGGTGCTGCATTATCGGGAAAAGATGCTGTCTGTTAAAGCCACGTGGGGCATCTAGAGAGTGAGAATGAGCAGTAAGAAAATGTGCCTGCAAAGTTGAGAGAGTTCAAAATAAGTAGCTTCCTATTAGCAATAGGCTTGACTGTGCTAAGACAAGTAGATGCTATTATGGAAGTTTTCTTGACAGATTTTTATGTGGTACATCTGGCCTTTAAGGGAAAACAAAAAAGAAGAAGCAACTTCAGTGTTCCTAGGAAATACCAGACTGACAGTCCTGGAGGTGGAACGGTCTGTTTACAGGAGGAAGAGAGAGAGGGAGCAGACAAAATGCCAGCTGCATCGTCATTATCCTGCCAATATGCCAACCTTTCCCTGCAGTGAACCTCAAGGTTCAACTCCATTCCTTAATCACTACCGAACCTGGGAGAAAACAGTGCGGTAAAGGGAATACTAGAACACATCCTGGGAAATAGGCTCGAGTCCCATTTTGGTGCGTTACACAAGGAGCAGGAGATAGGCCCTGATATTTTGTAGATTCATTCCACCCGGAAATATTCTGGAGGCCAGGGTCCATTTGCGAACAGGCTGTACCCACTGCCTCCCAGCCCTTGTGCAACATCTCTCTGTCGCATCTTATGCCCAAACCCAGAGCATCCTCTTGATGTGCTCCCATGCATCTGGGGCTGAGGGGAAGGGGAGCATGTGATGTTTCAAGCTTTCCTTGCACTCTCCTCTCACGTCCCTGCAGCAGACTAGCTAACATTATCTATTCTGTGCTCCCTGCCTGACAGCCTTTTTTGACTAAGGGAACTGGGGGAGTCAGAGAATGAGGTTTAAAAATGGGATAAGAATTGCTTATAGAAGAATTCTTCCTCATGGGGAGCATCCTGCTATATTAATACTGGTGGTTCTTTGTACCCAGAAGGCCCCGAAGCCAAGTCATCACTTGGCACATGATGGATTTCATAATCATTCTTAATACAAAAAAAAAGGCATGAATAATGAGCAGCAATAGCTCAACAGCAAACATTAGCATCCCATTCATTCTCATTTGAATTAATTTCCCTGCAAGTCTCTTAAAATGCTATCTATATTTTCAGGACTCTTCTTTAAAAAAAAAAAAAAAAAAAAAAAATCTGTAAGACACAGACAGGACTCTCTATTTATATTCCCTTCAACTACTTTAAATTTGTGTTTATCAAGTCTAACATATTGCAGGTTTCATATAAGAAAGAAGAGATGACTGCAGCCGAAACTCTGATGGAAGGTGGATGTGAATCAGAAACCAGTCCAAAACCATAATCTCTGCCTTGCACAGAAAAGCTCCACTTTAGGAATGATTGCAGGGAAAACAGCGTGGATTATAATTGCTTTGGGTGCAATACTACTATGCAAGTGTGAAGAAACAATAAAAGATGCAATTTAAAGCTCTGCAGCTCAGGTCTTTGGACACTGATGCTGACACACCAGGAGAAAGGCAGGTGCATGTCCCACTATCTACATGAAGACAAGTTAAACGTTGGGATGTTAAACTCTAAAGTTGAAAGAGCCTGTATGTGGGCCACCCTAGTTCACTGGATATTTTGGGTTTGCGTGGCAGTGTTTAGGCAAACCACGTTTAGCTGAAGTCTGTCTTGTGGTTTAAACCTCACGTATTTGGAAGTATAGCGTGTTGGTGCTCCACTGACAGCTTCAGATGGGCCTATCTTCCCTTCTTTTGCCTGATTCTTTCCATGACGTGGTTTTTATAAAGTTTCATGTAGCTGATTGGTACCATAGGTCTCTGGTACTCTGAGGAATAATTACAGCCTTTCCCACTAATAACAGCTAGAATCGACACTTACTTACTTTTCCTCTCCACAAGCTGTCTGCTGGCGCTACGTTTGTTTTAGCTCGTTTTTCATCATTTTGAGCGGGTTGAATACATACTAAGAGTCTTCATTCTGAATTGGTCGCTGATCTGCCAAATGGCTGATAAGCTCACCTGACTTCTCTGTACCTGCCTTTTCTTATTGGAAGAAAACTTGTACATTGTTGCTAGAGTTAAAACTATTTTACTGTTATTTAGCTACTTGCTGTCAGTCCATATGGGGAATAATTTTAATCTTTGCAGCAGCAGGCAAAATACCAATTTTCACGCTTTGGGTGTGAACGTGAAGTCACAACATTGACATCTACTAGACGTTTTAGGTTGTTTCTGGTAAGACACCAGGTGCCAGGATTTTTTTGGCGTGGGGTGGGGAGGGTGATGAGAAAAGCAAATCCTTCACCTGGAGTTGACTGGTTGAAATGCAGCACTCATAGTGTTACAGTAGTGGCAGGAGGTTACTAACATGTCCGGTGTGTTATATGATTGTCATACTCTTCTTCAGTTTCTTGTGAATCAAGTGATGACATTAAAAGAAAAACCACCCTACACTAAGTAGCATTAGCAATTGGTATCCTAGTTGGCAACTTAGCAGAGAGATCAAGGAATGGATATCAGGACAGGGCTATGTTGTCACATATAAGTCATTGGGGAGCGCATAATTTATTGCTATTATACCTATTCTGTGGATAAGCAGAAGACTTCAGTGTCTTGGGATCACATCCTGCTGCCAAAGGATATGACTAACACCCATTAGACAGATTACCATTATTCTTCCTATGGCCAGGGAAGAGGGGGCATAGTTGTCACCGGCATTTTTCACCCTTAGTAAAACGCACTTAAAGATTGCTTTCCATGTAACCCTTTCCATTTTTAATGTAGTTGGGTGGGATTTAACTGTATCATTTCTAAAAAAAAAAAAATCTGAGGCTAAATACCGACCAACTGGATGCAGAAGGCAGGGTAGATTTGCACCTTCCAGATTGACCAAACTGGAGATGTATAGCATAAGCTGTGTATACATGTGCAATAAGGCACACTGCACGCTCAGTGAAAAAGCTGATCAAGCATTTGGAGGTCTTGGCATTGCAATACATTGCTGTAAATCATACCTCTTGGACTGATGTGCCCTACGCCGTGGTGGAAAGGGAGAGCTGGTGTTGGCTTTTGACTTGCTGACACAGAGGGACCTGCTCCTTAGAAACATTGGACCTCCTGCCAAGGTATGGTCCTCAGCTCCCCATGGAAGTTAATGGGAATTGAAATGTAATCAGTCCATTGCAAGATCTGGCCTGAAATGCTGACGGAGAGGAAGTTGCTCCCTCAAATGTATCAGCTGTTTTGGAAGCTCTTTGTCAGGCTATAACTCAGCACTGATTATTCACAGTTCTCATAAGGCATCGTCCGGTCTTTATAAAATAGATATGCAGCAAGCTTGTTATATATTTATAATAATCTCCCATTGCACATGCACCTTCTCTCCCCTTTGCTCTGTCACACTAGGCCTCATTAGCAAACAAAAAGGAAAACCTGCTTCTTTGTCACTTCCTTGCTTCTGTATTCACATAATAATTGAGCCAGTGTGGCCTTGGCTACACCGGTGCCACTTTGGGGAAGTCAGTCAGGCTGCCTTAGTTGCATCTTGGGCACAAATTAGCCTGTTGAAGTTGCCCAGGGTGCAATCCATGGGTGTTACCACGTATGATACAGCAACACTGAGGAAAGCTGATCAAGGATGCTTGCACCTAATGCTGTACAACGCCCAGGAAAGTGATGGTCCCTGCCACCAGATGCTCATTGTCTAGGTAGGAGAGTGTTCAATAGGAAGAGGAGATGTATCCTGGTGTGGTTTGCTGGTGTAGTTCAGTACACAGTTGAGCCTACTCATTTAGGGCATTTATAGATCTAGTCCAAATGAGCAGGATTTACTAGAGTACTAGTAGCCAGCCCCGTTAAGAAGCCCCTGTGCCCTTAATCTGGAAGGCTTCCATGAAAAAGACATTCAGATGACGAGAGCTGCGTGGAGATACGGTAAGTATTGGTGCAGACCTGTGTCAGACTCCTTGCCTCTGCGTGATCGCTGCACAGCACAGAGCATATCACTGTTCAGCACAGATCCTTATGTGCTTCAGACCCGGGAGACTGTGCGTGGCTCTGTGAGATAAAAGAATAAAGCAAGAGGAAACGAGGGAGAGAGAGAAGTTGAATCCTCCACGTTCATTATTCTGTATGGAAAAAACATCAAAGGCACTAATGGAAACCCCTTTTTATATTTTTCAAAGCTCAGTTGTTAAGATTTGGCAGGCAGATTCCTTATCGGTGAAATATTTATGAATGAAACAGCTGGGATGCTGGATGAGGCAAGATCGTAAGCTGTTGTCCCCCTCCCCGCCAAATATTATCTTAGCTTCTGTTTTGTTTCTCCTTGTTTTATTTTTAATACTTGCATGATAAAAACAGTTGGAGATCTCAGTCAGGGTTGAGGTGCTTTTTGCAAAGTGCTCAGTGAGCGCCTTGCGGGACAACGCTTGTCTTTCATTTCTGGCTAGTTACATGAGAGAGAGAGTCAAAGGTGGGAGAAAGAAACGGCATGGCTTCATGTCACGGTGCAGTGCCCCAAAGATGCCCCAAGTAGCTGCCAGTGCTTTAGCTTGTGTACTGGAGGTCTGCATGGCAAAGGTGGCACCTCGTAGGCCTGAACTAATGCTGTGCATGCTGGATCTAGAACAAGAAGCACTTCAACTCCATTGGCATGGCACTGCACCCTACTGTGCTAAGATAGCTTCTCTACTTCTGCTTCCAAAGCTGTGGCTTCTGTGTACTCCACACTTCACTACCCCCATCTTCCAGACAAGGGACTGAAGAGCAGAGAAATCAAGAGACATATCCGGAGTTCCTGGCAGACGCGGGAAATGCACTGCCGCATCTGAGTTCCCCTACCAGTGCCTGAACTGCAAGGCCGTCCTTTCTTTAAGGCATAGTTTCTCAACCTGTGGTATGTGTATCCCTCAGGGTATGCAAGACACATGCAGGGGGTACGTGGGTACCCCGACACTCTCTCGCCCTCTTTTCTCCTCTCTCTTGCCCCTTGGTCCTCTCAAGACTATGGCAAAAAATTGGAATAAAAAAAAATTGGAATAAACTCCCCAGTAATAATTTGGCATGCCACGCTTTGTGCAGCACTGGTTTCAGCCCTCCTAGTTTTGGCCAGCATCACCTCTAGTCCAGGTATATGCTTGAGTTGTGCATCCCTGGTGTAAAAGGTGGCAACCCTACCCACACCAGATCAGACATCTGTTATATCATGGTCTTATAAACACTCCCTTCTTCCAACACATTAATCTGTAAATATAAAATCCCCAGGAAAATTGAGTGTTGGGGTACTTATTAAAATTTTCAGCAGTTAGGGAGCACTTTCTACTTAAAAGGTTGAGAAACGCTGCTGTAAGGCATTTGTGTCCAAGCAGAGCACTGCCAGACCAGAGACTTCTTGTGTATTTTTGGGAAACACAAAACCCAAAATGCAAACAAAACTCACCACTGGGTTTAACATTTCAGACTCTGAAAAGCTGTTCTCCGAAGAAAACATTAGCTGTCATAACTTGGTGAATTTGAGCCAGCTGGGGATTTCATTAAAGCGTTGATAAGATGAATGCATGTGGACAGCTCTACCTAGATTACCACTTGGCAGGGCCCTGCTGACATTTCTGTATGAACAGGGAATTATTTTCACAGTGAAAAGCTGAACTAGCATGCAGAAGGAAACAGGTGCATGTCCCTGCTAGCTGTCCAGAGCTCGGCATGTAATACACGTCCTGACTTACCAGATGGTAAGTATTGGCATATCGAGTGAAGTGTGATCCTTAGGGGGCACTTAGAAGCTGGCATTAATGTCCTGAAGCTTAACTTCCCAATGCTCAGCTTGTCAGAGGGCAGAGGGCACTGGGAGACCAACAGACAGCCGTGGCCCCCAAGTACGCCGAGCTAGAGCAAGAGAAGCAGTGTTATGTGCAAAAATAGCTTCACATATCACCAGGTTGGGAGGCGGGGGAAATATTTCACAGAGTTGCAATGGTTTATCTGGGAGAAAAATGTTACTACACAAAGACATTTTGGGCCTTGCTCCCAAACTCAGTGCAGTCAATAGTGCAATCAACCCTTTGTCCAGGGTCTGGAACACCCCCCCTAGCCCCCGAGGTGGTGCAAGCACCTACTCTGGACTCCTTCAAAAAAACAGCTGGATTTCTTTCTTGCTGGGGTCACTTTCCCAGCTGACTTCCCACCTCTGGTGGGGGGCCTGGACCCAACGATCTCATGAGGTCTCTTCCAGCCCCTAATGTCTCTGAAATAGGAGTCTTCCCACTGAGTGTAGCGGATCAGGCCCTCGTGCCTCAAAGAGCACAGTGGCTCACTGCATTTACCTTGCCTGGCTGACCCATTCATTTGTAAATATAATGACATTTCATGAGCATTTTTTTATTTTATGTTACAGGTTTCACATGGGTTGAAATTACACATTGTCACTCTTATAATACACATAAATGCATGGTGCCTCCTTTCCAGTATGATTATGTGCAATCTTGTGAATACCTGGAATCATAGCACGAGGACGTGGTTGACAAATATCAGCTCCAGGGTATATTTTGTGCACCCTAATTTTAGTCCTTAAAAGAAATCCTACCCCTGCCTTGTGTATAAATATAAAGGGGCTTCTCAAATATCTGTCTAAGAGGGGGAATTGCCCTTCATGCTGCCCCTCACGTACACTAACCTTGTGCCTTACATCCCACCCAAAAGATGTCAGATGGAAATATTTCCATGTGGCAGGCTCTCTTTTCCAAGATTATGAATTCTTCCCCTTACAATCTGAAAGGAATTTACTGTGATAAAATGGGATGAAACACTAATACGTTCAGTAAGGTCTACCCGCATATGTGTTAATTTGATTTAGGAGCTAATCTCTTCAACAGGATATTACATCCGTCCCAATCAAGTACCCCATGCAGCTGTAGATCTTCGGGTTTACACATTTATTTGTGGAGGATGAGGCAGAGGAAAGGGACAATTCTCCATGTTTTGGAGTAAACATGTTTTCCTTTTTTTCTTGAAGGACTGCAGAAAGGATTATACTCCCTTTATACTAATTATCCATCCTGGGGGCACTTCATCTTATACAAAGGCCATTAGTGGAATAGACATATTATCTTTTTAATATTTCTGTCAATGCGGAATACTTACATTTATACCATCTGTGGTACGCTGAACCTGAAAACCTCTTAATAACTTGCTTCTAGAACTAATATCCATAATTCATCCAGGATGTTTTCCTTCAAGAGTGCAGGTTTTACTGGTCTAAATTAGGTTTATATTTAAAAAAAAATTATACCCATCCACATGCGGGGAGCTTATGATGATTTATGAAGGTGTTTTGATCCTGGCTTATTAATTCCTAATCCTGATTTATTATTATTCTTTCTAATTTTGCACTGGATAAAGTCATTTAGAAATGCGAAAGTACAGGTTAAGAGCTACTATTGAATTTCCATTGAAATATCAGGTGGGTGATGCTGAAAGGCAAACCTACCAGATTTTAGTTATAAATAGAGAAGGGCAAACCAATTCAGATGCAGCTGGGACTCAGCTCAAGCCTTTTGCCTCATCATCTATTTTAGGGCTGACAATACTATGAATTTATTTTTTTTTTAAATCTGCTTCTGCTTTTCCTGCCTTTATCCAGAAGGAGCAGTACATGGGAAGGTAAAGCTGTTTCTTACCATTTTTGCCTTCAGAAAGTCTACATTTGTTAATGCATGGCCGTTGTAGTATTTGCATTTTTCCCTAGCCACAGGATATAGTAACATACTGCAGCTACTTGAGATACCTGGAACTGAGAGTGCCAAGTTTGGGATGGCATCCAGTGTTTCCAACTGAGAATTAAACCTGCAAATGCTGGAAATTGCATGGAAGAGACTTTGATCTAATTGCTGGAACAAAGATGATCAGTCCGACACTTTCCCATAGAACAAGGAGAATATGTGTATATGTGTGTGTACACTAAATTGTTGCTCTGTAAATCCTGTACTGCTGCTGAAGTGGACTGGTCTTAAAATACAAATCCTTTAAGATTTGATAACTTTGCCATTGCATGGATATAAATACATGGTTTAAATTAGAGAGGGTTAGTTAGCTGTCTGAAGTTATGGCATCTGATGAAGTAAGTTGCTGTGTATGGAAGTTTGTCTTTCTGACTGAGTTAGCTTCCAAGGTGTTGTCCTGCTTTGCTTTCTGCCTTATTTAAATCAGCATAAGTAAAAATACTGCTGGTCTGAAAATGAAAGAAAGAAAGCTTCCATAATTTGAAAAAATTCAAATTTAGTAATAAAAATGGCCAGCGAGACAACTAGCAAAACAAGGGCGAAAAAACCAGGGTTTTTTTTTTTTCTTTTTGTTTTAGATATTATCAAAATGTTGAAACTTTCTCCAGATTTTGAAACTGGAGGAATGTCAACGAGTTCTAAAAATAACCCTTCACAATAGAGTGAATTGAACCATGATAGTGCTAGTCCTTGCACGGTGAATTAAGATGATGGTCTCCAGTGTTGAACGTAGATGTAAGTAAGATTAAGCATAAGGACGAAATCAAGGGCAAAATGTGTAAAATGTCATAAAATACACCAGATGAAGTAATAAGCAGAGAGAAATATCTCTCTTCTGCACTTTGTCTTCAAGTTTCCTTCTCCCCTTCCTTTAATATTTGTTTCAAATGCCTGGTATTAGATTTTCACGTTAATTTAACATCTGGTCAAGCATCACTTAATCATTTGGCACTGTCTAAATGTATCCTCATTAAGAAGAGTTCCCAGTTAAGCTGCAGTCACTGTTATTAATGATCGTTACAAAAAAGTTGGTTCCATGAGAAATGCCTTAATCTCCGATTCACCCCAGGTAGGAGCCCAATCCCAAATCCATTTCAGTCCATGGAAAGACTCGCATTGATTTCAGTGGACTTCAGTCCAGGTGCTACGCGCATGTGTATTAGTATGGTATTGGACACAACCTTAGGGACAGGATAGATGTATGGTAAGGAAAACAGTTATGCACAGAATAGCTGTCAAGATACAATGGAGCAATTGTAAGCAACAGCGAAGGTGGAGAAAAATCTACTCTCTTCCAAACCTGTGGTCCTTGCTGACTTGGTGTTTGTTTCAATTTGCAGTCATTACAGAAGCTTAAAAATGGTTGTTTTATTTTTTTCTTAGAGTGGTGAGTAGAAGATAAAAAAGAGTAAATACCAAAAATAAGTGGCTGTCCATGCTCCGAGCAGCTTGGTGTTCAGCAAACCCTGTAATTGCAGCGTCACGATCAGAGGCACACAACATCTCCTGGGTATTAGGAGGCAGGCTTGCAAACAGTGGGGGCATAATCTATTTTCTTTTGGGTTCAGCATATTGAATATTGCTGCTACACAAGCAGTAGGGCCATTTCAAAGGCAGAACAGGAGAAATGCACCAACATGCACTGCAGCGGTGAGAGTCCACCTCACACCGAGATGCTGATGGCTTGCACTTAATGGAGAAGATTTAAAATGTAGCATGCAGGCTAAGCGCGATTTTAACTCTAGGCCATATTATGGCTTTTGCATTGAGCTAGGAGGAGACGGGCTATTAATCCTTTTGACATTCCCTTTGAATACCATCATATTTCAATCCTGTTAAGCTATTGGGCCTTTGTTTATTGGTTTCAGGCTGAAAGCAAGAACTATGCTGAGCCTGCGAAATGTTGTTTTACTTCCTAACTTGAAGAAGAATATTATTATTTTTACCATCATTTCATTCCTTTCCCTTCCTCCCCCCACCCCTGCCCTCAACACATTGAGTAGGTGGTGGGAATGGGAACACACCACAGCTCTTATCCAGTAATGGAGTCATGGTAAGTGATAGCAGTGACCACAGAAATGAGGCTGGAGATTTTTTTCCCCACCTCTTGCTCCTTTAACATGGATTTTTGAAGAGAAAGAGGAAGAGGGATGAACGTGTCATGCTCCTGGAAGTGAGAAAGGACTTGTCTGTCTGAAGCCAGGTACAATATGGAGAGCCCCCCCTGCAGCCTTCCACAAATGTGCTCGGGGTCTATTTCCTAATGCTTCTGAAATAAGGTTTTAAGACCGTGTATAATTTTTAGCAATCAAGTAGCCCCATTATGTTACTCACATGCCTAGAAATGTGCATAAGCTTGAGGTCTCTCTGTTCAGTTCTGCCACAGCATCTATAAATCTGATTTGCAAAGCTGCCTCTTGTTTCTAGCCTAGACTCCAGTCCTGCCGGATTGTCTTGTGGCCAGATCACTGCTGGGGACTAAGGAATCAGGAGGCGCGACTTCACGGTCAGGGCGGCTAGGATCTGGAACCAACTTCCAAGAGAAGTGGTGCTGGCTCCTACCCTGGGGGTCTTTAAGACAAGGCTTGACAATCCCCTTGCTGGGGTCGTTTGACCCCAGTACTCTTTCCTGCTGTGGTAAGGGGTTGGACTCGATGATCTGCTCAGATCCCTTCCGACCCTACCAACTGTGAAACTATGAATAAGACAGCAAGGAGATGGCGCTGGATTAGAAGACAAATGACAGGATATAATCCTGGCTTTGCCCCTTTTTTAACTGAGGTGTATATCAGTTAATTTTTCTGCAACTCGGTTTCCCTATCTGTAAAGTGGAAATCATTCCCCATGTCTGTAAAGCGCCAGAGATACCAAGCACACACGCTGTACCACTGTTTGCTAGTATTACTGGCATAAGCTCTCTGCTTTTGTCCATCTAGCCTCTCTCTACTTCTCAATTCTTTCTTAAAGACCACCCAGAAACCTTTCCTCCCCTCTTCCCAGTGCCAGTAAATCTCCACCCACCCCTCTTCCTCCTTCGTCTTGAACTTGTCTCTGGTGTTCGTTTCCACTGTCCAGCCTAGGTCCCAAGGCGCACACATGATGGGGCCACGCAGCAGAGGAAGTGCAGCTCTCAGTTGAAGGATCTTGTCCTAATTCTGCAAACCCCTCCATGCAAGAAAAGCCTCTTACTCGTTGCAAAACATCCTGTGAAGTTGTAATGCTATAGAAGCAATTTTTAATTGATCATAATTATGGGCTAGTTCTTCTGATGTATTCGCTTTTGATCAGTTAGCTCAGAGGAAGTGTATGCATGTCCAGTGAACGGTCCCTTCTCTCTCCCCAGCTTGATGGAGACGCAAGCAATACAGCAACTGTTTTGTTTGTTTTTTCTTCTTCTCCCCCACCCCCCAACCAGTGCCTGCTTTCTAAAGCTTTGCAGTGATGTTGATCAAATTTGATCTTTGGAGGTCATAGGTTACAGCATTCATTAACCCGCATGCTTTTCTCCTCTCCCCCCTCCCTTAAATCCACGTTCGATATAACTGTAGGACAAAGGGACATCAGAAAACACCGTGACAAATAATTTGGGGCATTGGAGTTCCATAATT
Organism: Crocodylus siamensis; assembly: GCF_052110815.1. Classification (NCBI taxonomy): domain Eukaryota; kingdom Metazoa; phylum Chordata; order Crocodylia; family Crocodylidae; genus Crocodylus; species Crocodylus siamensis. The sequence continues at coordinate 5,134,518 of NC_143406.1, read as the reverse complement.
CCTGTCTCTCCTAGGTTAAACCTCTTGCTTTCACTCCAGTGTAATGGGTTATCTGAGGCTAATCAAAAGTCCAGCTCATGCAGCAGTGGAAGACCGTGCGCAGGTGGTCTCCGCTCCAGTATAGAGTGCAGTCCCTCCCCTGACACTGCAGTCTGCAACGTAGCATGACTGCCTATCCTCCTTTGTGAGAATTTGAGGATTTACTGTTGACGAGACTATAAAACAATGACAGACCCGCACAGATTATATGATCTGCTGAAGATAACCCTAATCAATCTCTGCTCTCACTTGGTTTGACTGGTGTCTGCGCAGCAGTAATAAAGACACAGTAAATGGAGCTGCTCCTACAAATCAATGACCTTTGGATGTCAGTCTCCAGTGTGAGAGTGAGTAAAATTTGGAATCTGCAATGTGGGCCCTAATCGAATTTGGAGGACCTTGGAAGACTGAGAATACAAGGAGAAAGAGGTCATTCCGCTGGTTTAAATAGAAGGGGGCAGGTCCTTAGCGGGTGCAAAATTACTTCAGTGGAGCTGAAGATGAGGAGGCTTATTTATTCCAATTTGAATTTCTGACACCCTCTTCTCTTCCATTCATCTTGCTTACACAGTCTGTCCCTAGGGAAAAATGGTGTCCTTTCACTATGTCCTTCGTCTGCATTGTCTTGTGTGTCACTAGAGTGACTGGAAGTCTCAGCTGAGATCCGGGGGCCTTTTGTACTAGGACCTGGGTGTCCCCATGATTAAAAAAAAACCAGATCCTATCTGCAGCAGAATAGGTGCCATTCCACTTTGTGCAGCAAGTGGGCGGAGGACAAGGTCTGAGAAGCCCATGCAGTGGATTTGGGCTCCCAGATTCATGGAAGCTCTCTCTTTGGCATTTATAGTGCGGCTTCTGGGCAGGAGAGGAGAGCAGGAATAGAGCCGGTTAAGTTACTGCTACACGTGTCTGTTGACTGCCGTTTTCTTAAAAGGAACAGCAGCATCAATGGGGATGAATGCATCCTTGGTAAGACCAGTCGCAATCATAGTACAGCACTGCGTGTGGCACCATCCTTCTTTTAGCACCATCCGTTTGGGCATGGTGGGTTTCTGGGGGCCCTCAAACAGGAGAAGTCATTTAACCAGGCTCTGCCATTTTTCATGCACTTTTCTTTACTGTTTGAAGAGAATCTCTATCCTCCATCGCTCCTTACACAAATATATTTTCTGAGAGGTGATTCTTGCAGGACGCCAAAGCCAGTCCTTTGAACCTACCCCTTTTCCGCAGTGACCTCTAACCTCACCTCCGCAAGTCACTCCCCATTTCCTTACTAGCCTGGCTGGCGTGAGCAAGCCTAGGATACCCAGCGAGAACCTGGTTTGAGTCTTCAGCTATCTCCTTGTGACTTCTGTAACAAATTTCAAGTGAAGCTTAGCCAAGGCAGGCAGGCAGGTTGCTCCCGAATGCCACCGTATGAAGCCAGCAAATGTTGCATCGGCTGCTGTCCAGAACTATAGCTTGGCCAGAATGTGTGGACCTTCCAGACCCATCTGGCCTGAAATTGGGGTTTGCATTGAATTGTGAAGAGTTTCTCCGTGCAGATGTTTGGCACAGTTGTGGTCTATAGCTCTTACTCTCTTTACAGTTAGACAAATCCACAGACTTTATATCAGGTCTGATGCCAACCAGCAGCAGGTGGTGGCATGCAGCATACCCCCCAGCCATGCGCTACGCTATGGAGTTTTGTCTCTGAATGTTTCCTGACTCAGTTGAGCTGGCCTTCCCCACACAACATAATTCCACTGTCATTTAGCATCTGGGTGAAGATGATTCAGGAATCTATTTGGGAGTCGTGCCACTTAATATTTGTTTCAGCTAAAATATTTAACATAGGAACCTTGCCTACACATCTACAATATCTCTGCTGGATGCCATTGTAGCCAAATACAGAATGTCTCTTTCTGATCTGGGTCACAAATACAAATCTAATAATAATAAAAGCCATAATTCAAGCAACCATTAAGGATGAATGCACCTGCTCTGCTGCTGAGACCCAGGACATCCATGGTGCAGTTGCAGGAGATCCATTGTTTAGAGAAAGGAGGAAAGACTGCTGCAGAAAACAGGAACAATTGAGTCATAAAGAGGAAGGATGGTCTGGTGGTCAGAGCACTAACTTTGGGTTTAGCAGGCTCAAGTTTTGTTTCTGCTGTGCCTGGGGAACCTGTAATCAAAAAGTCTTTTTCTACCATAGTTCCTGTCTGTAAAATGGGTATAATTGCTTCCCAGAGTAGTGCATTTCCTGGGGTAGTGTGAAGATAAACGCATGATAGATTGTAAAGTGCTCAGTTGGGGCTTCATAGAAGAGAGAGGCTTTCTGATTTGACTTTATGATTTCTCTTTGGCAGTAACATCCTGATCTTTGTTTAATAAAGGTCTTTTTTGAATTTGGAGGAACTCGGCTCTCTGGCTTCCGTTTCCCAACCCCAAGCTGACAGTCCCAATGTAATTGTTGTTTCGTGTATCTAACATGATGGAGGAGGCAAGAACTCCCAGAGAACCCCAGGAGAGCTAGAAGGACTAACATGCACAAGAGAAGAGAGGGCTTAGCAAGCAGCATTTTTTTTCAAGCATGGCCATCGTCTTTGGGTGCCTCAGATTTAGGGTGCCCACACTGGGCCTGATTGCTAAACATCGGGGGGTGCTTCTGGTTCTCAGCACCTTTGAAAATTGTACTGTAGAAGGATCGATTCAGAACTGAGTCACATGCAATTAACTTCACTTTTGGAAATTTGGCTTAATGAAACTTCGGTATAGCCAATCAAGGCACGAACAAGAAAAAATCTTGGTTTCCTTCATTGCCTGTATTCTTTCCTATCCAGCTAACCAAATCTTTCTATCTATGATATTTTTAAGGTGCCTCTCACAGTAACATCTAAGTGTTGAAACTGTATTCCTTGCTCCACTCCTTTCTTTCTTTCTTTCTTTCTTTCTCTCTCTCTCATGTATACAGACACACACCCCTCCCTCCTCTTCTCTGTGCCTAGCCGAGTGTGCACTTTATAACCGCCCAGGAAGGCTGACAGGTAACCAATGAAATGCATATTATTGCGACAGCCTCCTACCCCCCAGAGAGTAAGGACCCTCTTCCCCACTGCTTTACATGTTCGAGCCTATCTTCATTGTTGCTTGATTCTTCTCTGTGAACAGATGGGTCCATTGTCTGTACTATTTATCATCAACCTCTAAAGTGCAAGGCTGTGAACCGGCAATGGAGGAGCAAGGTTTGCTCTTTTGTTCCCTTCTAATTTCAATGTCAGTTTTGATACCGATTGTCATTAAATGCATGCGTTTGTATTTACTTGATTTCGGGGGGGGGAATGTAGTACAGAGGTAGGAGAAAAAAGACTGAGCTGCAGAGATGAAGAAAAAAGGGTGTCGCCTGGGAGTCAATTTAGGAGGAAAATAGATCTCCCTTGACTAAATATTATTATCATTGCTGCTAGGTATTGCAGATCCAACGTGAGAATGGCGGTATATTAATTCATGCCTCATTTCATTGATGCGACCTGGCCTACAGCCTCATGACTAACACACTTGAATCAATATAACACTATTCACGCACCGTGGTATCTCGGTCCACCTAAGGAACATTTGTCTGACAGTTTATTTTGTTGATTTCTATAAAAGTGCCTTTCTCCAGCCCTTCTCCATACAATGCTTGTCCACTGCCACTGCTGCGTTTAGCTCATGGGGAAATGCTTTGAGGATTCAGTGCTTTGGGTATTTTCTGGTTTCAGTGGCTTCAATCAAAGACAGTGTTAGAGGGCTTGTGTCCAGTGTAAATGCTCGTGTGAAGTTTATGGACTACAAGGTAGGGTATAGACTGTCAGAGCTCATCTGGAGCATCCCTGAGCATTGGTATACAGGAGGCAGGAGCTGAAAGAACTACAGTTTAATGAATGAAATTTGAGGGCTTGGGGTTGGGGGCAGGTGAAATGCAGGGTACAGAGTAAAGCCTGCGGCGTAGGGGGTATTGGTTTATTTTAATATTTAACATCATTACTGGATTAGTCATGTGTGCCTTTACTATTACTATTACTACACAAAACTAGCGTGGTTCCCTTTCAAATCCAAATCTCACTGCCGGTTTGTTGAAAGGCTGACGAGCTTGTTCAGTGAACTTGGGCCCGCCTTCCAGCAAATCCAGGTGGCTCGGGGAAGGCTGATTTGTTGGCAGATCACAAGTGAGCAGGTCATTTATGGGGCAGCTGCATGGGCCTGAGAGCACTTGGATTGTGGCATCTTGCATCCATAGGGAACGAAGGAGTGCCTGCAACCTAACTCCCAATACCAAACAGCTCACACTCTTGGGGAGGGAAGAAGAAGAGAGAATCAGCTCAACTTCCTCGTGATGCACCTTTGACAATACAACAGACCCAAAGCCTGGAAAACCTTCTTCTCAGGTGATGGAGGGTTGGGGAAAGGGTCCATAGGTTGAGGGTGACTTAAACTGTAAACTGGATTTAGATCCAGTGTTGGAAACTTGGATTTCTCTCAGCCTACAGGAGTTTTCTTTCCCAGCAAATGCCAGTGCCACTGTTTGGGCTGTATGTTGATGGGAGTGAGGAGTCTTCTGCCTTGTGGTACCAAGGTGGTCCATAGTCCACAGTTCCTAGCTTCTCTGCTCTCGTCCATTGTTTTGCCACAATAGGAAGGGTTGTACTTTTTATTGTTAAGCAAGTGTGGCCGGAGCCGGAGGGTGCAAATTTCTCCACCGTTTTTCCAGTAGAGTCAGGGGGGAGTCTCTTGTAACACAGTAGCATGTGAGTCTGTGGGCAGGCAAGGCATTTTGCTGTTAAAAAGAAGGTGGGCAAATTTTTGCATTTGTCTGGTTTTGCTGTTTGGCCTCCTGAATCTGACAGCCAGCAGTGCTCTGAAAGCACACTTTATTTAAGAGAGGTTGCCCTCGAATCTCTTCAGGCCCAGAACATCACAGTTGGTAAATCATTTGTTATTGCACAAAGAGCAAAGCTCTGCCTTGATAAGCAGACAAGAGAAGTCTGAAAATTTGGGGAAGAAAGAACCTAACAATTTGAGGGCGAGAGCGTTCCCTCGGGTAGAATCAGTAGCTGTCAGCAAACTAAGATTTGGAGACTAAGTAAACCTGTAAATCCTGTAAATCAGAGGGAAGCACTTCCTGCGACCAGTTATTTATGGACATAATATAATGGCAGGATAAGAAGTCTTCAGATATACAGCCTTAGGCTCTGGAGTCTTCTCCCTCATCCACTTTCTGTCATCGCCATTACCATATTGTCCAATTGCATCACAGAGCACACCTGTGATGTGGGGAAGGCTTACTACATCTCCGTTTTCCAGATGAGGAAACAGGCGTAGAAAAATGAAAGGACTTACTGAGGGCTTTGCAGGGAGTCTGTGATAGACTCAGGGTTTGAACCTGGATCTCTAGACTCCGACTGGTGTTTAAAGAGTTGTACTTTCTTCCAGGTGGTCTGATGTTTTCCCTGCTTTGGCTGTGCCCTCTGGGTTGGGATGAGACTTCTACACACATGAGCAATATTATTTTTCTCTACTTCTCTGCCAGTAGCACTCAGTGTGTTGGTTGAAATGAGTTATTCCCTCTGAAATAACGTTACATTAACATTAATGGAACCACTTGTGAACAATGCATTAACAGTGGTGCTTTACACTTCTCAGCTGAAAGATGCTCTGTAAATGTTTTACCAGCCTTACCACATACTTCACAGTGGTCTTGTGTGATTTGGTTAACCATCATCCCTATTTTGCAGATGATAAAAGTTCAGTAAATAGAACATATTTGGTATAGTCAGCTTTGACACAGGTCAGATAATGCAGGTTGATATCAGGAGAAGTGCACTAGCTGATGTCAAGGGGGAATTTCTCATACAGAGGTGAGATGTAATTTGAGGTCACTCAGCCAAGTAGAAGCCAAGCATGGAAAAAGACTCTCATCACCCTGCTGTAACTTCTAGAAAACAGTGCCTCTTTACCATGTTACACGCGGACATAATTGGGGATATAGGATGTGTCTGCATCATGGTAGACGCATGTCCTGGCAGGGATACCTTCTAAGTATGCCCTACTCACCTGCTCCAAGCTTCAAAATACACTAGCAAGACTGTCAAGCACACCAGTGACTGAGGTCTCAAGAGCAACTTCAGGAGAACATCTCTGGAGTGGTTTCTGTGGGTTTGAGGTGTGCAGTATTGGATGGGAAGGGTATGCTTGAGAGAGTCCCTCCTTGGACCTGCTAATGTGCTGCTGTAGATGCACCCATTGTACAGGAAGTGCCAGTATATGTTGAATGATAGAGGCAAATGCACTGTGGGATTAGGAGGGGGTAAGTGGATCATAAGACAGAAAAAAACAAAGTCACAGTTCTGATTCCAGCAAAGTTGATAGCCCAAATCCCACTGGTCCAGAACAGAATATTCGGTACTAGAAGAGGAAGGGGTGAAGGCCAGAAAGTTGGAAAGCTGGAGCAGTTCTGAACTGGAGTTGAAGATGGGTAGGGAAGTGACGAAAGATAAGGACGAGTGACAAGATTACTCTTTGTGGAGCAAAGGGGCTCTCTGGCCCCAGTTGTTGTGACCCCTCTCAATGCTGCTAGGAGGCATAGACTTAATCAGCAATGATGAAGGGGATTTCAGTTGCCTGCATCTTAGATTCAGTGAGTCACTTTTTCAGCACAGGCAGAATCAAGATAATGATGCATCCTGGCACAGTTTCCAAAGGTGCAGCCAAATGTGCAGACATCACGGGTTGAAAAGACGTCAAGTTGCCAAAGAGTTGATTTCCATCTGTCTGTCCTAAGCCACACTTGTCAGGCACTTGCCACAGAGATATCTAATGCAAAATCCCAGGGGCGTTCCCGTTTTAGTGAAATGCACATTCAGTGTGTTAGATCAATGTAATAACTTCAGATTCTTTTGGAATAAAAAGCGTTTGTACTGCCCAAAACGGCAACATGGGGTTTTTTTCTTCCATTTTTGTCAGCCGTTTGCTTGGCATTATGCTTTCCCTCACTTCGGGAAATTTCTGAATGCAGGGGAATGCTTTAATCTAAGATTCTGACATGTTTTGAAGTAAGCCTGTAAAGCAGTTGCAGATCATAGGTACTACCTAACCAGACAGCTTCAATCGCCCACCATCCAGGGAAGGCAGATTTGAAAAAACAATACCTAAGGGACACATGCAGTTGTTCAGACATGGCTCATTAATAAATGCATCCTGTAAGCACAGTGGTAGCTTACTGGACTGGAAGATGAATTTGAAGAGGGATCTGTGCTGATGGACAGGGTTTTCAGTTCCTCCACCTGATGTTTGGGGATGGAAGCAATGATTATACTTAATGCCGCTTTCTTCATTCTCTTTGTTTGGCACCTCCAGAGGGGTTGCATTGTCGGGGGAGTAGGAACAATCTGGAGACTGCATAGCATCACTAATGAACGAACCTGGTAACCTAGTAACCATATTCATGGACTCATCTGCCATAACCAGGCTGCCAACCCTTCATTTGTTCTGTGTTTTTAGATCATAATTGCTCTAGAGCAGGGGCTGCGTTGCGTCATCTGAGCTTGTAGGGTACCCAACTCAATGGAGTCTCCATCCAAACCGGGGCCATTGGCACGACCAAATTGCAAATGGTAAATGGAAGCACCGTGCGTTTGGCCCATTCGAGGTCTTTTCAGCCTGTGTGGAAGTAATGATGGAGAAATGACAGCCTAGATTTAACGTTGTGGCCCAGAGAAGTACCAGCTGCAACTGTCTGGGGCTAGTAATACCTGTGCTCCAGTGGGGAGTCATCTCAGAGAGGGCAGTTAGTGTTTCTGCTATTGCCCTCTCTCTCTCTCAAGTGGGGTTTGAACCAAGATGACAGCTTGCTTTTTCCATAGGAACGCACCTAGACGGGACTGCGATGGGTTGTGCTGAATTAACCCATAATCTATTTCAGCCAGTGCTGCCTTTGTTGTGGACTGTGGCAGCCTTTAGCGGACCTTTGAGCATCCTCAGTACGTCTTCTGGATCACTGTGAACTGTGTGTCCGGGCTGGGTAGAAGCTGGTATAACAGGAGCAGAGTCTAGCAGAATGTGTTAGAAGTGAACAAGAGTAAAATTGCATTAACACCTTATATTTGCACTGAGTATTTTCATTGCCCGTTGTGTGGGAAGAACTTTGTATCAACATTAGCTGAACTTTACATTTTTTCTTTTCCCTCTCTTCTGCATTAGAGTAAGTGGTCTTGGCTAGGAACTTAGTGAGGATCTACCAAAATGCATCATTTTAAGATGCTGCACAACTTTGGGTTTATGATAGGTCTTCTCATACTGGTAATGCCACAGCATACTGCACTCTGTGATTGTTTTCCCAGTGCCTTTAAATATCAAGATCATTTCACAGAGGGGGATATTGCTTTTATTAAAATGTTAATTACAACCGGTTCTCTGGACTGAGTGCATTGTCCCTGAATGACTTCAAGTTTCTTCTCCCAGACACATGCAGAGCCTGAATCATCCTGCTCGTAGCCTCCGATCCCACACAGCACTTGAGTACGTGCACAATGTTAAGGATGGGGGTATTTCTACTAACTTTATCAGGACGATTCATGTGCTTAAAGTTGCATGCATTTTTAAGCACTTTTGTAGATAAGGGCCGTAAATCTGGGCTCAGCTCAGTCACTTTCCATCTTTTGCCTTGTAGTTCAGCTTTAAGTAAATGATGCAGTCAGACCCTCTGAATGTCAACATCAGTTTACCACAACAGTTTTTTTTTGCGCTATCCAAGGTTTTCCAATAAGCCATCTGACCTCCTGCAAGCTGAGAACCAAATCAGCAAAGCAAGAGGGTGCTGTTGTTAACAGTCTTTTGATGCTAAAAAGTTGGACTAGGGGTCCCGGCCTGTCCGTCATTGTTTCACATACCTGTTGCACATACTCACTAGGTAAAGGAGAAATATAAAATTATATAGTGTTGCCAACTGAAAACCAGCATGGATCACATGTAGGGTTGGGCAAGCCTTTCTCTTCTTAAATATCTGTGAAGCAGTCTGTTTACCCGTGGTGCTATGTAAAATAATAATAGGTTCAGTCCTGGAAGTGGGGTTGCTATGCAGGGTCCAAGGAGCATTGTCATTCCTAATGTCATAAGGTGAGCTAAGCTAGAGGAGATTCTGCAAGCTGATGGGGTGACAGGACTGCTGTGCTCAGCATGTGTTGAGAAGTAATGAGCAGCTATGAGAGAGACCGTCTCATGGGAGCTGTCAGGTTGCACTTGAGCAACTGGCAGAGCCGGTTGGTCTCTTGATGCCATATATCCCCTCCCCCCCGATTCTGATGTTGACTTGCAGATCTTGAAAGTCCACTAACTAAAAGCAGCAGGAATAAACATGAAGAGGAGAGGTGGCGGAGTTCAGAAGTTGTTTTGAGTCTAACAATTATTGAGGCCGCTGCAGGCGTCAAGTCAAGGACCTGTGTACTGCGCACAGGCTAGGGATGCTAGTAAACAGGAAGACTTCCTGCTCTTTGCATGTGAAGTAGGGCAGGGAAAAAACGTCTTCTCAGCAGGCTTTATTAGCATGTACCCTGCTTTTCTATATATTGGAACAAACTGAGATAAGTCCAGCGCTTTCAAGGAAGTAAAAGGCCTGTCGTCTGTAGACGTACTTAACTCTTTCCTCATCCTTTTCCAGTGGAAGCATGAAATGGTTACTCTGTCTTTTGCTACCTTTCTTTCTAACCTGTGTCCTAATGTAGCTGTTCTTCCAGCACAGGAAAACAAGAGGAGAGTTGTACTTTCCAGTGTTGTGTCTTTGGAGTTCCAGCTGTGTTTCGCTCCTCAGCCGGTCTATTTAACCTGGCTATGAAGCTGTAAGGTGGGTATTCGGAGCAGGAGAGATGTCTGAATTAACTCATGGCAGTAAATTTTCTGCTTGTGAAAATGACTTGAGCGCTCGGTGTATCCATCTGCATGTTGTTTGTGGGGTACAGACAGTTGTAACAAGGTTCCTCCCAGGTTGTCTCTCTGGCTTACTCCAGCAGTGTTGGGACGGCTCCGTGCTGATGGAGGAGAGCAGCAAGCAGTCCTCCCTCCACGTTCAGCTTTTAGCTTCTTTGCTAAAATCATTGGCCTGGCTCAGTGGTGGTAGTAGTTCTGTATATTGGACGTATGTTCAGCTGTTTAGTAAGGTACTTGCACACATGCTGAGGTCTAGCTCAGTTCAGCTTAAGCAAGTGCTTGAATGCTTTGCTGAATAGCAGTGATCCTAAAGTGTTGCTTTAGCGTTTTGCAAATGAGGGTGCAGGGTACGCTGTGGCTATTTTGACTCCTCTGTCCTTCTCTGACTGGCATTGTGGGGGAAAATTACCCCTTGTTGAGACAACTTTGCAAAATTTTCTCTCTTGGCTGGAGGATGTACAGGGAAGGGGCAAACAAGAGGCAGCCTTTCTTTTCTTTTTTTAACCAGAACAGAGCTTGAAATTTAGCTGTGATCAGTAATGATGAATTGAGACAAGGCTAAAGCCCCAAGGAGTCACTGAAATCTGAGTTTGTAAAGTAACAGGAGTGGGTTTATTGAGAGGGGGGCATCATTATTCTGGAATTAAAGTCATAGGCCTTTTTTATAAAACTAAATCCAAGTTACCTGACCAAATTTTAGTTTAGTCTGTTAATCTATCACAGCACTGGAGGAAAAAGAAATCTTCACAATAGTAAAACTGCCCCTGGTTATCCAGATTTAGAATGTATACATTAAATAAAAGCAAAAGGCCTCTGCCCAAACCCTAGTGTGAAACATACTGTGGAAAGCCTCTGCAGTAGTTTTTTATATTGCTGCAAAACCCGAGCATAAAAGAAAACACGCATCAAACATGTTCATTTTCCTCCAAGGACCATATCATCCTTTAAGGCTTAATTTGGCTTGATATTTTGTCTCTCCTCTGTAGGCTGTACTACTGAGGGTAAATCTGCTCCAGTGCATTTTTGTGATTATACTAAAAGAATCTGAGATCTGTGCGCTCTTTTTCTCTCCCTTTCTTTTCCTCATCAGGTAAATTTTTCACAAGCCTCTTTAGGCTTGCAAAATGTTATCACAATTAAAACCTCTCCAGGCGGCAGAAGCGAAGACTCGTGCAGCTGTCACTCATTGCATTGCAGTGTATGGTTTTCTAAAATGTTAACAATTAGGGGAGGAGGTGGTGGCCAAAATGTGACACGTACTTGGAGCATTTTGATAAAGGCAAAGCCAGCTACTAGTCTCTAATCAACATGTGGCCATTAAATAACAAAGGAAATGGTATTTCCACTGAAAAGTTGAAAGGTTTCATTTTCTCCTCCCACTTTGTTTTATAAGGAAGAGTGGGTTTGTCAGACACTTTCTCACTTTCAGATGTCAATTCAGGCTACTGAGTCTTGGGACCGAAAGGGGAGGAAAACATCAGGGTCTCTGCTTCTTGCTGGGTTTTTTTTTATCTGTAGTTTGCTGGTTTTCAGTCTTTTGCTATACAAATTGGTTCAAATTGATAGGTGATGTCAATCAACACTACTCCATTCAACTTCAGTTGGTTAGCTGAGGATTTGGTTCAGCAACACTAGTATTTAAACTTGGGGTTTGATGCTGTTGCCTTACAACATCTGGCTGGGATTAGAGGTGCACTGATATATCAGATTGGCACCAATATAAAGAAAATTGACTATATCGGAAATCAGCTTTTTTTTCCCCTGATGGTGGCCAATGATTTGGCTGATAAATGCCCCGTGTGTACGCATAGGCACGGCACAGCATGTGGGCAGCGAGGAGCACAGCTCGGCAGCTGCGTGCAGCTGGTAAGTGTGTTGTGGTGGAAGGGGACTGGGGAAGGAAGGGGGTGGGGGTGGGACAGATTGAGGCCCCTACAGTGCAGGAGGGAGTGGGGCTGGGGGGCAGGGGTTGGGGCAGGTGCTGCCCAGGTGGGGTGTGGGTTGGAGCTGTGGGTTGTCAGGGAGGGCAGCTCCTGCTGCTGCATGCACCTCGGTAGGGCATGGGGGGTGGTGTGTGCCCCTGGATCTGCACGGGGTGGGGCAGGGCATGGGCAGGCTGCGGCCAGGCTCTTCCCAACGGGGGCTGGGCCGAGCTGCACTTGGGGTGGGCGGTGGCGCTGGGAGCAAGACTACATGGGGGGCTGCAGCCACCCCATGATTCACCGTAGACAACTCCCAGTGCCGCCGTCCACCCAAGTGCAGCCCAGCTCAACCCCTGCCAGGAAGAGCCCGGCGCTGCCCCCAGCCCACAGCTGCAGCCCGCTCTGCCCTGTACTGATGTGGGGGCGCACACCCCCCTGCCCTTCCAGGGTGCACGCAGCAGTGGGAGCAGCCCCCCCACTGGATGAGCCACGACTCTGTCCTGTGCCCTGCCTCGCCCCAGCTGGGAAGCACCTGCCCGAATCCCAGCCCTACTCTCTCCGCTGCAGGGGCCTCTATCTGCCCCGCCACACCCCTGCCCTCCCCCTTCCCTTCCACCACCACAGACTTACCAGCTGGAGGCAGCTCTTCAAGCTGCCGGGCCACATATCAGAAATCGGATTGGGATCAGCCAATATGCCTCCTTAAAAATTGGCTATCAGTATTGGCCGCAAAAATCTCTATCAGTGCATCCCTAGCTGGGACCAGGGCTAGCAGACTGCAGCTTCGCCCAGCTGTGGGAAGGCACAGAGGTCCTGGTTAGAGGAATTTCATCACCTTGAACAGTATCGTGCTTCATCTTCCGTGCTCACCTGTTCAGCTGTCTTGCTTCCTTTAGTATTTCCTTCCTCTTGCTCCAGGAATGCCTCATCTGTTTGTGCTGTCTGCCCTGGCATCCGCTGTGAACACCAAGGCAAGGAATGGCATTAACTGTACATATCTGCCTCTCCTGTCAGTATTTCTTATGCAGTTTCTTAGAGATGGCACTGTCTTTCTTTACTGACCTCTTATTCCTTGGGTTTTTGCAGTGTTTTTTCTTTAACATCTGCATCTTCTCAGCTTCTAGTTTTGCTCTTGGCATATACACTTGTCTATAATCCTTCCATTTTCCCTTTGCATATCTTTTTTAGGCTTTCCCCCTTGCTCCCCCCCTATTTTAGCCCATGAGCTCCTGTTTTGGGTTCTTTCTTATCAAGAAGGCTTTCGACGCTGTGTACTCCTGTGACGTGCCAGCATGGGACTGCACCCCCACCTGCTCACTCCTGGTCTGTGCATGCTGCATGCCAAAAAACCCCACAGTGAGAGTGCCACTGGCCTTGTCCAAGACTGGAAGTGGCTCTGGGCATGCACGAAAAAGCAGCCTTATGACAGGTCTTTTGGCCTGTAGCATGTGGGTGCACATTTTCTTAGTGATCCCCCTTAGCACAGTCCAGCAGAGTATAAATATGGTCCTTGTGGTAAACACGCCTGCTAGAGGACCTGAGTAACTCAAGGATATGTGCATTTATTTTAAACAAATTTAATAGACAACTTCCTTTGGAGTAAAGCATTCTCCAAGAGCATCTCGGAGGCTGCAGACCTCTTGCTCAGTTGCTGTCCATTTGCTCTGACGTGTCTCGGGTCTAAACACTTCAGAATCCCTTGAAAATGTTAGTTAATGAAGCTAAGTGGTGTAGGCAATTACTTCTGTACCAATGCAGGGTGACTGGACCAGAGAGAGAGAGAGAGTGTCTTTGTATGAGTGTGTGTTCGGGTGTGTACTGCAGTCAGTGAGGGTGTGTTTGTGCATTTTGTAGTTGGTGTGTGTACTGCAGTCAGTGAGGGTGTGCATCTGTGTGTGTGTATTGTAGTCGGTGAGGGGTGTGTGTGTGTGTATGTGTATACTGTAGTTGGTGTACTGCAGTTGGTGTGTGTACTGCAGTCAGTATGTATGAGGGTGTACTGCAGTTGGTGTGTGTACTGCAGTCAGTATGTGTGGGTATGTATACTGCAGTTGGTGCGTGTGCTATAGCTGGTGTGTGTACTGCAATCAGTGTGTGTGTGTGTGTGTGTGTGTGTGTGTGTGTGTGTACTGTGGTCAGTGTATGTGTGTGTACTGCGGTCAGTGTGTGCTTGGGGCCCATGCAGGCACACCCAGAGTGGGTAACAACAGCAGGACAGCACCTTGGGCTTCAGTGTGGACTGTGTCCACTTAAGCTGCTAGCCCATGCAGAAGTCTCTGCTGCTCCATCTTGGTTATTGTTGTCACTCACACTAGCTCAATTGAAGGTAATGTGGGGATGCCCCGTGTGCTGCAGTTGCACCTCCAATTGCAGCATAGACATCCCCAGAAAGGTTGAATGACTTGACCAAGGTCATACTGTGAATGAGTGGCAGAGAACAGATTGGGAATCAGGAATCCTCATTCCTAGTTCTTTACCTTTTAGCTGTTAAGCTCCATTTCCTATATATTTTGACAGGTTAATGTTGCAAATGATAGCACCTACTTGTATGCTCTCCACATTACTGATGTTTATCTTCCAGAGCATGCATTTCTCTTTAAGTGCTTTCTGTTTCCTTCCTAAATCTTTCCTCCCTATTATTTTATCCCATTTATCCCAGCACTTAGATGCCAGGTTGATGGGTTTCTGTGTAGGTAGGCAGATTAGATTTTACCTGACGCATTCTGCTTCTCTTTCAGAATTAGATCAGTTGATGCCATTTTGGTTTTATAGAGAGGGGGGAAATGAGAAATTATTGGATCATAATTAAAATCCAATTTAGAAAACAAGGAGGTTTAGTTGCTTGAGCAGTTATCCAGTTTAGGTATTCCTAGCTGCTTTAAATGAGCTTAAGGGATGCTTCCTACCTCCCCCCCCATCACACACCTTCCACATTTTGTCCATCCATTTAACCTGATTCATACGTTGGCTGCCTGTTGGATTTTTACACTCAACTTTTCTTACCATCACATTCCTTTTCTACATGATGCTCTGATTCCTGTGATTAACTTATGCTTCTAGCCCCCACCCCATATTGGAGCAAATCCTCAAATCACTGTAACTCCACTGAAGTTCATATTGTTTCACCAGCGGCTGCAATCTGAGTATCTGACCTGTGTTTGCATCCATTGGCAGTGGGGATAGACCCATTGCCTACTTTCCCTGATGCTTTTTTTTATCCCATTTGACTTCTTTACAGTCTTCACTTCCACATCTTTTCCTAATTAAACCACACGATGGGGTTTGGGGTTTTTCCCCCCTTTTGTTGGTCTCAAATAAGCGTGCTCCTCCACTATTGGAGATACTGTGGAATCGCTCCCAAAAGAGATATCTGGAATAAAGCAGAGCACAGAATGGGCTATTGTGCTCAGATTTTAATGCCCTAAACACCCGCTTTAAGCTTTCTAGATGATACTTTAGGTCTTTAAGATAACTTAGTGGAGACCACTAAGCAGATAAACATCAGTATTATGTTGGCAAAACCAAGGCTGATTCCTCATTGCAAAGCTATGCTGCTAGGTAGTGAGGAGGGGGTAGATGCATTGACTTGGACAGGCACTTATAAAAAACAGATGTATAAGTTAAAAAGCACAAGTGATAAATCTAAACACATATGGCAGCCCTTTCAGGACTATTTAGAATCATGGCCGCTTGTGAGCGACTGTTAGATTCCTTCCTAAATCAGGAATTCATGGTCTCTTGTCAAACACGTGGCCTTTTTATTTATTTATTTTTGGTCTCCCTCCCTTTCCTGAGGGATGAATCGGGGCGAAGAAGTACAGTGGATGTGCACTTTCCCACTAGGCAGGGAAAGCTCAGTAATGGAAGGGAAGAGCATCATTAGGAGGACATGTTTATAGTTTTTCCTTCACAAACACCAGCACTGGAAGAATGAAAACATGCCACGAGCTCTGTAATCACCCAGGTAACCGCCTGGGAGCAGCCTGTGTGCCTGGCTAATTTTCTGCAGCGGTCCTAATTGAGTTTGAATGGAAGCATCTATGGCGTGCATTTTATTGCAAAAATCGGTAGTGAAATGACTTCAGGCTCAAGCCAAAGGCTGAAATAACTTGTATAAAGCAGAGCTTTGTTCAGCCAGGCTTGTTCTGGACTTCACAAATAGGGAGAGGGAAGCAGGGCTACCCCTCTGCTTCCTCCTCTGTTTGGGGGAGAGAGAATTTTAACTCTTTCCATGGCCAAACCTAGGCAGGTTGCAGTCTCAGCGGTGTTGCCATAAGGAACCCTCTGTGGCCTGTTTCTCTGCACACCCCCTGCCCCCCAAAATGCAGGGGTCGCCTATAGAACTAGCGTGTGATGGATATATGGCTCGGGTCCTGTCTCAGGACCGTACAGAGCTCTTACTAAGGAAGTGGCGGCACAAAGGCTCTATTGTCTGATTTGCTTTTACTTTATGGCTCCTTGGCAGAGTAAATGAGCAGTCAACTCGGTGGAAACTTTTAGAAACACTTCTGGTATAACGGGGTTCCTCAGTTGGCTTCAGGCTGTTGGAATTATTCTGCCCGAGTTCCCATCTACAACTAATAGTGGAAGGGTCTTCGCCAAGCCGTTCCAGCTGACATTGGAGGATTTATGGCTTACTGTTGCAGCCCTGCAGCTGGGTAGAGCAGTCCTGGGGTTTCTCTGGCATGTGGCAGGGGTGGGAGGTTCCCTGGATGGCTCAAGAATTTAGGAATAGCCCAGGCAATTGAAAGCCATCCCATCCCCTACGCCTTACCCATGTGAAGGAACAGAGCATCCGAGACTGGCTTTCCACTAGGTAAGGGGAACTTGGAAGCTATTTTTTTTTTTTCTCTGTGAATACTGTATTTTCTTTCAGCATCATTTAGAAACTGCTTTTCAATCAAGTTAATGTTCCAAGTTACATAATGGCCTGTGCTTTAGAAATAGCCTCTCTTGCTATCCTCCGCCTCCTGTCAGCCCAGCGCATCTTGCTCTAATCAGTTCCACTGAATTCTTTTCTATGAGAACCTAATCGGTTTTATGAGTTATTGTCTTAAGTGTGTGGTCTGTGAAATTAGTCCTTTCCCCACAATATCATAAAGAGATTAAAAGGAAAGCCCAGATTTATGGGAACTAGAGAATGAATATGAATACATTTATAACCCAATGAAAGACCACAGTGAAGTATCTATAATCCAGCATTTTAAACTTAGAAGTCTAGTTTAGCTTCTAATTACACACAGGCACTCCCTCCCCTTGCCTCCCCGAGCATTTGACAGCAGTACTCTTACTGGTGGTGTGGAGGGAGGGAAGGACGCAGAGCCAGACTTTGCTGGTGTCAATGGGGGGACAGCTGGACTGGCTTCACTGGAGTTTTACCCACTTTGTCAGCAAAGAAATTGGCCTGCTGGAGAGGTAGGTTTTGTTCCTTGCTTCAAAATCAACTCTTCTGTGGGGTCTGCAATCCAGTTATATTAGGCAATTAGTTCCTTTAGGTTTCAGGTTTATAAGCTTGTATGAAAAAAAACAAGCAAACAAAAAACCCCAACCCCCAAACATGCGTATTTACTAATAAAAGTGTTTATTATGATGTATATCTAGTCCATGGGCTCTTCTAATTATCTAGGTCTTGCCATTCAAGCCCCAGCAAGCTGACATTCTAGTTAAAGTACAGCTGGACTATTGTTGTGTTTACTACCCCTTTTTGATGTATTGCTGTAGATTAAATTAATTTCTTAACAATTTCACTTGCAGTCCTGTTGAGTAAATGGCCTCTGGAGGACTGCATCATTAGCATTGATAAACACTTCACAATATAGTCATACACAGATGGAAGCAGCTAATGAAGAGAAAAGAATTGTCATAAAATAATTAAGAGTCTGAGATTTCTGCAGTTGTGGCTATAGTCCTCACTCCATTCTTTTACTCGCCAAGGACCCTGTTGCTAAAACAAAAGCTCAAAGCTTCTTACCCAAGCTTTGAAGAAGAGACGCATTGTCATCTGGACTGTCAATATAGAAGGGAGTGGGAACGAGTCGTGAGCGTGAGAAGCCGTTCTGCTCTCCGTGTAACAGGGCTGAACTCCGGCTGAAGAGCGCCAGCTGATCTTTGTATTCCTAGCTACCTGGTAGCAAGAGCATCGAATGATGGCACAGAAGGGATCTTCAAATGCTCTCACTCACATACTTTCTCCTCCTGTTAACATTTGTTTTTCTGAAGGTGACCTTATAATAGGGTGAACAAATCCCCGTGATATTTTGATATGTTGGGCCAGTATGGCTTTCTCCGAGATGAATCGACACAGATAACAGCGATTTCAGAGAAGCTGTGCGATTGAGGCCAGCTTAGGTCGCGGCCCACTGCACCAGTTAAGTGCTGGATGTTTCTAGCCAACTGGTTGGTGATTGGCATTCAGCAAGGTTTGGACACTGCAGCCCTGATTCAGCCAAGTTTGTGAGCGTGTGCTAAGAATGGGTTTAAATCCATCCCTGAGCTGCTGCTGGGATCTTCAGAAGCTGAAGGGGCTTGAGCACCATATTGAAATCGAAGGCCAGTTCTTTTGGGCCCTTTGAAAATTCCCAGTGTTAAATATATTTAAATCCCATTGCTTTCAAGTATACTAAGCTTGTGCTAGAGCGCGTTGTTGAACCGAGTCCTGCTCAGAACTGTGGCTTGTTGAAGTTGAGTCTTATCAAAGAGTTTGTTTTCTCCTGACGAGCTTCTACAGAATAGCCCTAAGACCAAGAGGCAAGTATCCAAACATCATAAATCTGCCATTTGTCAGATGCAGCATGAATAGCACAAGCTATTTATCAGATGTAGTCTATCATCACTGGCACCTGTTTTGGATTTATACAAGCAACAGGCCACGTAATAGCCACTTACGCGCAGAAGAGAGGCATGGCAGTTCATTTCACAAAGCAGCTTTGTGCTCTCACCCAGAGTTGTATAAGTGTACGTTGGGTTTGCTTTGGATACATGTCCTGCTGTTTTACAAATAGTGTGGGATTTTTCACCAATATCTTAGTAGCCTAGGAATGCAAGTACCTTTATCTTCCAGTGGGACTTCTGTTCAGTGTTTGTGCAGCGCCTAGTACAGTCCTGGTCCATGGCTGATGATTGTTGCCATCATGTAGACAGTACATAATTCAGGTGAGGCAATGCAATCTTCATGTGACTGAGTCCGAAGTCATTGAGCGTGTGTTTGGGTTGTCTCAGAGGTAATTGCAACACCATTGCCAAGAAATGAGTGTCATGATATTTGTATAATGACATTAGCGTAACTGGTAAAAAAAAAAAAAAGTCCCCATAGGCAAGGTCTATATCCATTGGCTTCAGTGGAGCTGCAACAAGGATGAGCTTGTCCCACAGCTCAGATAAGCATCCCAGCCTTTAGGTGAGCACCCAAACCAAGCAGTCACTCACCCACCATGAATTTACCCCTAGCATGGATCTGTTTATTGATTATATTATTGGACAGTAAGTGTATGGGAATATCCAGGTAAGCTAAAAGAGAGATATGTGAGTCATGTTTACATCACTAGATTTGCCTTGGAAATAGGAGACCTCTAATTGCCCACAAAGCATTCAGAGTAGTTAAAGAATGTAAACGTAATCTTATGGATGCTGCATAGTACATTGGTAGTTGGGAAAGAGTCCTGTCTCTTGTAGCTTATTTGGGAATGCTTTTCTATGTCCCGTAAAACAAAGTGACCTGAAGCATCTCTTGAGAACAATTTATGATATAGATGGTTTCTTTTTCGATGGAAACAGTGGCAAATACAAAATTCCTGTATCAAGGAGTCGGAGAGTCTTGCGGCAACCGGGATGGCAGAGCCTTGTTTGTAATGAAGTGAAGAGACCCTGACTGCTTCTGGTGGAAGTTGTCTGCATAAGGAAGAAGGGATCAAAGGGGAAGAGTATCAGAGTGTGTAAGCACTATGTTCACACGTAGATGGCATCTGGGGGAATCGCATGGTCTGAATTCAGCCTAAAGTATTTCAAGTTAGTGGAAAATGCCAGGAAATGGCACTGCCCTGTTTGGCAGCATCTCTGTATTGGCTCTGCATCCAGCACACACACAGGGATGATGTCTATTCCTCTTGAATTGAGGAATTAAATGTATAGATTAACTATAGTTGGTCTATAAAGGTGCAAATCTCCCCTGCCTTCTTTCTGACTTGCGACTAATCACAGTTACCTACCTCTCTTGAGCTGAGCCATTACATATTTTCCACCAGTCCCACAGACCCTCCCCATTGGCTTTCACTAGTCAGACAGGAGCTATCCCATAGCTGTGAGCACTGCCTCTCAAAAGTACCTTGTATCTAGGCATCACACTCATTTTAATCCTGGAGACACCCACATCGCAAACAAATGTATTGTCTTCTACTGATTTAATTTTTTTTAAATGATATACATCAACATTAAAGAATTGGAGAAAAGCTAGGAAGGAAAGGTACCAGAAGGGCTGGGAAGCCCTCTTGGCTAAACAGGGAAACCTATTCGTTCTCCTAAGAAAGAAGAAAGAGGCATACAAACAATGGAAGCTGGGGACAGGCCCCAAGGAGGACTATTCAACAACGGCCCACAGTTGTAGGGAACAAATTAGAAAGGCCAAGGCTGCGACTGAATGTAGATTAGCAATGGGGATCAAGGACAACAAGAAGTCCTTCTTTTAGGTATGTAGGGAACAGGAGGAAAACAAATGGGAGTGTGGGACCATTGCTCAGCAACTCTGGGCAGCTGGTTTGCAGCACTCAGGAGAAAACTGAACTCCTGAATGACTACTTTGCTTTGGTATTTCACTGGGCCACGGGCAAAATCATGCCAGATAGGGTAGAGAATGAGCCGGGCAGGAATGACTTCCTCCCTACTATTGCCATAGAACTGGTGTGTGATCAGTTAAAGCAATTAGACATCTGTAAGTCAGCAGGACCGGATGAACTCCATCCGAGAGTGCTGACGGAGCTGGCTGAAGTCATTGCGGAGCCCCTCGCAAAACTCTTTCAAAACTCATGGTGCTCCAGAGTGGTCCCTGAGGACTGGAAGAGGGCCAGTGTTGTGCCCATCTTCAAGAAGGGGAGGAGAGAGGACCCAGGTAACTATAGGCCAATTAACCTAACTTCTGTCCCAGGGAAAATCCCAGAAAGGTTCATTAAGGAGTCTATGTGTGATAGGCTTGCAGAAGGTAAGATTCTGAACGACAGCCAGCATGGGTTTGTTGCAGGCAAGTCTTGTCTTACTAACCTCATCTCCTTTTACAATCAGGTAACTTGCTACCTGGATAAGAGAGAAGAGGTTGATGTTGTACACCTTGATTTCCGAAAAGCCTTTGATCTGGTATCACAAGATGTTCTCATGATAAAATTGGAGGATTGTGGGATTAACTGCGAGACAGTTAAGTGGGTATGAAGCTGGTTGCAGGGTAGGAACCAGAGTCCTAACAAATGGACCTGTGTCATCCTGGTGAGAAATGGCCAGTGGTGTCCCACAGGGATCAATGCATGGCCCAGTGCTTTTCAACATCTTTATCAATGATTTGGATATGGGGGTGAAGAGCTTGCTGGCCAAGTTCGTGGATGACATCAAGTTATGGGGAAGCGTGGTCACGCTTGAAGATAGGCTGCAGATACAGGTGGACCTAGACAGGCGGACAGGTTGGGCAAGTCAGAACCAGATAAAGTTCAACGCTGAGAAATATAAAATGCTTCACCTGTGGACAGACAATCCCCTGCACATCTTCAGGCTTGGCGGCGCCAAACTGACCAGCACCATGAACAAAAGAGACCTGGGGGTAATAATAGCCCACTGTATGAGTATGAGCCGGCCAATGCAACACTGCTGTCAGTAGGGCAAATAATACTCTGGCATGCATCAATCGATGCATCTCCAGCAAAATCAAGGAGGTGATTCGTCCTCTCTACTCAGCATTGGTGAGACTGCAGCTGGAGGACTGCGTCCAGTTCTGGGCGCCGCACTTCAACAAAGACTTGGTGAAGCTTGAGAGAGTCCAGAGGAGAGCCACCCCTGTGATCAGAGACTTGCATGGCAAGCCATGCAAGGAAAGATTGAAGGACCTGAGACTCTTCAGTCTGAAAAAGAGAAGGCTGGGAGGGGACTTGGTAGCAGCTTACTGCTACCTCCGGGGAGTACATCAAGGGCTTGGCAAACAGCTGTTCACCAGGGCACCCTTGGGGAAAAACAGGTGGCTCCAGCCACAAACTCCTGGAAGGGCATTTCAGGCTCAACATTAGGAAAAACTTCTTCATGGTCAAGGTGTCCAGATTGTGGAATAAGCTCCCTCCCGAGCTGGTGACCTACCGTGGAAATCTTCACTAGGAGACTGGATGGGCACCTTGCTGGGGCCACCTGACTCACGGTTATCTTTCCTGCCTGGTGCAGGGGGCTGGACCCGATGATCTCCCGAGCTCCCTTCCATCCCCTTACAATCTATGAATTTTGAGCCATAGGGTACTGAAAGAATCATTTACATTGAAGGAAGAAACCCCACAGCATGGAAGATGGTATGTCCTTCCTTTTTGTTTCTTTAAGTTTCTCTGTGGCTTATGTGTAGGTTTAGCATGTTGAAAGCCCACCAAGAATTTGTTTTGTTGGGTTTTGCTTTATTTCCATAGATTGGATAGTCTCCGACATGAGTAGGAGCATTTCCCTAGTGCTTAGGTATCTTTGTAGTTTCATTCATGTGAGATTTAGGATTTGGGGATGCATTTAACCAAATTCAGTCATCCAGCTAGGCTGTGTACAGTCTTCCTCTCTGGATGTTTTATTTTTTTAAATTGATGTACATGATTTTGTCGTAGAGGAAAATAATGGGCAGCTAAGTGGTTCAGCGCTTGATCCATTTACGTATCTGATATTGTTACTGACACTTTTCTTAAACATCTCTCTTTAAATTAGATTTTCTGCATCCGCCCTTTGAGACCAAAAGTCCCGCAGTTCAATTTAAACAAAAGTGAAGCTTGATAAAGGCAGACATTTCTAATCCAGTAATACGGCCTGGAAGGAATTGAATAAGATGATGGTGGGGAACAAAACAAAACCCACCTTTGTATTATTCTTGAGTTCAAACCTCATAACCTTGTCCCCTTCCCACCTCCATGCACTCTTTGGGGGGGATTACTTGCTAGAGTTAAAAGGTAAGTTACTTACCAGCAAATAAAACAGCGACCCTGCCATTTCTCCGACCACTGTGATGCTAAAAACCTTGCGGAAAAATAAAGAAAGACTCCTTGCTTTTTTTCTCCCCTCAGCAACGTTAAGCCATTATAGGCAACCTGTGGCTTTTGAGACCTCATGTGTCATTATCTGTAAGGGAAATCAGTGGGAGATGGTGATAATGACTTGTGGCATGATGTGGATGTCCTAGAAAAGAGGCCAAAGGCCTAATGGGTGCATCTTTGTATGGTAGAAGTCACAACCAGTTACTTGGCAAGAATTTGCTCGCTTGTAGGTATACCTTAATAATGTGCTCTGGCATGGCTCAGGGAAGATGCCAGTGCTTGCTTTTCAGAACAGTGGGTGGGTTCTTGCAGGGAGGGGAATGGGGCAGTCATGTTTCACGTCTAATAAAAGGGCCGATGGATTGTTGTTGATAAGTGTTTTGCAGATTAACAGCCCAAAATAGATGGTGGGGAAACAGCGCTTCCCCGAGAACAATGAGTTTATTAGCGAGCTACTGGTGGCAAAGCCAGGAGTGACGATTACGTCGAGAAACAGGTGCAAATTATCACTACTCTTCCAAAACTCTTAATTAACAGTTACAATAATAGTCATAATAAAAACAAAAGGCAGATTCTCCCAAGTGACTTCATGGGATGACTGGCAGTTCTGTGCTGGTGACATGCTGCTTGGCATGCAGAAAAATAGTCTGAAAGCATTAATGTTCAATGACAGGATGGAGGTACTTGAATGATAAGAGGGTCAGGGGCTTTTCACCTTTCCTGAAGTATTTTTTTTGCCACAGATCCATGGTAACTCAGCAAATTCTCTGACTGCGCAACGAGTAGTATCTATAGTAAAACGAGCATTCATAGATAAGCCGAAATCCTTGGCCATAACTTTTGGCATTACACATGCAATCCATTATACATTCTCCAAGCTTTTTCTGTGACATTTCCTGTAAATTCCTGTTTGCTTTTCAAATTTCTTTTTGACTAATAAAAATTTCACAGCAATTGTCCCGTCAAAGAAGAAGGAGGATCTCCTAGAAGTAATGGGTTAGCTAGAATTACCTAGCCAAAGCGTGTCCTCTCAATATCAAGATGGTCTTGCCGCAGGACTCGGACTCTGGACATATATGAACTTTTGAGGAGCTCTGGAATCCAGCTCCCGATCCCATTGTTTTTTGCCTAAATGAGCTCGGATCATTTCTGCAAATAGCCAGAGCCAAATGAGTGACAAAGATGAGACCTATTTCAAGCGGACTGGACTGTCATGGCTCAGAGCAAACATGGGCACTTGACAGTTCATCCCATGATGGGTTTATTGCGAGGGATTCACCAGTTTAGTCTTTCCTGGGTGCCAGAAAGGAGATGTGAAATATTCCCCACCCACTCTGACTCTTAACAAGTTGCAAGATGGAGATCACTGCATTTGGCCTAGATTTTGGAGCCCTGCCCAAGGGGAGATTTATTTTTTTATTTTAACAACAACTGACAGCTTACAAGCACCAAATGCCTAAGTAATCGTGGTCCTGTGTGTTAAGCTATTGATATTAGGGAGAATTTGTTGGGAGTTTGCTTCAGGGCAATCCATTTCTTGGGCTGCTTGTAGCTCAGAAAGAGAGAAGTGAACTGAAGAAAGAGAAGTGACATTTTACTAAGAAACATGAAGTTTTCCATGGGGGCAAGGAAGGGAATTAAAATCCAGGTGTAGCATTTCCTTTTTTCCTGGGGCATGGAGGAACCTTGGTTATGCTTATCCGAAAGACTCACCCCATTCTGTGTCATTTCAAGCGAGGCTGGACAGAGCCCCGGGGAATCTACTGTAGTGGACAATCCTGCATCAGTAATAGACTGCATAAATTATTGAACAGAGTCTGTCTGGTTTGATCTGGACTGTCCCGCCCACCACAGCGCTATCAAAGCCTTTCCTGTTGTAAAGCACTTGTCATCCTTGACCGTTTCAGTTTTTCATGCATCAGGCTCTCCTAATTTATTTGTATTGTTGATGGAATACTTGTTAAGTCATTGTCAATTTAGAGATCTGTCTTGTACTTTAAATTTCCTTTCATTCTATTGTTACAGGATGGGGAAGAAAAATGTTTTCTCTGCATTTTAGGCTGTTTTCCTTTGCAGGGAGATGGGTGGGTAAGGATAGCATCTGAAAGGACATTAAACTCCTTTTTAAAATGGACTGGATTTCAAGTTGACAGAGCCCTCTAGCATGTGATGCAATATTGGAGCATCCAGTTTATTATTGTGACCTTGTCTTAGTCCGTGTTCATCTATGCCAGTGTGTATCAGCACTGGATTCTCAATCAGTGGTGACTGATACAAGCTTATTAATTTCCAAAGGACTGGTGGCCCCAGGTTGATGGTTAGGCCCCCCCACCCTCTGCAGCAATGCAAAGGGAACGGGTTTCATTATGGGAACTAACCCATAGGGAAGGAAGGGCTTGGCCTGTTCTCTCCGAAGTGATCTCCTAGTTGGTCTAAATGCATTGGTTGACTGACCTTGTTTTCAAACCTCCTTGAGACCACGAGAACCATGTGGGCCATGTCTTGCACTCTCTCCCTATTACCTAGGGACGTGCCATGCAGGGAAAAAGGATGAATAACTTAAATGCTGTCCAGTGTGAATGGTAGTCAGACAGTATAAATAGTGTCTTGCTAAGCCTGTTTGCATTAAGCTGTTTATTTTTCTGCTAAAAGAGCTTATAACAGGCTTGGCTTCCATGAAGACAAACCACAAAATCTTGTGGCCTGAAGTTCCTTGGGACTCATCTAAAAAACATTTACAGTATTGTGTTGCTGTGGTTTATTATTTGTATTGCAAAATCACGTAAAGCACTGGTCTTGGCCCTGGGTCCCACTGTACCATGTTGTGTCCAAAAGCGGAACCTCTGCGGCTGGCCCTGACTCTGTCATGGTATTAGTATGAACCTTAATACTTTGCATCTTCATTTACGTAGTCAACCATTGTTTGTCATAAGGATTAAAGGGAGAATAGCATAGTCTGAAGTAAAAAGCTCTTTGACTTGCTCTGTGGCCTTGCCTGTTTCCGTTTTTCCATTAGCATGATAGGGGTTGTACTTGTTGAATCAGTCACAGGAGTTCCTATCTTTAAGTGCTCTGGAAATGGTGAAAAGTGGCAGGCAATGGTAATTATCAGAAATGATTAACTCTTGGAAGGTGACACAAGCAGTCACATTGCAACAAGATCTTTTCAGGGCTCTACACTGTACCTTTGGTTTTCCCGGCATACAATACCCCGATCGGCCTCGTTTTCAGAAGGGACAAGGCACCAACTCTCCAATGCTCTTGTATCACTGCTTTTGAAAATCTTGACTTCTCTGCTCCACCCATTTCTCCCTGATACGCTTCATAAAATGATAGCAGCTCAGTAAGACACTGGTAGTATTTGCTCCTGTTTGTCAAGGAGCTAGAATTGACATCTATCATCACTGATCTATCATCGATTGACATTGATCTATCATCAGGTGACATCGACCGTCTATCATCGTTCAAATCTGAGCTTTTTCAACATTCACAGCCTCATCTTTCCTGTTGTGATAACATTCACATTCAGTTGATGTCTTCTAAAGTGCCAGCTGTGCTGGGGGCAAGGGGGAGCCATTTTGTTTGGCTGGAAAATTAAGCACAAATGAATGAGTAGCTCATTGCAGAGAAATATGCCAACTATGATAGGAAAAAAATTCCCCAGCAGTTCCATGACTTTCCTGTAATGAGCTTACGGCTGCTTCGAGCTCTGTGAACTTTTAAAGGCCGATGTCAAGAGCTCAGTGTGGACCTGCCAATTAAGAGCAAAAACTCTCCTTTCAGATCTATCCCAGTGGAGACTCTCTGCTCTTCCTGCACTGCAGGTTGCGGCCAGTGCAGTATGAGGAGTGTGATGATCTGACAGCAGGGATTTTGCCTTGTACCAGGTATTACTGGGGTACGGAGATGGTGAGGGATCTCCAAGTCTTCTGGGACCCCTGCCACAAACGCATTATTCATGTGCGACTGTCCGGACACTCGGTTGTAACATGAATCCAACTACGACCCCGGCGTGTCAGAGTGTAGTTAGGAAAAAAGGCTTTGTCCTCCATGTATTTGTGTGCGTTTTTAAACCAGTGTGTAAAGCAATCTTGTTAGATCAGGATGTCACTGATTATTTCCTCAGAGGTTTCTTGAGAAAACATTTGGACTAGGGGCTTTGAAAGCTGTTATGATTAGTTTTGCTTCATAGTGGTTTTGTGTTAATCCCCTTTCCCAAAACAAGGTGTTTCATCTTGTGCTGATATGAAAACTGATTGAAGTATTAAGAAGGAGATCTTTAAAATGCCACTTATTTTCTACAGGCTGCACATACATGGACAGCGCTGCTTTAGAGAATAACTTCCTTGGCAGTGAAAAGTAATCCTGTGTTGTGGATATTCTTCCAGTGCAACTGAAACGGCAAGTGTAAGGCCTGTTGCAATTGCTACACCGGATCATCTCAGTTGGGTATGCTGTCCCGGAAGCGTGCAGTAGCAGAAGTTTCAAAGCAAAAAGGAAAATAACACCCCCGGGGCAGAGATTCTTGAGAAGTGCCAGGATTCGATATTATTTGCAGGCATCTTTAAAAATTTTAGACTGGGAGTTTTAGGAAGGCTTGAGAGGATGAGGCACCTAACTGCCATTGACTTTTAGTAGGGCTTGTCTGAGTAATGCCTCCCCACTCTTCTGTTTTGTGGTATTTTACAGTAGTGGTCCAGGAGGATGCTGTAGAAATATCTAGTTATGGACTCTCACTATAGACTGTAGTGCAAGAGTGCCTCTCTCCCAGCCTAATTTTCACATGCAGAAATGCAAACAAATGCCTGTGTTGGTTGGTATAATAAGACTCATCTGAGCAGGTGGTGATAAAGAACTTTGTTTTCTATCAGTCCCTAAAAAATAAGGATGTCCCTGCCCAAGACTATGTCCTAACAAGAAGACTATGTTCTTGGGGCAGGGAAGATCCAGCTGGAAGATGTAGAGCCATGAATCTGTGCTCTTTACAAGCCGGGGGTTCCTGTAGTTGATGTTGTTTTTCCAGTGCTTGTCTAAGGTCAGTCCTGCTCTTTCCTCTTGATAGGGGACTCTTAAGAAAAAGTTGGCATCTAATAGTTCCAGGGGGAGACCAAGTGAGAGCACCCACAATTTTGTCTGGTTTACTGTTGAGTAACCTCAAACAAATTAATTAGCCTCCAGGTGTCCCATTTTACGCATTTATAAAAAGGGAGCAGCAATATCCTGGGGCATTGCGAGTCTGGAGGCGTGAAGGTCTAGCACCGGGGTGAAGGGAAGAGCCAACTGGTCGAATGAACTATGCGTTGAGGGGCAATTCTTCTGTGCAGAGGACTCCGGAGAGGGAAGCCCTGACAACTCGTGGTTTCCTCCCAGCTAGATGGTCTGAAACTCGGGGCTGGTGAGAAAAGCTCATCTGGAGAAGCCCGGGGCTGTTGTTAGATTTACGGAGCACTCTGGTTATGGAAAAAGAACGATGTTGTGTTATGGGAAAGTGTCTCTTGTTTCTCCTCTGGTTTTAGAACAGGCTTTTGCAATGGTTTTTTTTTTTCCAGTCACTCTGATCTGGGTCCTGCTGATGTGCTGGGCCACCCTGCTGCTGGCACTAGCCACAGTCTTGAGCAGTAAATGGCACTCTCAAAGTGCAGGCTATTGCTGTTCTGGCACTATTGTCAATGAGAGTTACGTGCATCTATTACTAAGCGCCCACAGTATCTTGAAAGAGGCTACACACCAACTTAGGTTTGTTTCTACAGGATTGCACTATATTGCTTTGTAGTACTTATTTTACTAGTTAAAATGCTCTTCCTTCCTTTGGATATACCTAGCAGTCCAAATGTTGCCCTTGGTTGCACAAATGTAATCTCAGTAATGCTGAAATTCAGGGCAGAATTTGTCTCTGCGCATTGAATATCAAAGTGTTGTCTTTGAAGAGCCATTTAAAGCTTTTTTTTTTTACTGCACTGTAATTGTCTATGGGAAAAGAATGTCTAAGAAAGGAAAAAATGAGAGGGAGAGATTGATTCACTGCAATCCCTGTTAATTACTATCCGAGGGAGGAAACCCTCGGCTCCCCTCCCCACTCTAATCTCCGTAAAGACAGCCTGCCATCCCGTATCTCTGTCTTGGGTCAAGGGGCACCCGTCTGGGATCTGGGAGAGGCGCAATTCTGGAAGCCGCATTGTCAGGCGTAGCAAAATGAACTTGTAATGAATATTCTTTATCTGGAAGTTTTGTCAGATCAGCTTGCTCGAACTGCAGATAAGTGGCTGCCTGTTTAGTACACATGTAGGGTTAATCTGGGCTAACAGGATGTTCAGCTTAACCTGTTGTCTGCCAGCTCTCACTGGGTGCGCTGTGCCATGCATGGGCAGGGTGGGAGCGCAGATGAGACTTGATGTAGCTGCAGCAGATTCGGGAGTTTCTTAATCAACACGGGGGCATGTGGAGGTCTTTTCTTTATGTCGGCATTGAGAGGGCCCTTTGGGTCTGGTTACAGCAATTCCTTACAAACCCTGCTGTCTGACCCCTGCACACATGTGGAAAGGATACGGCTGTGCTTGCCAGTGGAGCAAGTCTGCATCAGAGCAAAACACGTCCAGGTAAATCTTAATGAAATGTTTTACCTTTGGCTTCTCGGCCAAAGGTCAATGCTTAGTAAGTAATCTGTTAAGACAAAGCAACACAGTGTGCGGGTGTGTGAGAGAGAGATTTTAAATCCATCCAATGTTGCCAACACAAATAACCATTTTTAAAGGCTTGGGGAAGCTTCATGTTTCAGTCCTAGGAAACGTGGAGGTTTATCAGTCGCTCAAAATAAAAATCAACACCTAGGAAGTCTTTAATCCCAAATTGCAGCATCCACGAGAGGTAAAGCTGAAGACCTTTTCCCACGCGCACGGAGAAAGGAAATGAGATATGTGCATGGGGATTTTCCTAATTGTTAGTTGTTTATCACTTGCTTTATATTTGTTCTCAGGGAAGAGGGCTCGGACATAAGCCCTATGTACAATGGTCCTCCTTATTTTCCCACAGGATCATGTTCTAAAATGGCTTATGATTATAAATGAGCAGCTTGCCATTGCTAAAAGGGAAAGGCAGTGCATGCGACGGAGCTTGTTGCAACATGATGGCATCTCCATAGATATCAGGACATCTGTTCACACACTATTGATTGCTCTGTGTCCTGGAAGCAACAGGTGGGGTCTGAAAGGCAGGGCACAGAAAGCTGCAGGGCAAGCTGGTGAAGTGGCCAGCACAATTGGAGGGCCTCCCCTCTTTCTCTTCCCCTCCCTTGTAGGCCTTTTCTTCTCCTTTCTTCAGGTCTGAAGCAGGTAGCATTTTAGGGGCTTCTCTGGTGTTTTGGGCTTCTCTGATCATATATCAGCAGCCTGGTGTCATCTTAATTTTGGCCTGGACTGTGCTGACATGGGAGACAAATTGGAGCCTTTCTAAAAAGGTCTTTTTACGTGGAACCACAATTTTACTGTTCTTATTTCTTCCACCTCCTCCCCTGAGATGTCCCCTTCCGGTGGGACCACGGGATGCAGGCTACCCTACATCTTTGCCTCCCGTAATACGAACAAGTCTAGTCCATGTGTCGGCTTATTGTCCTGCTACCACCACAGTGCCATTGGATGCCCCACCTCAAGGCACCTTGCTCCGTGCGGATGAGCACCGACAGCTTGTCAGTCAGTGCTGGTTTCATAGCCATGACTGGGTCGCACCGAGTTTTACTGAGTTGCACTGGCCAGGCAAGCTGCTTCTCCCATCTATTTCAATGGAGTGGAGCTGAAATTGCCCATTTTAGAGCAGTCATCTGAATCCTGAACTTCTGCTTATCTGCCTCTAGCAGATTGGGATCCACCTTTTCACGCTGCGCTGACTCATGTGGGGGCTGGATTAGCAGAACTTTTCTGCCTCGACCTTGCTGGTCCACCCATTCATCCTTTATCCCAGCCTGTAATGGACTTAAATGCACAGAAAACTCCAGCCAGCCTGCTTTAATCCTAGCCAAGGAGAGGCCCCTTGAATAATAAGCTTTTTAATAGTGTGGTCAGTTGTCACAATGCATAGGGTGCAAAAGGCATCCACACCTCACGGAGCTGCTGATGTAACATAGGCAGGACACAGCACAGGAGCGGTTCATCGGTGAAAGCACTGGGAAAGAAGCTGGCTCGGGGAGGATCATCTGGAAAAAATGGGATCCGGGGAGTGGAAGAGGGGTCTTGATGGACAGAAATGTCTTAGGCATATACTGTGGTAGCAGCTGGAGACTGTCATACATTAAGACCCTAGCGTGCTACAGTGCAGTACTACCCATGCCAAACCCAGTTGAATATTAACATTAACAGTGTGATGATTTTTTTGTCTTTAGATTTAAAAATGTGATCCTTGACATTGTAGCTCGCAAATGAGCAGACCATGGCTCCTCCGTGGTAATGTATCTCTATTAATTTATTTCTCATTAAAAATTTTACACGCTACAATAAAAGTCAATAGTGAGAAAACAGTGGAACTTTATAACCTGTTAAATCAGGCCACCAGTTATATACAAGGCAGCCTCAGGATATCATCTGGATTTAAAATGAAACCAAATCAATCTGTGTTTTTTTTTTCCCCTGTGACTGCAAATGCTAAATACAAAAAGAAAAAAAAATCATTGCATTTGAATGACTGTTACTAAAGACTTTGGCAAGGAGGAGAAGAATTGATCTGTCCATATGAATGGCTGCGTGTGGCATTAAAGATACTTTTTATGTGCAGGGGAAGAAAAAAGGAAAAGATTTCATTCTGTCATCTGGGGGGAGAATGCAGTGAAAATTGTTTTTCCTTTCTAATTCACGCAAGGTATCATTAAGGATTATGTTAGGCTGTGGCACAAGAGACGGAGACTGTAGTTCATTGGTTTGTCATGAGTTCAGGCCAATGATTAATTACTATTTGTATGCTGGGGTTGTTGCATGCTAAAGTCCTGCCAGGTTTTGACCAAGGGGAGAGGACTGAATTTTAACAAGAACTCAGTAGTGTTCAGTGGAAGTGAACTGCAAGGTGGGGACTGGGAAGCTTTGGGATTGTGCGCATCAGTTTTTGAAGACGGGGTTGAGGAGGGGGCAGCTGTTGTAAATGAACACACTCCTTGTCCTTTGTATCTCTAGTGGTTCACCCCATGTGGGGATCTGCTCATGTGCCAGCTCCCAGTAGCTGAATGAAGGCAGTCACTTTCTGCATGGATGCAAGGAACCCATCTGTGGAGGGTCTGGTTGCAGAATGGAAACCTCCATTAAGAAGTTTGTACCATAGCTTGGGCCCATACTTGGTCATTATGTTGTGAAATCACAGGGGCAAGAGAAGGAAATGAAAAAAAACCTTGGTCCGATTCAGCCATGGATAGCTGTATAGGCATATACTAGCTGCCTTACTGCTGACTCCTAAACGACGAACAAGTGCTTGCACAGAGTGGGCTAGCAAAGACGCATTTTTCTCCCATACTTCTGAACTGGGTAAACTGTAGTTTGTGCCAGCTTCAGTCTGTACTTCTGGGTCAGCGTCAGTGCAGCTCCGCTCTGTCTGAATGGAAGCTATTCAACATTGCAGTCAAGGCTCGACATGGAAAAGACTCAGGAAGACTGAATGGCACAGAGCGCTCGTGCACAGGTTCTGCATTGTCGTGTCAGTGCTAAAAGTTCCAGATGTTCCTTGTGCCGATAGTTGATTGGCTGGTTAAGAGCTTGTCACAGCTGGGAAATCTTTCCATGGCCTCAGTTTTTGGTCTTGGACTGCGATGCAAAGGGGAAAAATCAATTTCCATCCTCCATATGGTGCCCTTTGATTTATTGGAGGAAGACATTCTTTATCTCCCTCTTGCTCTCTCAGAAGGGATTGCTTTCCTATTTGTTATTAGACATGCTGTAAAAGCCCTGTTTGACCGAACCCTGATATTTTGATAACCTTTCCATTTAGAGGACATTTGCTCCATTGTTTTTATGGTCAGAGTGCCCTTTTGATTAAGTAATTAGAGGCTTTTCTTTCTTTTCCTTTCAAAAAAAATAAAATAAAAAGGAAGAAAGATGCAAGATCATGCAACTGACCTCTCTGCAGAGTTATTTAACAAGACCAAACCTGAATGTGCAAAGGCCCTTTTGTTCGAGCTTAAACGCATGGAAAAAACAAAAAGAGAGCAGTTTCAGATCAAGCTATCTGCCATTGCTCCCAGCTCTCCCCCCAAAGAATCTCTTGTGACATACACACGTGTGATGTATGGTGACATATTTGCAATTAGTGGATTGCCTGAGGTCTCTTCAGACCATGGGAGCAATGGAGCACAAAGTGTTTAGATGAATGGCCCTCCAAGTGGAGCTGTGCATGTGATGGTGTTGCCAAAGCAATCTTATGATGTTATGGGAAGACAGGTGGCTGTCTTGGCAACACCTTTCTCCTGCTATTCCTTAGAAGCTAAAATGGAAATGCGCATTCAAGTTTCATGGCCTTAAAGCAGGATGATCAAACTCACCCAGCCCTGTGGGTAGGATCGAGCTCACAGACTGACTGCACATGACCGAGACAGCTAGCAGGGCCAGTCTCATATGAGCGCTACCTACGGAGCATGCCCTGGATCAGCCCTGGCTCTGATGGAGGATCTAATAGGGTGGAGCACACAGTCAGGAGGTGGAAGGAAGTGTAAGAAGGTGTAGACTTAAGTGGGAGGCAGTTTAATTTCTGATCTCATTGCTAAGGGTGGAAGGCAGAGTGGCTTATGCTTCTAGCTGTTTACAATCATTCCCACTCCCACAGACAATCTGCAGCTTCCATCACTGTTGAATTTGCCTATGGAGAAGTATGTTTTTGTAAGTGAAGCAGTGTATTTTTGTTTCCGTATCTTGGCATTGCCACACACCCAGGCTTTACAGCAGGTTGTCAGATCCCACCTCTCCCACCATGTGTGGCAACCTGCTTTGGAGACCTTGTCTCCTGTGACACCTGAAAAAGGTTTACCCATGTCAGTATAAAATGTAGAGGTCTGCATTTTTTATGGCATTATAGTTTGACCTCTGTCTTCAGGACTGTCAGCTACTTGGGACAGAGACTGTTATTGGAAGGTATAGATAGGAGCAACCAAATCCTTTAGACTATCCTGAAAATCTCAGCCCGTACTTATTTTTCTGGGTGTCTTGATACAGCACCAAGCACATTGTTGGTCTTGAATTCTGTAATAAATTCCATGGAATTGCCTACAAATTATCAAAGCCTACACAGTAACAGTATCGATCCAGTCAGCTCATTATCCTTCCCAAGCATGTGTGAAATGTTCTGACCTTTTGACTCAGAAAATGTTATAAATGTGAGAAGTGCAGTGGAGACCCAAGTAAACTGGAGGAGTTATCACTCACATTCCTTGTGACAGATACAGGAGAACATGATGGAAATCTTTATTCATGCAAGTAGTCCCTGTGTAGGTAAATAGTCGCATTGAAGCCAACATGTAATCCCCAGTATCGCTACCCTCGGTGTAGAGGGTATCATCCAAGTTCTATTATGTGAGGATGCACAAGCAGTCGCTGCTCCAGGGGTTTCCATACATTTTCAAGATCTCAGCCACCTCTGCATTTGCAAATATGTGTTAAGTCTTCACAGCTCTCTCTCTCTCTTTCTCTCTCTGTCTCGTGAATTTCTTCAATAGCACATTATCACGAAAGTATTCCCTAGGCTTCCAGCACATTTATCACGGAGTAGAGATGATCATGCATAAAAAGAATCTGATTGTAATCACTCTGGCCCTGTTCTGCACTTTGGAAATGTCTTTCTCCCAGGACCATACAATGGTATTAAGTAGAGGTTTAGTAAGGCTCCTGGTAGCATGGTTAGATTTTGTTGATTAACAATAGGGCTGCTGGAGGGTGCGACACTGAAAACAGCCTTAAAAAAAGAATAGCTTGGCAGCCTTCCTACTATGCTTTCTAATTGTAGGGAAGAGCTCAAATTTTACCTGGTTTCATTTTTCTTGGCCTGCCTTTGTCTCATGACAGTGTAGGAGGAGAATTGCTGTGTTATCTGATTGGTGTATTGACAAACCTGACTCGGGTTTGCAATACTCTGCAAAGGCATTGTGCAGAAAGGCAGTATAATAGGAATGAATGATCTCAGTCAAGCAAACACAGAACTGGTGTAAGCAGGTGCAATGGTCGTATCAGCATCACTAGACCTGAGCACGTCAGTGGCATTATCTGTCTACTAGTAGTTGCCTGCATCCAGCTGCCAAACCCCTGCATTCCAGATGGGCAGAATTTGGTTTGGTGCTCTCCCACCTTTGGTCTCACCTGGCCTGGCAAAACATGGGGACATCACTACCCTCGAGGGCCTTCCCAGGGTCATTTCTTCCTTTTGTTTTATGCTGCACACAGTGCAGTTGAAAGAAACATCTTTGTGTCCCCCACTCCTCTCGCAGCAAAGTCCATTCATGTTTTGAATGGTTATAATGACCTCAATCCATCAGCCGCCATTAGCCAGGTGCTCACAGCTTAAATAGGTGTAAATAAGACTGGTACAACCATATGCAACATGGGGGAGGATTTGGCTGTGGATCCATCTCTCTGGGATGCAGCAACATGCCCATAATTCTCATTTGCCTCCTCTCAGGCTTATCAGTTTGGACAGAAAAGGCAGGATCCCGTGGAGTTCTTTGTTTGCAGCTCTAGCGCCTGTCAGAAAAACAGACAGCCTTGTCCTTCAGCATTTTTACAGCTTATGACTGATTATATCAATGAAGGAACAAATGCACACAGGCATTCTCAGCGGATCCATGTGAATCAGTATCTATACAGAGAGCAACATGAGTAGGCACGTCTACACATTCATTAATGCACCTTAATTATTGCACATTTAGTTTAGTACTTGTTTAATGAAGTGCTAACTGAATGCGCAGTAGTGCTGGTGCACATTTATTTTGTGATGCGTACTGTGCATTAGCCTAATAACACTGTGAGTGTGCAGTAGGATATTAGCATGGTTTTTAATCACTACGCCACTGTGGAGTTTTATTAAGCTAATGTGCAGTAATCGGCTTGTGTAGATGCACCCACAAGGAGAGAAAATTGGGCACCAGTAGTTGGCCCTTGGTAAGCACTGGTTGCAGACCAAAGCCTTAGGGGCACTGCAGCCTCCTCATTTGGAAGCTAGTAAGTTAGATATAACAATTGTGCAAGTCAGCTCTACTCCGCTGGCTTTAGTGCAGTGCTGTCGGCCGTCTGCCAAGGATCTGGTCCAGATATGCGATTTTCTGTTTGTGTTTTCAGACTGCGTTCCATACCCTGCTTCCTCCTTCTGGATGTGCATGGATTCCAGTGGGAGAACTGGGACCCATTTAAATCATATTTAATTATAATCTGTGCAAATCTAGCCTGAATAAACAGCCTTCAGACATGCTGAGTTGGTTTAGATCAGTAATGAAGTATCTTAACTTGCAAACTCTTACTCACGTGAATAGCGGTATTAGCTTGAATGGGATGATTCAGGGCAGCATTTTTATTAAGGAAAAGCTTTCAAGCAGAGCTGTGCACCTTGTTGAAATCAAAGGTTTGAAGTGTGTGCATAAGTCCTTGCCTGAATTGGGGCCTGAATTATTGCAGGGTTGTGCTCTCCACTCCAAACCGCTGAGCATTTCTGGAGAGATGCTGATTTCCCTCCATTATCATTGGCTTGAGGACACAAGTTGAGGGCTCTGGTCACTTCTCTCAAGACCCTTACTGCCTAGAAGGAAAGGGTTCAAAGGCAGTTGAAAACAATAACAGCAAACCAAGCTGTCCTCGGCTCCAGAAGGATATTGGAATCGTGCACAAATACAGCACAGAGCAAGTGTAGCAGCAGAATAGGAGAATTCGTAGTTTTGGGGAACGTTTTACAAGCCAGAAACTCCACTGATGAATCCTGCCCCGATGCACGCCACCTGCCCCCATCCATGCTTCTGGCACATCTCTTATGCTGAGCTTGCAAGGGAATCCCAGGAAAGGAGACTCTGGCTCTCTTTAGCGCTTGTATGTACCAAGGCAATTCTTCCCCAGCTGGAGGCTTTTAGACTCCTCTTGCACCACTCTGATGCTTATACCCTGCATAAAGGGGGCAGAGTTGAGCAGAGAATCTCACTCATTGACTTCAGTGGGGCGACTTGAACTGGTTTTTACCCATGTTTGTAAGGGCCCCGCAATCCAGTATGAAAAGCAGGCAGAGGGATCTACCAGCCCGGGAGTCCAGGGGCTTGGGGAATGGTTCTTTTCCCGACACAGTAATGACTTGCTAAGCGACCCTGGGCAAGACACTTCATCTCTCTGTGTTGGTGTTTTCCATCCTGCCCTTAGCCTGCCTTGCTGATTTAGGCTGTAAGCACTTCCTATCAGAAACTCTTAATTATGCGTGTCCTAGAGCACCTAGCACAAAGGGATGCTGGTCTTGGCTGCGGTCTCTCCATGCTACCGTAAAGCAAGAGCGTTTAGCATGCCAGGAGCTAGTTACAATATCAATAGGGATTGGAGCAGGCTGTTCAGAAGGCTAGCAATGAGACCTGATGCATCCTGTCTCCTAGGTGGCAAGTTTGGACCAGACCCAAGTCAATAAAGGCAAGAGGCAGTTCCCATTTGAGGGCTGTTTCAAGGACTCTACACGATGAGTTGATTTTTTTTTTTTTCTTTTTGCACTGTTTTGAAAGATCCCAACCAAGGGAAAGTATATGCATGTGTTTGCTCCACAGCAGGCGATTTTCCTGGCTTGTATTCCATTCATGTTCCCCTCTCTTCAGGCGCTTGTTTCATTGTAAAATTGTGAGCTATGTGCTTCTTATTCAGCACTGCCAACCTTGGCCCTCAATATTGTGTTTTGCAGCACTTTAGTAAAGTCACCACGAATTACATAGTCAATAGAGATGTCAAACCAGTAAATCAAGGGAAGGAAAGAAATACCATTTGAAAAAGAAAATTAGCTGGGTTCTGTGTATTTATATTTATGACATAAAGCTAGAATAGTCTTTGCAGTCATCTATGCACAGAAATCATTTTCCCAAACTCTGAACTAAAGCAATGTCAATTGTTAATCTTCCTGCACGTTATTTTGGTTAACAAAGATCCAACTTTTCCTGATGACTTATAAAATGCTTAGTGACAATGGTGCTGTGTTTTCCCAGCAGCTTAATGCAACATTTAGTTATTCATATGCCATCGACTTCACAGATCAAATTTGTATCCCACTACACTCCATCTAGCATAATATTTATAGTCTGCCTAAGTGCAGGAGCAAAATACAGCTGTGGCATGGAGCAGGGTTTTTTTCCCTCCCTCCGCCATGCAGGGAGTCGAACATGGGGAACTAGCTGATTATAAATTGCCATAGCACCATTAAAGCCAGTAAAACTGCAAGAGCTTACATTTACACCAGCTGATGTTTTGGCCCCCCTGGCTGAGTACCAGTGATTCAACAGCAGCTCAGCACCATTAGAAATCAGGCCTAAGGGCGTTAATTTTGAGGGGGCTGATTTGAATCGTAATAAATGCTGAGTGATGTTTTAATTGGATATAATTACCAAAGCAGGTTAGCGGCCAAATGAGCAGGCGCAGATACAAAACTGGAGTAACCTTTTTGTAATAAGGGTGAACTGATAAACTGATGATGTGATGAGAACTATTACACATTGCCTCATTTGTCCGGTCCTTTAAGTGGGGGCGGGGTGGGGGGGTACCAACCCTTTCTACAACTCGTACCACATGTGCTGTGTAACCAGTGCTTTACAGGAAAAGGGAGAATTGCATTTATGACTTGGCAGTTCCACTCCTTATGGGATGTAAGGTCACTTCTGTGTCGCACACCTGCTGGGTAGAGACTGTCAATAATCATGGTAAAAACCGTTGATTACTCTTACATTTCCTTGTCTTCCCCTCGTCCCCTGGCTCTGCTCATTTGATGGAAATGCAATGCAAATTCTTGATGCTGAAATCCCCCTGGTCTGTATCTCAGCTAGTTAAAGCGAATCTGATTCTGGAAGCATGCTCTGCTTGAAAGATGCAACAGATGAATCGTAGCTGGGGAGCTCCCTAAATTGTGGGGGGACTCGCTAGTTTTTTCAGGTTAATCAGGGCCTAAAGCTCTAATTCCACAATCATTAGGTGACAGGCCTGCCCCTCAGTGCTGATTGGCAGATAGGCCCCACCCCTCTGCACTGACTGGTGGAGAGGCCCCGGAGGGAGGAGGGGGCCACCACCATCTTGCCTGCTGGTTGCCCTTTGTGCTGCCGTACCCCTCAGCTCTGATTGATTGGTGGATAGGCGCTGGGGGAGGAGGGTGGAAAACGGGGCGGCTGCCATCTCACCTCCTGCCATTTGTGCCACCCTGCCAACTGGCACCTTCCCCTCCACACCAGGGACTCGGCATTTTCTTTTTATTAAGTGCACAATCCCGGATTCTGCAGTTTCCACAAAATCCACAAAACTGCACATTAAATTACGTCCTTAATCATAGTAAAAAGCGAGATTTAAAGCAGACGGAGAAAATTCAGACCACATCACAGTTAGCTTATTTCCCACTTTAGTTACTCTGTTGATGTTTGTTTGTTAGTGTGGTTTCCTTGTATGTCTAGTTTCCTCATCAACAATGCATCTATTTTAATTCCTTTTTCAAAGCCACCATCCTTAATAAACCCTGGCTTCCACACCAAGTGGAGTGAGGCTTGTAGCACTTGAGTCCATCCCTTATGTAGCTAGTCTTCCCAAAGGAGCCTAAGGGAGGTGTCCATCTAAATACCACTAACATTCATGGGGGGGTTTTGAAAATCCCAGTGGGCATATTTAGCCCTATTCCTCTCGTGTGTGTAGGAGTTTGAGTGTAGAAGACACCTGCATGCAGGAACTATGGACATGCTTCTTATAGTTGCAGTAGTTATTCCCATGGCTTGCAATGCATTTTCTTCAAAACTGTCAAACATGAGAGCAATGTACAAATATGTGTATGTTTATATATATATATCCTTTAACTGAGCAGTATTCGTTCTCTGCACATATACCTTTCGTCCATAAATCATGGAGTGCTTTACAGATAAGTTATGCATAGACAAGATGCAGAACTATTCTCTCCATTTTGCAGTTGGCAAAACTGGGGCACAAAGTTTAAGTGTCTTTGCCCAAGATTGCATAGGCAGCAATTGGCAGAGACAGAACACAAATCCCAACTATTTTGCTTAACTAAAACCAGTCTTCTCACCGGTAGAAAGAACAATACAATACCTGACACCCTACAATGAATGACTCTCTGTGACAACCATATCCTGGCACTGTAGGCTGGAGCACCGGAGCGGATAGATAATGTTTCATCCCAAAGGGGAAGACAGCAGTGACATGAACACTGGCTTTTATTGTGCTTGAGTCTTGACTTGCCTGCTATAGAAAGCTTGGTAACTGTGCGTTTCCCTGCTTTTAAAGCCCAAGCTGTCTTACTGAGCATATAGTACCTGAATGCTTAACTAGAAAAAGAACTGTCTTTGTTTAGTGGCATCCGTGAATTCCCATAAGGATGCAGTTCTCCGAGGAGTAGTCTTCACATATGCGACTTAACTAGCTAGCCGGAGGAGTTAGAGCTTCAGAATTCAACATGAATTTAGATCTTCTCTGTCTCCGTTATGGCTGTCACTGCAGATCAAGTGACATCTGCAGCTTTGTGTAAATTTAAGGTAAGGGTGTGAAGAGAAGCGTGGCTACTGGGTAGATAACTACAGGGAACAGAACAATCCCTTCAGAGCTGCAGATTAGGTGAACATCCCTTTGACTGCACATGAGTGGCATAGAGAGATGCTCAACAGTTGTTGGCCGAGGGTCAGACGGAGGCACAACGTGACGGCAAACAGCCATTGTATTAATGAGGTACGCGAGATTTTTAAATAGTTGCCCTGGAAGGTAAATACAAATCCAGGGTGATGACCTTGTAAAGCATAAGCATGAATCTTTGTTTCCGGGTGTTGTTCTCTGGTAGTTGATGTGATCAATATGGTTAATTAAACCTCAAAAAATGAAGATAATGTTAAAGCTTTACTTTAACTTCCCAGAGTAGTTGCTTTTCAGTACATCCCAGGTAGGGAGCCAAACGCCAGCCTTTGTGTGGGTGAAAATCAAGCATCATTCAACTGATTGTTGTGGATTTACTCCAGATTAATATAGCGTGATTTAGCTCAGAATTTTGGCCTGTTGCTCTTAACCCAGTATTATCATTCCTGTTCATTATTTTACTTACCCATTCAATTCACTGTTGGGAGATTTTTATCAGCTGCAGTGCAGATGCGAAAAACTAAGAGCTAAAAAACAGGGAAAAGAAATGGAAATTGTTGTACGAAACTGTTAAATTGTATATAGAATGTGATCCTTCTATAGGGTTTCAAAACCAATGTGTAATTATATTCATTCCTGCTAACTATTTAAAGTTCTATAGGAAGTTAATCACTCTTTATTAAATAGATCCTGTCTTTCCACAAGAGCATCTAAAATTTGAGTGTCAAAGCTTCCTACCTACCTTGTTGGGGCCAAAGTCAGATCTTCTACATTGTTGCAATATTCATTCTTGCTAAAGAAAAAGGTTCATTTCCAGTTTTTTGGCTTAGGAGGGGGAAACCCTTAGGGAAATGTCCTGCAGCGGGCAGTCAGAAAAGAAAAGCCTAAATTTTGGCCTTTTGACCGGTTTTGTAGAACTGAACAGAAAATTACCTCCCTGCCACTGTATTGTACGGGCTGGTTAAAAATACCTATAAAGGGTCTCATTCTCTATTCAATTCAACAGGCTTTTAGAGTGATTTCTGTAGAACCTTGTTGTTTCATTCCTGTAAAATTCAATAGGATTCCTCCTTAAGGCTTGTTTTTCTGTTGCTGGCTGACACTTCTAAACTACTCTACAGACTTTGCAGAGTGAAAGGGAGAGCTGCCTTCTCTGCTCTTCTCCAGAGTGAAGTTAATGATCATACAACCTCACAGTCATTTCTTCCCCCATTACCTTGGCTAGTCAGAGGCTAGTTCAGAGTAAGGTGCGTCCAGCTGCAAGTAGAAAATCAAACTTTACCCGGTGTCTGTGCACACAACAAGGGATTTCCTCATTTTGACACCTGAGGCAGCTGTGTCTGCTAGCATGTTTCTGAGCAGCAGCTGCTGAAGGTGGAGAGACTGGAAAACCAGAGGGTTTCAGTCTGTTAAGGAAAGAAATACCAACCCATCCATGCCCCTCTTGAAGTTAATAGGATTCTTCCTAGTTGCAGTATTTGGGGCCCTTTATAGTTTTCTATATACGCTCTTTGTATGATACTGGAGTAAACTGGAATAACATCATCAGCATCTCCAGCACTTCCAAAGGAGTATTGTACTTGGTGATGTGCTGCAGTAGCAAATTGCACTGCCTGACTAAACTCTGCCTGAAGCATCTTCCTGCTTTTTTCCCCCTTTGTGTGAGAAATGTCCTTTGATCTTGTCTCTGAATTTGGAGTTCCTGAAAGGTACCAGATGGAGAACCCCGAGGTGCTCCGTGCCGGAGCAGCCTACCATCTCAATATGATAGGGCCTGTTTTCCAAAGGGATTGTTCCTGAGTCCATGCCCTTTTCAGTCCTTGTCCCTTCTGCTTAGACAGTGAACTAGCTAATTAGCATCCATTGCGAAAGCAGGGGCATTTTGTTTGAAACGCTCATCTACAAAGCTGGGATCGAGGAGGAATTTGTTACATTCTCCTGTTAAGGCCCCTACAAACTCTCATGCTCCCACCCCTTGTAGAAGGATGATTATATCCAGCATCTGTGGAACAAACTGCAGACCCAGAAAGACGTTTGCTTGTGCCCTCTTCCCAGTTGCCAAGAAGTCATGTGATTACACCCACATTCAATTCTAAAGCTGCCACTTTCTCATGAACATAATTTAACAGCACAATGCTGCTAATGAGGCTTTCATTGACTATGTGATTCAGTATTTGCTTGCTTTAATTAATGTGATATTCCAAACATACTGTTAAGCTCCAGAAAACTCACAATCCGTGAACTTCAGTGCTTTCTGGAAACCAAAATGAAAACAAAACACCATATTTCCTATATTGATTTTTGCTAGTAGAAGTTTCAAACAAAACAAGAGAGAGAAAGATCTGTCAAAACTAATTATGAAAAAGCTGCACTTGACAATTCTTTCCAGTCTCATACATTGTGTCTAAGAGAGCAGATTTACCTTTCGTTCCACACATGCATTTTTTTGTCCAAAGAAGGCACGTTCAATCAGCACGCATGCATTTGCAGCTTTGCAATACGTCAGTGGAGACAGATCTCTGCTGCAGACCTTTTGGGAAGAGACTGACTCAATAGTGTTTTGGGGGGGTTGTTTTTTTTTTGGGGGGGGGGGGAATAATAGCTTCAGTAGACTTTGTTTGTAGATTTATTGGGTTTGTCCAAAAAAAAAAAGAGCACCAATCAGATCTGATTCCATGGTTCAAGAAACAGTGTTAGCACAAACGATCCCACAAAGTCAAAATGAATCTGATATTGGCCAAACACAAAGGCTTCCCTTCATGCGCATCTGAAACTGAGTCTTTCTGGCACTCCCAAGGGTAGATTTGAATTATTATACTCTCTTCCCCTCCCCAACACCAGCTAGTTGAATTAGTGTTTAAAGGTGTGGTCTTGCAAATGCTGTTTGAGAGATGACTCCATGCCTCTGTGTTGGTTGGGGATTTCCAGGGACTATGTTGGATTCCAGGGTGTTGGATAAAACTGTTCCTTAGATGATCCTTTGTTGTGTTGTACTAACAACCATTGCAAGGAACTTGGAGGGAAAGGACCTCGAATGCATTGCTTGACATGGAAATCTTGGTTGCAGTCTGCAAGGTTTCATTTTTCAGATGGATTAATTAGCCTTCTGTTGTGGGCAGTGCCATTTAAAGCATCCTTTTACTTACTAGAGAAGCCCAAATCATGTTTCCAGCTTCAGGGTAAAATGTTGCCTGCTTATCTTATTAGATATGGAATAAGGCATGACTTTCTTTCTAGCTGTGGATGCTGACATCATTATGAGCCACCTGGACATGCACCTTTGGTTCACTGACATTGGAAGATTTCTTTGTGTTTCCTTTAATTTTCCCAAGAACTGTGCATAACTTGATATAGCCTTATGTCTTCTCATGGCTGACTGCGAGACTGCTGTTGCTATTGCTGTAGTTCCTGTGGAGCTCTTGTCTGAACCCCGTTCTGCTGGGCACTATACAAGCATATATAATGAGAAGATTGTGGCTGACCCAGGGAGACTGTTCTTGGTAAATCTGGAGAAAATTGGTTTAGTTCCTGAGCATCAACTTCGATGAGAGTAATGGGACCATATTACATTTTCAGGTCTCAGGCCTTCAGTTGTGCTCATTGCTTCTGGTTATGGGTCTTGGAGGCTGTAAATGCTGTTAGGGATCTCATTTGGCATGGGCCTGATTGTCCAGGAATTTGACCTGCATCGGAAGAGGAGCAGCACAGCTATTTACACCCACTGGCCTTCCAACTTTCATTGTGGCTCCTCACC
Organism: Crocodylus siamensis; assembly: GCF_052110815.1. Classification (NCBI taxonomy): domain Eukaryota; kingdom Metazoa; phylum Chordata; order Crocodylia; family Crocodylidae; genus Crocodylus; species Crocodylus siamensis. The sequence goes on along the minus strand of NC_143406.1, from coordinate 5,089,832 downwards.
AATAGGTGGCCAGCTCATCCTGGAAATAACCTAGGATAACCTTATGGATGCACACAGCCATGTCCCAGGAAGAACCATTATCAGATTTTATTCCACGTACTTCAGAGTCTTTCTCCCAGGACAAACATGACATCCATTTAGAAACTTAGAAATGCGTAAGGTGGCTTTACACCTGCTGGGGTGAGTGATTTTACATTGGATCAAACCCAAATGTTGTGGTTAACATGAGACTTTGAATTAAGATGAAATGCATAGTTACAATAACAGCAAAAGTAAAGAATAAGAAGCAGGGCTGGTCCTGCTTTGAGCAGGGGGTTGGATGAGATGTGACCTCCTAAGGTCCCTTCCCACCCTCATTGTCTCTGATTCTCTTTCGTTGCTGCAGCGTCTTGGGCTACATGCATTAAATTAAATTTCAACCTCAGAATGTAAAGAACTATAATCAATTCACACAAGCCTCTGACCTCCTCACAGTATTGAACAAACATGACACAGGTCTTGAGGGCAGCATGTTTCTGATCTGCTGGGTTGATGGCTATTGATTTTATTTACTCTACTCTTTGGTAATTTTCTTTGGACAATAACGCACCGCATGACTAGCTAATAGGTTATTCCTTTGTGATGTTGATTTTTAGCATCGCGGAATCAGAGTCCATCTAGATGAAGATGCCTCATCACTGCGGGTGCCTCTGTTCTTCCTTTTGAACCATTTCTTTGTTTATTCTGCCTTTAGACACACAGACAGCAAACTGTCTGAAACCAGACATCTGTTAAATATTCTATGTGACAAACACTCGCAGAAGCCTAATTCCAGTGGGAGTCAGCTGCAGTGGGAGAAGGCACGGACCTCGCTAAGATGAGGAGTATCAGTCTATTTTATGATTTAATTAGAGCTGGCCAAATTAATCATGGACAATAAAATTATCCAGTGAATTTAGTCTTTTTTTCCCTCAGTGAATCTGGCTCATCCCCATTCCAGAGATATACAAATGGCTTTGATATTCTTCAGTTCTGGTCAAATAGTTTGGCTAAAGAATTGTATTGGTCCTATGAATAATTTGTGAATATTCTGTTTCCAGTATTTGCTATTTGGGATGTGTGATTGGTCACTTGCATTACGTAGATTTGTTTTTTTCTCTTTCATTGAAGGCCTGAACAATTCTTAACAAGCCAAACAGTGGATGTCAAATTATAACTAGCAGATGCTCTAATATGAATTCTATTTTTTTTATTCCAAAGAACACTGCATTTTCAAACTAAAAAATCTTACCCAAGACTGATTTTGGCCCATCTTGATGCAGGTGAAAAGTAGACATGTCTTTTGATGCAGTTTCAAGAAACAGCTGCATAGAATCACTACAATAGTGCCTGAATATGTAGTGTCCAGTCCATTATTCTTATACGTATGATTAAAGATGAATCTGACCTCCCAAGAAGATCCCATTAATGCTATACTGATAGTCTTCAGTCAGCGGGACATGGAATGAGTTGTTTTGTGTACATGTTACCTGATTTTAATAACGAGTTATTCTCAGGTGATTTTTTTGTTACTCCAAGTATTCAGTGGTTGGGTTTTTTTAGCTCATTTCCCAAGTGTTTGGTGAAAGCTTAACTTGCTTTCTGCACTTCAGGTGCTGCATGTGTTTCTTCTACCAACTTGGAGAGTGATAGGGGAGCCTTTTGACATTGCTTGCACAGGGAATGAGCTACCAAATGGGGTCAGCACAGTGGCAGTGGGGAAGACGGATTAGCGTAATACAAAACTGCCAGTCTAGATTCAGGACCTGGAGGTTGTCAGCACTGTCCTGGCATAAATTTTCTCCTAGTGAATCGGGGAATAATGGAGTATATAGATATTCCTTACAGTCAGGGTTCTCACTGTTTCTGTAAACTGCCATTTACAGAGATCTGAAATCCCTGGGTTGGGAGAGTTCAAGCCCCTTTGTTTAAGGCTGAGTTCACCCAGGAATTTCAGCAGCCAGTTTTGAAACCTTGGTGTCAGACTTTTTCCTTTCTGAGGGTCCTTTCTAGCACCTCTTTACTCAGACCCAGATCTCAGTGAAGCCAGCGGACTTTGGGTCAAAGACCCTCTGAATTTAATGCATGGATCTTGAAGATCATTTAACTGGAGGAGCCCATTCTGAATAAGGCTCTAATTAGGCAGGCAGGAAGAATAATACGTGGTAGACTGGGGCCCTGGAGCCAAGTCCTGTGTCTCAGCTCTGCAGAGCTTTATGTAGACCAGGCCCTTATTCAGTGAGGAATAGGTCAACCCTGGCTTGACTTCTTTGGCTTTGAGTTAGGCCCTTTTTGTACATAGCCTCATTGTAAAAAGATGATGCTAAAGATGATGCTAACAGCCTACCCCTCCAGGAATGTTGTGGGGACAACTGCTTTTGCAACATTTGGCTGTCACAGGGGCAGGGGCTGTTTAAGTGCAGAGCATCAAATTTAGGAAATATGGAGGGTGGAAGAAAGTGACACTACACCTTATTTGTGGTGGATACAAGAGCGGGGGCGGAAATAAAATTTAACTTGCTTTACAGATAACCTCTATGAACCACCTTAGCCTTTGCTTCTGCAGTAGGCTCCATTGAGGCAGAACTGTTCAACCGTGCAGAGCTCCATTGGACCTGGAAATGGAGGGTCTGCTCTAGCAGATGCAGTGGCAGGGCTGGGACCATGGGAAGGATATACTGCTGGCAATGGGAGTAGCTTTTCCCATGCTCTGGCTGGTTTGGTCGGGGATGGGGGGAGCTGGGAGGTAAAATAACAGTTAATATTCTCCATTTAACAAAAGAAGCATATTAAGGGGGGAAAAAGTATTGTAAAGGTTTGGGGGTCACTACTCTGCACCTGCAGTCTAGTTAGCCTCTCCCCTTCCTCCTCAGGTTACATTTAAAAAACAATGTTTGGCTTGCTTTTTGAGTAGAGACCTGCTGTTGGTTGAAGGCTTTTTTGATTGCTCTTGCCTTCAGCTTTCTGGTGTTAATGCCAGCCAGTTGCTGAGGAGTGTCAAGCTGTGGAGCAGAGATGAGTATACATTTCATTTTGCTGGGATGCAGCAGGCATGTGGAAATTAATACTGATTAAAGCCTATTTGACATGATACAAGCCAAACCTGTTCAGGCATGTTCTTTCCTCTGCAAATCTCTCCAATAGCTGGAGAATTAACAGGATTTCTGTGTGCAGATCAGCTGCCACCCAGTGTATTACCAACAAGACCTGTTTAGTTAAGGGTAGGAGGAAGGATCATTGTGGGGTTAAGGCAGAGGTCTGGATGTCAGAAGACTTGAGTTCTGCTCCCATCCCCACCATATCTGTCCTATATGACTTCAGGCCCAAATTTTCAACAATGGCTTGTTTTTCAGGGATTAATGCCACTGGTTTCTGTTGCCACTAGTTGGCCTTGGAGAGTCCTCAGCATCTCTGGAAGCTAGGCTAGAGCTCCATCTACTCACTAGCCACTTGACCCTAAATTGCTACCTACCCCAGTTTTTGTATCTGGGGCCTGGGATTGAAAACACTTATTGTAAGCAGAGGGTCATTCTGCACAAAATGTGGGATGGGGTGGCGGGCAGGGATACACTTTGCATTGTCCATCTGCTGCAAAGCTGGTTCATAATCTTCTCTGTATAATTGTCCTTAGAGCGATAAAAAAGAAAGCTCAAAAGTAAAAGAAAAAGCATGCTGAATCTTTCCGTACAGGTGAGCAGAGGAGTGCCTAGAGCTAGTACAAGCTGGTACACAGCTTTGAGCCTGTGTGCGCATGATGTATTCTTCACAAAGACGGGAGGTAACGCTGCCTTGGTCCCAAGGCGTTTTCTCAGCATGCGGTGCTGGCTCTGCAAGGAGATTTTTGTGTGTGAAGCAGTTGCTGCACCCTGGTGGGTATATCTGGGACAGGTATTAATTTAAGAGGAAATCAGGTGAAGGCTGAAAACTCCTTCCCAGTCAAAGTCTGGCTAAGCCACCTTGTGCTTATTTAATAGAAACCAAGTTCCTCTCCACCTCTTTCTGACAGGTTTATTAGAAAGCGTACTTAGAAAAATCAATATGCACCTTGTCCATTTTCTTGGTGCCGAGCCCTGTTTCTGCAAAGCACTGGATTGGCAGTTATTCAGCAAGATTTCTAACCCATATATCTCTGAAAGCTCCTGTTTATGGTCAAAAAAAAAAAAAGAGAAAGCAGGTGAAAAAGCCAGCTCTGGGGTCCTGGTTCACATGGGACTTGGTGTGAGTTTTAGTGTCCAAGTCCTTGAGTGGGGAATTTACAAGGAGCGTAGAGACAACGTCACAGCCCTTCTGCTGTAAAGGGGACTGAGGTGCCCCCTTTGAACAGTCCTGCTCAGATTAGGCCTCCAAGTGTGGGGAAGGGAGCATGGGCTACTTAATTAAGCAGCTCCTAATTATGCACAAGGAGGTAGAAGTCCTGCTTGTATCTGGGGCACAAAACAGGGCAGTTGGTGGTTCCCTCAGAAGAGGATAAAGGAGAGGGTATATAGGTGCCTAGCTGGATTTGGACAAGTGTCTAAGATAGTCAGGTACCTAAATCCCATTGACTTCAAATGGCTTTGAAAATGACTTTAAATTCCTAAGTACTTTTGGAAATCTGACTTAAGAGCATTTCTAGCCCCGAGGGGCAGGTGGGAAGCAGGGGAGGTGTTTTGACTAAATCACAATTTCCTCCCCACCCCCTGGTTGGCTCCCAGGATGGGGCAGCTATGGGCTGCTCTTTAATTAGGGAAGATTGCAAAGGAAAAATTTAGTCCTTAATGATTGCTGGCCTTTTTTTTTTTTTTTTTTCCCCCCAGGTTGCCAAGTACCTGCAGCTCCCATTGACTTTGGGAACTGGAATTATTCCAACTCTGAACATCAGGCCTGTAGTAAAGAATAAAACCAAGCCATCTGCTCTCTGTCTAGAGAGGGTTTTTCCCCCCCTGAAACTTCTCCAAATCAGAAAACTGAGGTGTTTCAACCCCTTTGTCTCATATGGCTTTTGTAAGAAGGGAAGGGAGTGGGGTCAGGGGGATATCATAGGTTAAAGTGTGGGACTTGCAATAAGGTTCAGACCAGGCTTCCTAGTTGGGCCTTGCTCAAGCTGTCTGTCTCCATTCCCCCCACTGTCTCCATCTCTCACGCACACATTACAACATTTGCAACCTCTTCAGGTTTTCTGTCCATCTTCAGAGGCTGAGAGTTTTGTATATGCCTTAGTGCTGTGGACTAGCAAATGCTTTGGTTTCCCTTTGAGATATTTGTGTGTCTGGAGAGGCCAGTTTAAAAAAAAAAAAGATTCTTAACTGTGGTTCATCTCCATGAAGCATTTGTTCTCCTCTCCCTCCTGTCCTGGACGTATTGTTTTTTATCACGTGCATTTATTTTCATCCCTATCCTCTTTTATACCTTCTGGTCTATCAAAGCTACCATGTGCAAAGGCAAGCAATGAAATCTTGGGACTGCAGCTACTGCAGGTGAGTTACAAACACGAACGCCTGCGTTCAGAGCGAGTGCAAGGGGGATCTAATTGAAGTGCTCCAAATCATAAGAGCAGTGGCAGAGATAATTGTAATTGAGGTACTGTTTTTAACAGAACTTGGAAGATTAAGTAAAGAGGGCAAAGGTTTAACTAGAAATTAAATGCAGCACTGGATGGCTCGGAGGATTGGTAATGGGATATTGGATCCTTCCTGCTGTAGGTCACTGGTTCATATGTGGCCCTGGATGCTAATCACTGAAAATCTTTGCAATCTGTATGCTGTTTAGGGGTTTCTCTGTGAAATGACTTGGTGGGCTTAGCCCTGTACCTGTGAACAAGTGTTTATGCTGTGAAAACTAGCACCACTCCGTGGCTATCTAGGAAAGCAGCCCACGGTTGAATGGCCATCCAGAGTGATGTGCAGTACCGAGCTATGTTTCTGCAGAAGTAGCTCCCATAGCATCAGGATTATGCTGCTGTCCTTTGGGGAATTTTACTCTGTCTTGCTCTGCTCTTGTTTCATGAACAGAGGACTTGAAGCATTAGTTACCGTTCATAAACACAGGCATCACTTAATGTAACTAGGGGGGAGGATCAGGGAGGGGAAGCTCCAAAGCAGCAAGTGAAATAAAGTGTGAAGGGAAAGAAACTCCTTTAAGTGCACTTGTAGGTAGCAGGGCGGTGGTGGCAAAAGCTGTTTCTTTCAGCCGTGTCTTTGGGCTGTAGGATGGTAGGTCAGTCTTGACTACATTTTTGACTCCCATTTATCCTTGTTGGGCCAACCCAGCTACTTTGACTTCATGGGGCACTAATAGTGCCAGTTGTGCTCTAGTCCATCTGGGGCATCAGCAGCAGCAAAGTTGACAAACCACTCAAAAGCAGTGGGATTGCAGAAGTGTCTTCTGTAGGCCTGACTGGGCTTGGAGGACTCCTTCCCCGGCGATGCAGTCAAGCTGTGGGTGAACTTACAGGGCTGGCACTTAGAAACCAACCCATTTCCTCCTCATTTTACTTGTAAACTGCATACATTTGCTATGAAAATCACCAAGGAAAAAAAGCACACGGCACTCCCAACAAAGCCACTTTTCAGAGCACAATGGTGTTTGAAGGCAGTTCTGTAGTTGTTATAACTGCATCCTAGGAAAATAAAATAAGCCATTAACTAGAAATAGCTTGTGATTAAACTTCAGCATTGCCACTTCAGAAGAGAAGAGTTGATTTCACTAGGTTCAGAGGCTGGAGAGGAATAAAGGAAAAACCGAAAGATATTCTAAGAGTCAGTTGTTACTTCCTAAGATTAATATTAAGCACATGCTGTCATTTTTCACCATATGGGGGCTAAAACAATGAAGAGTGCGCTGTTATCTAACGGCATGAATAAAAGATGTCTCCAAGCACAATAGACACCTAGAAAGTTAGTTGCAGATCCATGATTTAAACATCACAACTCGGGACCCTGGTGAGAGCTCCTTTGATGAGGTCAGTATTATGGCAGTGCATCACTGTCAGGCTCACTGGAGTCCAGTTTGTATCCGTGCGTAACAATCCGTTGTCCGTCTTTTTTTGTATTGTGGCCATAATCAAAATATGTAAGCAACCTAAGTCTGAGCAGTGCCATCCTCCTGCCTGTCTGCCTGGAAATGCTCTGCCGCACTGACATCATGGTGCTTGCTTCTCTTGTTCTTCACTGCAGCAGATGTGCCAGCCATGCTACAAAGAAGAGACAGACACCCGACTGAGAAGCACTGGGGGGACAGATTAGGAAAACACTCAAAAGGTCGAAATAGTTGGGAAAAGACATGGAAAATATCCCATGGGCACAACATAGGAAGACCATCATCTTCTAGTGGCTGACCTCAACCTCTCTGAGCCTCTTTCTGTCTGTCCCCTGCTGCCTTTGCAGTCATTCACTTCTCTGGTTGTACACCTGCCACTTTTGGCAACTAAGTTATTACCTGGTGAGGGCAGTTAAATTGTCCCTAGGAGTGTGCTTAATCCAGCCCAGTTGTCCTGCAGCAGGATTAGCGGGATTGCCTGTGTGTATCCATGGTTGTGCAAATATTTTCATCTCCTTTCAGCTCCTTCTTTTTTCCTACCGGTCTGTTTGTGCTCATGAAGGGCTGGCAGTTCTTTAAGCAGCTGTACCTAACTAATTCTGCAGGACCCGAAGAGATACCTCTGACTTCCCCTCATTGCATTAATCTGCTTAGACATCCTTTCTATACGTGTGTGGGCTTAAGGGTGTTTTTTTTTAACATGGGAACTACAGATTCCTATAAGAGTGCTTTCCCCCTGATGTGAGAAGTGGTTATCTCCAATGAGATTGCCTTACAGCCCATTTTAAGCTTCCTGGAACAGAAATGTATATTCTTGGAACAGCCTGCACTCATCTCTGTTAAGACTTAAATATCGAATGCTGCTTAGCTTTCCTCATGCCACGTAACTTTTCCCTGCATTAGCACAATACCTTACGTTAGGATGCAAAGCCTCCGTAATTCATCTTGCGGTGGATAGAATATCCTCTTCAAATATGTTTGGCAACCTAATGAACCAAGAAGTACATATTGTGTTTGCTAGCACTGCTGCAGTTTTTCAAGTGTGCGCACAGTACAGTGGGTCAGGGAGATTTCTTTTTCCTTCTTCCCTAAAAGAGGTGTTTCCAAGCTGAAGCTCAGGTCTGAATCTGACCTTTTCTCCAATGTTTTCATTCTGGACTTGAATACAATTTTTCCTTTTCAGTATTAAAGTGAACCTGTTAAGTTAGGCCATGATTCAGCCCAGTAATTGATTATGTGCCGAAGTCAGCCATTGTCGAGCAATTCACTTAAGCATGTGTTTAGATTATTAACTTAACTTCAGTAGGATATAAGCCCAAATTAAAGACACTCTTAAACAATCTGTTCGATAGAGATGAATTAAGCGCCTGATTATGTGCCTTCTGGAAGCATGGTGTTAATGTTCAGCACTATTCCCCGTGCTCCATTAGGAAGAATTTGGCCCATTCATCCCTCTGTGTTTTGAATGTTCGCTCACAGGTCCTTCTTCTGTTGGAATCGGCTTGCTTTTTCTTAAGCTGCATACTGTCACTTCATTCCTCTAAATGACCTTGTTTAACAGTATAATCCTGGAGATTTACAGGACATGACACCACTTAAAGAACTAGCTTAAATATTGGATATAAAGCTGTTGTCATTTCCAAGGCTTCTTATCTACCGTCTCAGTGTTAATAAGTAAGAGCTTCATCTGGTGGGATTCTGGGCTCCTTCAGTTCCCATTACCCCCTGGCATCAAGCCCATCACCCTTCTGTATGCAAAGTCTTCTGTGATAATAAGGGCCAAAACCTTTCTTTGCCTCTGCATGGTGTTCTATTGAAGTTGACGGATTTAGGATAGTCTGAGAGTTGATTTTGGCCTCCAGCCGTTGCTTCAAGTAAAAGAAGCAAGCAAGCGAGATAGAAAGACTGTTATTATTATTATTCATTTCTGTTGCAGTAGCCTTAGGCAATTCAGGATCCCATTGTGTCAAGTGCTGCACAAACACAGACAGTGAGGTCCCAGTCCCACATCGCTTACAGATTTAAGGCCCTGGTCAGCCAACCACTCACACAATTAAGTTTAGGGACATGATTGAACCTAAGGAAGCCAGTGAGATTACTCATGGGATAGGTAATGGTTCTGTTTACCTCCTCTTAGATCTCGGATGTAGCATTCATGTCACTGCTGGCATTATTGGGGCCCAAGGAGAACCGCAGCATATCAAACGTTCAGAGCTTGGAGAAGGGGAGACAGTTAAATGTATGTGCGTTTAGTTTTCCCTTGCAAATCTTTTAAATGGCATTTTAAGCCAGTGTTTTGCCAAGCTTAATAACATAGACGGTTTCGGGCATCCCTGTAAAATGTGGCTTAACTTTCAAATTAAGCAGGTTAAATTAAAAGAAATCAAAATGTACAAAAGCTTCCATTAGATAATGATAAATTATTCAGAAATGAGCGGGACCAGAAACCTCTCAAAGAAATTGATGTTGTGTAGCAGTGGATGGAAGTGCAGCTTTTGACTTCCATCATGTTTTATTTTAATTTTAGAGGGCTCGCTGGTGCCATTAAAAAGATTGGAAATATAACTGACTGGCGACTATCTCTGTGAAGAGATGTTACCTGTATCTCATAGGCTATTAGCATAATCAAATCAGGTGGATGTCGGTAAAAGAAACTCCGTGTGAGGTGAAATACGATACAATTAGCAAAAGGATAAAATGTTTAACAGAAGCCATGCTTATAAGAATGCCAAGCTTTTATACAGCTCTTTTCATCCATAGATCCCAAAGGGCTTCACCAAGGAGGTCAGTATCCTTATCCCCATTTTAGAGATGGGGAAACTGAGGTGTGGGGTGATGAAATGGCTTGCTCGTGGTTACTGAGCAAACCAGTGGCAAAGCCATGAATTGAAGTGGCATCTCCTGAACTCCAAGCACCACCTCCCTTGCAGAAGGAAAGCCATTTGTGGAAATGCTTGTTCGCTTGCAGATAGCTCAAAAAGACCATAGTGAGGCTTTTTTCCCATAGGTTAGGCTCTGATTTGCAGACACAAAGTCTGTTTGTGATCTTGGTGATTCTGTGGGACAGCATCTGGGCAAAGTTGCATCCAGATTTCAATTGCCTTAGGCTGCACTGCTTTGTCCCATGCAGTATTAGCAAGCAGTCTGTCGGTAGAGATGCGGATGGGGGCCACTTGAAGATGCCATGGTACCTCACGAGCACTGGGGAGGAGGAGGGCAGAAGTGCTGCAGCTGAATTGCAGTGAAGCATCATTGTCTGGCACCTTATTGTTTGTCTCTCAGACTTGCTAGTAGAGAAGGGCACTTTTTCCTGCTCTCTGAGCTGAGTCCTGCCCTCTGTCTTGCCACCCTCCAGCTTGGAAAAATCAGCAGTGATCCTTTATAACCCTTTCCCCGTAGAGCGGGACTGGAGGGCACGACAGAGTCCTTGGTGCTTTCCAATTAAGCTTTTGCTGCTAAGCAAAGTCATCCCCTCCCTCTCTGTCTCACATGCCAGCGCCGTTTGATTGCATCAAACCGGTGATGAGTGATCACCGTGACAGGGGGTCAGTCATTGGCTCCGGGTACAAGTCAGACGATGAAGAATTTGGTATGTCAGTCCGTATGAAGCCACATACGTTCTGCTGACGTGCCATCATATTATTTTCTCATCGGCTGTCACGCCGGCACTTTGACAGCATAGCAAAGCGTCCTCTGAGCTAATCGTGCTTTTGTAAAAGCCTTCCCTGTCTCGCTAGGCTTCTCCTGGCAGGTTTGTTCTAGAGGGGGCAGGTGAGCGCACCAGGAGGAACAGCTGTATGCAAACACTCAGTGGGCTTCACGTGTATTGTCTGTGCCTTTCCTCCTCCTTTCCAAATACCTGTTTCCAAAGCTAGTTGAAATCCATGGGAGCTTTCCCAGGCATAGGGCCTGAACCGTTTGGATTTGGCGCAGCTCTAAAGCATGATATAATATAGTACCTTTGCACTACACAGGTGAAGCAGGTTAACATCTCTCCGTCTTTCTGCCCACCTGTCTCTCCCTTCTCGTCTGCTTCTGTGCATTTCATTTAAGGATGCTGTCATCAATTCTGCCCAAGAAAACCGCACTTCTGGCTGCTGATGCCTCCAGTGGAAATCCATTGGGTCTTGCCTGATATAGGCAGGTGAGACAGCCTTCAAAATAACACACCACATTGTGGCACCATCATTTACTGTATTTTCCCCTGGGCTACCTTTCTGCTCGGCTGCACTTGCTCATTTCCTGCTGCTTTGTGGTCTAGCTGGGGAGAATGAAATAGTGTCTAATTACCCCTTAAAAGTCTGGAGGATGCTGCTGTTGACTGACAAATAAATCCGTTCCCAAATATCAGAGCAATAGAAGTGGTTCTAGAAATCACACTGAAATTAAATTAGGGGAAGCAGACAAACAAACTTGGCATTTATCTCCCTTTTGTGTGCATGCAAGTTTGGGTAATTATATACATCTTAAAACAGATGGCAGATCCCTCATTTTGATACCTGAGACTGCTGTGCACTGTGGCTGCTGGGGGTTTATTTTTATGATAGTATCATTCTCTGAATCAGACAAGTGACAAGAAAGGAGAACAGTCATTTATTGTTGGCAGCATTGTCTGTGTGTTCTGCTGAGATAGGCTGAGATTTAATTGTTTCTAGCCAGCATACTTCTCTCTCCGAAGTGCAGGGTGCCAGCTGTTGTTGCGAGAGCGTGCTCTGAGTAAATGTGACATACAGTTTATGCCCTCTTATGAAACTCCCGTTGGGTAGCGTATCTTCTTCCAACCACATATGTTTTACCAAGGCTTAGGCTCTTGCCGCAGTTTGGGGGTGTTTTAATTTGGTAGATACTTCCTTGTTTAGGTTTTGGATCGATTGTACCGAGAGGTGCTACTCGGAGCCTGTCGTATTACCCTGTCTTTGAAGTTGCTGGGATATATTCTGCCAACAAATGACTTTGGTGGACCGGTGGATGGACCACGGAGGGTTGAATATGGCCTTTGAAACCTGACGTCCACGCTTTTCTGAAGTGGTGGAAATGCATCTCATACAAGCTGAGGCAAAAGAAATGGGCATCTGATTAGGTCATTCAGCCTGTCCTGCTGTAGAGGCAGAGAAAGTTGTTTCAGACTAGATAAACTTCAGCCGGTTGAGACGTTAGACTGGGAGCCAAACCTTGCTTGCCTTCCTCATACAAAGGCTTGATATTAGTGTGACTACTTACCCAAGTAAAGCAAGCAGGATTCAGCCGGGGATCATGGACTCGGATATATTAAAAGACAATAAATACATAATGGAAATGAGGCATTAAACAAAATAAGCATTGGCCCTAGCTAGCATTAGGCAGATGCAACACCGCCCAGTAGAGTCCTTCAGAAGAAGGTGAGGTGGGGGAACCGTCATTTTCCTGTGTTCAGAAATCTCCGGCTCTTTTTAACCTAGCAGTCCCCGTTTTCTCTAAGCATGTTATGACCACTGTGTATTGCTGAACATAAAAAGGGCTGTAATTATTAAAATTGTGTGTATAGGAGGATTTAGCCTCTCATTTGAGGTGTCCTAATGACACTTCAACAACTGGTATGGTAGATAATAGGGTTTATGGCAATTACACAGCCAGTCAAATACAGTACATGAATGATTCAAATTCATGCTTGAAGCAAGCAAGAGTGGTTCTCTGCATTTTTGTTAGCATGCAGCTGCTTCATTTAAAATATTTTGGCAGAAATTGCAAAGCCATCCGTCTAGGCTGGTGTTATTAGGGAAGTGTAACTGCTTAACGCCCAGGGCTTTTCCTTATGGCTCCTGTGCATTGCTTTAAATCAAGTGTTCAAATAGCAATTGAAATACTTGTGGAAATTACTTACATGGAGGTTCACTTTAGGTTTCCTCTTACATGGGTTGAGGGTATAATGTCTTGTGTCTTGTTCTCTATCTATCTATCTATCTATCTATCTATCTATGTTATAGATATCTTTTGGTGATGTCAGAGGCAGGGATTTTTGTGGGTGATATCTTTTATTGGACCAGCTGCAGAGTTCAGATAGAGATAGATGAGTTTTTGGGTAACAAATGCCCTTCTCTCGATACCACCCACAAAAATCCTTACCTCTCAGATATTTCCTGGGCCATTACAAATACAACATGAATCCACTCCTACTTTTAATAATGTTGGTATTATATTGATTGCATAGCCAGATTCATTTGTGTTAAAAAGACGTCTGTGTTCCTGTTGTGTGCCGCTGCCACTTAAATAATGGAAAGCTTATAGCCGAGTCCAGGATGATTATGGGTAGATGCAGTCTCTCTGAGAGCTCTCTGGTATTGCACTAATATTTGCCCTCCCCGTCTCCCCCCAGTCTGCTTCCCACAAAGTTCACTGTGCTCAGGAATGCTGGTAGTGTTGAGCCCCCTGGGCCGTTCGGTCTTGGTTTCTATTGTGTGCTCATATCACACTGTAATGGAGGTCTCGGGAATTATCAGCTAGGGGCCGAGATGGGGAATTTTGCAAGGTCTGGTAAAGCAGGGTCAGGGTGTAGTGTTGTGATTTCTGCCAATTCAAGCTATAGATTTTTTTTTTTTAATGTTGTCCTGGTAGCTAAGAGCAAAAATCTATATAGAAATGCTGAGGAACTAAAAAGACATTTTGGCCTCTCCTATTACTTTTAAATACTCTTCCCTGCAAGATGTGCCATCGAATTGCTTCTTTCTGGACTTTGGCCTCCTTGCTTCAGCACTCTTTGCCTAGCAGGCTATTCCAACTGGTTGTTTCTGTGCAGCTGTGCAGGAAAATGCTTTTCAGGCTCCGTTTTCTGTTAGTTTATTCTGCCAGAGTTAGGTTCTCTGTTAGTTTATTCTGCCATCTTCAGCCTCCCCATCGGACTCTGTGCTGCAGTGGTGACTTAAGTGAACAGCATGCTGTATAGCCTGGTAGGCCCAAAATGTGACTTTTTTTTCCTTTGTCCTACTTTTTGCAAAAAGACAGACGCTATAATCCCTGCCCTCCCTCCAATTTGGCAGTTTAAATTTTAAGCATCTAAATCCATATTCAGACATCTAAAGAAGTGCCCTGCAATTCAGCGATTTAATTTGTGCATTCAGAACCTCTGAACATTGGACTGTTCTACAGGCATGGAAAAATAAGGATTTGTATGTCTGATTTAGGCTACCAGTTTTGAAAATTTAGGTTGGCATTTTTATTTTATTTTTTTATGAAATGCTATTCTTTCCATTTTTAAAATGAAAACCAGCCCATGTTTGATGACAACTCTATACTGGATATCAGTATGCCAAAAGAAGGATGCCACTAGGGGTGAACTGATAGAGATTTTTGAGGGTGATACCAATAGCTGATTTTTAAGGAGGTATCTCAGCTGATGCTGATCCAATTTCTGATACAACTGCATGCAGCTGGTAAGTCTGTTGTGGGGGCAGACGTGTGGGTGGCAGATCAAGCCCCCTGTGTTGAGGGAGGGAGTGGGCCTGAGGCTGGGGCTGGGTCAGGTGCTGCCCAGCTGGGACGGAGCCATGGCTTGTCAGGAGGTGGGGGTGGAACAGCTCTTGCTGCTGCGTGCACCCAGAAAGGGGTGGGGGGAGGACATGTGCCCCAGATCTGTGTGGGGCAGGCTGCAGCTGTGGACTGGGTCTGAGGCTGCAGGTGGGGCTGGGGCAGTGCCAGGCAGGCGGCAGTGCTGGGAGGGAGCTATGTAGGAGGGCTGCAGCCACCCCAAAAATTGCTGTAGCTGCCCTGTAACCCCTCTCCCAGTGCCACTGCTGCCCACCCCACACAGATCTGGGGGCACATGCCCCCCCATACCCTCCTGGACAAACAGTAGTAAGAACAGGTGGATGAGCGGACGAGCTGCCGAACGAGCAACGTGGAGTGGCGGGAGCGGCCTCCCCTCCCTTCCCGCAGCCCCCAGACGAGCCGCAGCTCTGTCCTGTGTACTCCCCACCCTGGCTTGGCAGTGCCTGCCCCAGCTCCGCTCCCTCCCCACCACAGGGAACGTGATCTGCCCCCACACCTCTACCCTTCCACCGCAACAGACTAACCAGCTGGATGCAGCTTTCCACACTGTCAGCTGTGCTCCTCACTGCCTACATGCTGCTCTGCAGCTGCACGCATGCACGGGGTATTTATCAGCCAAATTATCATCCACATCAGGCCAAGTTCCGATACAGACAAGTTTCTTTATATCGGTGTCAATCCGATATCGGACCAATGCATCGGTGCACCTCTACCACTTGGCCTCTGTACAGGAGGTGGAGTGAAGCTGACCTCATTGATGTGTGCATCAAGCTCTTTGCCTAAGTACAGACAGTCAAAAAGCCCAAGGCTGAATTGATCCAAGTGAACAGACATTCACTCTGATTCTGGAAATTCAGCCACACGCTAGAGCACACCTTGCTGCTTGGCTGGAGCAGGCAGCTTGGGCCAAAACTAACCTGCCCACCCTGTGAGCGGGGGTTTGCAGGGGAGATGCAAAGCATCCTGGGATGCTGGGGGACTGCGAGTTCATTTGAATCTGGAGGGGATCTGGGACTAAAGTTCAATAAACCTATTTAACGTAAATCAGTTAAGTCTAATACTGCATCCATCCAGGTTTATCTTAAACCAGTTTCTGCCATTTTGAAAGCGGTTTATGTGCACTGAGCTTCTATCATGTTACATATTTGAACCGGTTTCCAATCACTTGTGCCCGTTTTTGTGTCATTTCTGTCCCTAGCCTTTGAGAGCCAACTATAGAGATCTCTACAAAGCATCTGATGTTACTGTGTTCAGGCTGGCAGCTCACAAAGGATGTAGCCATATTAAATCACAGCTGTTAGGAGACATTGCCCCAACTTTCTCATAATAAAATTATTATTGCAGTTACAGCAGCCGATTTAGGGGCCCAAACACAGGTGAGCACCCTGTGTCAGGGGTGCAAACATGTTAGGTGGTGTGCAAACATGCCATTTCTTAGTTGCTACCCAAGAAAGCTGCAACCTGTGTAGACAAGACAGTGTGGTAGGGGAAACAGGGGACCACAGAGGTGACGGGTACAATTGTCAAAAGCACTCATTTAGGCAGTTAGGTCTGGGTCGTGCAGAAAGTCAGCGGCACTTAAGGCTCCCTAGTGATTTTGCAAATGGGACTCTAGGCTCGAGAAGTCTTAGATGCTTTTGGAAAACGTTACCCAGAATGACTTGCCTATGGTCACATAGCAGGTCATTTAACAGAGCTAGCAATGGGAACCAACTCTTTTACTTTCCAGCTCAAGGGCTCTGATAGGAGCCATAGAGAGGAAGATTATCCACACCCTGGGACAATCTTCACAGATCCGTATTCCTATGATTCTTCAGGCAGAGGTGGCAACAGCCTCTTGGGAGGATGTCAGTAATGAGCAACCAGTGCCCAGGCTGTCAGCAGGTTAGTTTGGACAAACAAGGTTTTTATGAGCATCACTGCTAATCCAGTTGATAGTTTACTACTGTGGGAGCCAGAAGGGGGAGAAATATGATCCTGTTCCCGAGCATCTGCCACTTTCCCAGTATTTTTTCCCCACAAGTCAAGTCAGTCCCAAGGCCGCTGCAACCATTGGGATACCTTTGCTGTAACAACCCTCCTCTGCTCCAGTGAGGTTAGTTGGATTGGTTTGTGTCATTGGTGATTTTTTGGGCAAAGTGACCTGGTGGCGCCCATCTCCTTTCCAGGTATGGATGGCTGTTTGCTCGCAGGGAGCTCATCCACCCTTTGATAGGTCTTGTATTTAGTTCTGCTGGGTGTCCATCCACATATCTTCCTCACTCAGGCTAGCTTAGGTGGGGGCGCCAGTTTAGTCACCAACACCCCAGCCAGCATGAAACAGGCTGTAGTGGTTTACAAGGTACAAGACAGCAGACTGAGAGCGGCCTGACAATTTTTTGTCCCCTGAAGTATTTCTTAATTTTTTTGCCACCAACCAAACCATTTATTTGATCCTTCACAGCTGAGTGGGATAGGTCTGTAGGCATTGCATTTAATAGAAAGCTGCAAGCTCATGACGTGCCTAATGAGCAAATATTTTGTTTTGTTTCTACCATGGCAGGCTCCCTAATTCACTATTATGCAAGTATTGACTTCTTGCTGCATAGTTTAATATGCTGCTTGCTAAAGATCTTAATCTATCGAAGCTGCAGTTTCCTGGGTCAGTGTCCTCTCTGTTCTGAGAAGAAGAATCGGGGAGAGATCCTCAGCTTGTATACAGTGACTTCCGCAGACTGATGCCACTTTATTTAACTGGAGAATTTGATGAAAGCTTAGTATTTCCTCTGTTTATGAATTACCAACTTCTGTAGGTTTGCAGAGGCGTGGGTGGACATGTGCTGCAGAAGATAAGGATGATTGCTCACTTATATATTTATTTGCATGTCACAGTAATGAATCTACCAGTGCACAGCATCTACAAAGTGTGCATATGCGTGTGTGTAAAATAGGACTTGGTGACATGGCATATTCTGAAACCAGCAGTGAAAACACAAGAGTTAAAATGGGTGTAATACTCATTGCTGTGGCTCAAGGAAAACATCATTTTGTCTCTAGACAACAGTGTAAAGAGAGAAAAGGGGCTAAGAAGACATTGCATGTTAAAAACAGGGTTAAGAAGCAAAGGGTCAAAAAGAAGACCGGTAGAACCCCCACCTTTTTTTTCATAAATTTTAATCTCATGATTTTTAAGTTCATTTCTTGATTTTGTGGGCCTTATCCATGGTTTTTTGAATGGTCAGGGTTGACATTGACACCAAAAAAAAATTCCAGTTAAACTTTTTTGAGGAAAAGTGGGTTTTGCTTGTCTTCATTTGTTGTTTTTTTTTGTTACAGTGAATCAACATTTTTCGGCATTTGATTGGAAAATCCCATCACAAATATTACATTTGCTGTTTCTTTGTTGTTGTTTTTTTGCTAATGTTCAAATTTACCACCAAGGAAAAAACATTTTTTCCAATCAGATCTCTTGTGCGCTTTTAAGTGTATTTTACTTATTATACATCTGATGTCATCTTCAATACACCGAGTTGCATTATTTTTCTGCTTTATGGATAAGGCAGACATGCTTATAAAATCTGTACTTTTATGCCCTCTCCTCAGATGCAACACAGCATATTCCTTACGGTTGCATTTAGCACAGGCTAGCGCTGGTTAATTCAGTCTGGCAACTAGGCTGCAGAATAATTTGTCAACAGTAGTGGAGCTGTGAATGTAGGAAAATAAGATGTTCATTTTTCAGATGTTCCAACCCTGTGAGAATGAAAGGAATGCTTATCGCTGCGTGAATCATATTGCATCCGTATCACCTGTTCTGATAGGATTACCCAGCTGTTGTTAGACAAACTTCCTATTGTAATAACCAAGGCACACATTTCTATAAGACTGATAATATCAGCAGGTAACAGCATTGGATTAGCATTTATTTGTCGCTAACAATAAATTAACAATAAAATACAGTGGCGATGCAGGTTGCTAAATTACTGTCCTTGGAGAGATCAGATTTGAAGTTTGAAGTGGGTCTGGAATGCAAGGCCGTCTCAAGGGCCTGGATTCGAACAGCGGGTAAGCAGGGATTCAGAGTGCATGTTGTTATGAGTTGAGGCCAAATCTGGTTCTTATATCATCCGCTCTTTCCTGAAGACTGTGCCATAAATTAATATCCTTAACATATAGCTAAGAACCTGGACCTTTCAGTTCCCGATATGCCAAAGTAGCTAAAAATAAGCAAGTTGCAGCTGTAAGAGGCAGCTTTAATATAAGTGTTGCCTACTGTTCCCATATCATCATTTACTTGTCTTGCGTATGTAGTACATGGTACAGGAGTGTTGGGTTCTCATTTCACACCCAAGCTCCACATCTTTTCAATCAGAGACTTTAAGTCCACCTTTCTAGTTTTCTTTCTCAGGCTTTTCCCCCCAAGTCTTCTCAGTTATACAGGTGCACCAGTAACATTACTGAAAACCATGGAGGTGTGAAACCAGTCTGTGCGCGAAGAGAATCTCTTGCTTCTTGGCTATTTTTATTTCTCTGCCAGAGGTGCATCTAGCCTAAAATATGGTAATACTGACACTTGGCATTCAGAATACAGATCCACTGATTCTGGAGGGTGGATAGTACCGGTGCCCCTATTTTAGACACGGGGAAGGCGCAGGCCCAGGGAGCTCATGTGAGCAGCTTCAATTCTTGACAAATTAGTGGCAGAATCCACTATGGACCCAGGCCCTTTGAATGCCATTTCCATGCGTTATGCCCATTGCTTCGCTCTAAGGATGAAGGACGTGATGAAGGGTCCTAAACTAAGACCCAGGAAATCTGCTTTACTACAGACTTCCTGTGTGACCTTCAGCAAGTCACTTAGTCACTCTGTGTTTCAGTTTCTCATCTATAAAATGGGGATAAAGGCACGGGCTTACCCCAGCGCAGCATTGTAATGACACATACACCACTCCCATACTTATCCAAAGGTAATAATAGCATTAATGTAAAGGGGTCCCATGTAAGTACCTGAGCAAACATCCATCAGGTAATGTTTCCTTCTATATTAAATATAGATCCCTCTGCCCCTCCTTTATGTCTTGTCTCTAACTTTACCTTGCAGTAAATCTGCAGCCATTAGAACCAAAACCCATTATTTTCCCTGCGTGATATTTTGATCTGTCTCCCTCAATTCCCCTGCAGCAGTGTCTAGTAGGAAGCCAGGGGAAATTGCCTGTTGTGTGTTAGTCTAGATGCTAGTTTTCTGAACCCATTTTCAAATCCCTCCGCTCTTTATTTTTAATGACACTCGTCACCACCTAGCTGCCCAGGCTTGGCTCTTAGCCCGCACGGGACTGATCCAGTCAGTTGATAGTCTGTGTCTCACTCTTCCCCTTCCTTCACTTCTAAAGCTCCTTTCTTCAGAGCCTCCCTCATGTAAATCTGTTTAATCATGTTATTTATTGGCTGCCTAAGGCTTACAGATTCCCTTTGAGTGTTAATTGGGTCTCGAAGATCAAATACTGATGGCAAATTTCTGCCTCCAACCCTTTCTTTGCTGAGGTCAGTTGTTCCTATTATTATTATTATTATTACACCAATAGTAGGCGTGAGGATGGTTGCAAATTTCCAAACTGTGAATGAAGTTAACCACACATTAAAAAAATTACTGGAAAAATAATTTCAGCATCTCTTCTTCCCTAATTACAGTGCTGCAATCATTGTGGATGCATGTGTTGGCAAACCCTGTGCCAGTTGGTATAAAGGTGTAAGAGGTTTAACTGGCAATTTTAAACTGGTTTTAAATAGGCAGCAGCTTTCTTGATTCATGGCATGAAAGTATATGAGAAAATTATTCTTTCCAACAGTGAAATGAAGCAGTACGGGACTAGAAAAATAGAGAGGGAGAGGCATGATTTATAGAGCCTTATTGCACTAAAGGAAATCACATTCCTCACTTGATAGTTTCTTCTGATTCTCATATATTGGGAAGAAAGGCAGAGCTCTCTTCTTCTGTTTAGCCCTGTTTTAACTTTCCCAAGGTCTGGAGGCTATCACCTTTTGCCCACAACGCCATCCTTGTGTATCTTTGTACTCAGAAAAGGCCTTTGGCTCTGCCAGGCTTTGGTAGTCTCCTCCCTTTGGGAAATGCCCATTTCATGGCCATTCCCTAGAGGGAACACGTGACACGAAGGGATCAAGAGGGCGCAATCAGCTTGAAAATCGGAGCGTGAAAGGCCTCTGACCTTTGGGTATATAAACCCTTTTCATGTTCACATTATACATGAGGGCTGTGTTACGTGCACCACTTTGGTATCCCTTTCCGCTGTGGATCCTCTGAGAAGTAGGATGAACTGGGGCAGCCTGCCTTAGCGGAGATGTTTTCACTAGTGGCTGGGCTGCCTCCTTTAACCAGACCCTCAAAGGCTGCTTTGAATTTCATCCCCAGCTGACACGGTCCCCAGGTGTCCCACCCACTCAGCCCTTGAGACTTCACATTGATTTTACCAAGTACCTCTGAGACTCTGCAAGCCCAGTAAGCCCAGGGGCCGTGCCCCAAGGGGCTCAGTCTCACTGAGAGGCAGACCGAACAGTCCAGACACATCTGGAGCAAGAGACTTCCCTGAAACTGTTCCTTCTGCCCCTCCCTAGCTGCCAAAGACAGGTCTGCGGTCAGCCTCCTCGCATGCACATCCTTCCCCAGGAGGGCTCTTGATCCAGCCCTGCGCCAGCTGTAGCTGTTATACCTCCGTGCCCACCCTCGCTAAGAGTCCGTCCTCCTTGCCACGAAGAGGAGATGCCGTACTTCTTGGTGGGCTGCATGGCTCTTCCCTTTCGATTTCAAAGGTCCTGAGCTATCAGACACTAATACGGCTGCATTGTTATGAATGGAGAAAGCTACCGTCAGCAGTTCACAGGGGATGTTAAGCTGTATTAGGCCAGTTAGTACATTGTGGCTTCCAAGGTCGTGTGCCTTGTTACCCACCCTGAGGAGCTGGCTTATTACATGTATTCCTCCTTACCTTGCAGAAGTGAATGCAGCGACACCTGATGCTGTTGGCACAATCTCTGTGCATGGCATTCCCCCTTGGGCTGGCTTCAGAGACCAATTCAAGGATGTGGAAGACCTTACACTCTTTGCTTCCCTTGTCCTTTAGGAAGTCCATCACCACGGTCTGCATGAGACTCTATCAGCCTGTGTGTACTGGATTGTGCTGGGCCCTCCACATGGGCTTCATCAGAGGAAGACTCCTTATATCCCCCTGAATGCCACGCACACAGATTGTGCCAACAGCATCAGGTGTTGCTGCGTTCACTTCTGCAAGGTATCCTCCTGTTCTCCCACTTCCCTGCGGCACATCCATGCAGCTCCATGGTCCCCAGCACATAATCAGCACCGTTCTTCTGCAGAGGTGCCACGGCAAATATCTCGCTCCCCCCATCTACTCATCAGAGTAGGATCCCTCTCTGATCTGAATTTAAGTGCCTCATTGAGGGCAGTATTGATTTAGAGGTAATGCAAACCATTACTGAAGGTAGGCAGGAAGGAAACAACTCACAAATAGATGTAATTTCTGTTTAAGGAAAAAGTCTGAAGAATGCACGCGCACATACACACACCCCTTCCTGAAGCACTAGCTGGGAGATAGCTACTAAAAGACCAGACCAGAGTTTAACTGTTTCTTTCTTCAAGGTTTATTGAATCCTGTCAGCTTGGAGCTCGTGTGTCAGCAGTGCTATCACAGTCTCCCAACCACCCGTTGTGAAGCTTTATGTAAAGCCTGACATGTGCAAGGTGTTTTTCAGACCCATCTGAAGCCCCAGGCTGTGCATTACAGAGCTTATGACCGAGGAGCCTAGTTTGCAAGAGCGCACTGTATTGACAGATCTCTATGAGCGCGCGGAGCCCCTTAGCTTGGTGTACAAGACAACTTTTGAAGGGGCTCAGGGAGCGGGTCTGTGCATGCTTTTGGGGGGTGTGTGTGAAGGGTATGATCTTACAAAATCAGAAGGATGGGATTTTTTAAAGTTGTTCTAAGAGATTTAGACTGCAACTTCCATTGACTTAAATTCCTTTGAAATCCCCTCTCCTAAGTAAATGAGTAGCTTTATTTACAAAGTTTCCCTGAATAAAGTTACTCATACTTGAAAATGTACAAAAATAAGATGTAAAATAAATCAAAGGACTCCAGAAAAACCAAGGAGGGAAGAGAAATCCCAGACTGGAGCTCCTAGACTTTAACTCAGTACAAATTACAATAGAGGCAAAATGAGCTAAGTAATTTTTTCCTGTGCATCTTGCTGATCATAATGTTTTTCAATTCTGTACAAGCCATCCCATCTTTATCCTCTTTCGGTTTGTCCCTAAAAGCCATGGACCATGATCTCCTGTGTAAGAGGAATAAACAAAACTGGCTAGTGGTGCTTTCCCATATGTATATGTCACAAAAAAAAATGTGAGCAATTCTGGATCCACCTGCAGCTTCTTCCTCATCAAGGGAGTGTCTTACCCCTGTGACAGATCAGTTAATCAGGGTATGGTTCACATTTGACAGAGAGGGGAGTTAGCGTCAATAAGTTTCTCCTAACATCTGCCATGAAGTTTTGAGAAGAAGAAACCGTAACGAAAAAATAACAACTGCAGCCTTAAACTACAGAAAATTGGCAAAGAGCCTGCCTCATGTACAGCAAGTGGACGCTGAAAGTAAAACAGGAGGGGAACTGGCCTGGACCCGAGACTTTGTAAAGAGCAGTGATGGCTGAGGAATGTGTGTGTTGGAGGGAATTGCCAAAAGTTTTGCTGAAAACTTTTTTTCACCTCCATTTAGTATTCTCCCCCATCCAAAGTATTTTTTTGAGTTCAATTTGTCCAGCCTGCATGAGTGAGGAAAGATGATTGGCCAAATTCTTAGTTCATGTTCAAGTGGCTTGAACACAGTTGCATCCGTCTACATAAACCGAGCACCTAGCCTGGAGTCTCTTAACCACAGGGTTGTTCGCTCAAGCATAGACCGAACAGGAAGCGACTGAAAAATTGTCATCCTCCAAGTGATGTTTGGTGGAACCACAAGCAGGAGTTTGAAGTGATCTGGGGCACAAGACTCCTCTGACCCCATTTTCAGGATTTAGTATTTCTGACATTAGGTGGGTCTCCCCCCCGTTATTTCCCCCTCCCCAACTATTTACACAGTCTGGTGTTAATGGGATGTACAATTGAAGGGCTGCCGTCTTCCTACCAGGGTTATGTTGAAATGAGTACGCCACTGCTTTTTGCTAAATGTCAGTTCTTTGACCTGAAATTGCTGGCACCAAAGTCCGGAGGAACTGCTTTGCAGCCAGTGGAGATGTTGCAAGAAAGATAACTAGAGCTGCATGTGAATCAGAGCTCTGGGCCCAGATGCAACCAAATGTTAGGGCTGATCAGATCTGAATTTGAATTTGAACTCTGTGACTTGACCTTCACTGTTGGGCAAGCTGCCTTGGTTACATTGGCCTTGCGATCTTTGACAGGGAGGCACGGGGATGAAGACGGTTTTGTTGTTTCATTATACAAGTGCTTCTGCTTTCTCATAAGGAAAGTCTCCCAAATCTTTCACTGCTTGATTGGTATCTTGTGAAAGCAAAATGAAAGCCCCATGTAACAAATAGTATAAAGCCGACCTTATTACCAAATGTTTTCTGAAATTAAGGGCTGAAGACCCGGCCCTTTCATAAGCAGACTAAGGAAATGAATTGTTTCCAGTTGGGCTTTTTATCTTGAACCAAGATAAAAGTGCATCTTGTACAAATGGTAAATGATTTTCCAGAAGCAAGACTGGATGCCTTTACAATTCCTGAAGGAAATTCAGTCTTAAATATCTATATTAAGCACTGCAGATAACATCCAGTCTCGCTCTATTTATAACTGAAGGGGGGGGGGAAAAAGTCTCATTTTGACTTATTATCTCTGACTTGTTTGCGTGTGTGATGTCATAAGAGCTGAACTTTCTTTGCAATAGTTTTTTCCCCAGAGTACAGCATCCATCTCTAGTTCCAACTTGGCCAACCAGGGTATAGCTAAAATAAGTAGAGCTAGAATTGTCCCTTTGCTCTTTGCTGGTTAACTGTTAGCAGGTAGTGGGTATTCTCAGTACAGTATTACCAATATCTGGAATAAGGAAGGGAACTTTTTAAAATTGCACTCTATGGTTGAACTGACTTTGATGTAGGCTTCCAGTTCAGGGAAGTAGTAAAGTACATGGGTGATTTTGAGTAATGCTGCATACAGTGATGCATGACTTCACCAGTACCTGTTTAAATGCATTCCTGAATTTTAGTCCAAAAATGCCCATTATTCAGACATTAGACCCACAGAAAATGTGGGTGCGTCTTATTGCAGAAGCCCTGCATACATGACTGCAAAGGGGCATTTATGCAAGCCAACTGGGAACCTGAGAATGCAGTTGCTCTTGCACCTAGCTCCCTTTTAGCACATGTGGAATCTGTTAAATGCCACTGGCATATATAGATCTTTTTATTTATTTTTTTACAAGGAGTGGTTTGGCCACTAATGCCTAAACATTTTGCCTTCACTCAATCTCTATGCAGCCCTTTCTTTCTCAGGCAGAGTTATCTTTTCCCTGCTCTTTTAAGATAAGGCAAGCCAGCCGCTCACTATCTCTGTTTTAATTTTTATTTGCAAATATCATAGAGCCATTGCTCCTCTGTTAGGATCAGATCCTCTTATCAGAAGGATTATAACTGGCTCACTAAACAATATAATCCCTGTATAACCCCAAGCAGTCTTTCAGAAGGATTTTCCAAGTAGTTGAAGAACATCGTCGAATCTCCAGATATAGGATTAATTGGAATAAATCAAGCTTATATCCAACCACAGGTGTAAAAAGAAATGTTATGTTTATGGGTATACGTGCTAGCATGTGTGTGTCTGTCTACCTCTTAAGCGATCCCTGGGTAGCTTTCCTGACTTGGACCATAATCCTGGATACACATATTCGCACACCAGACTCCATGCGCGTGAACGGTTCCGCTGAAGTCAGTGGGAGGATTCGCGTGTATGCATACAGTTGACAGAATCAAGGCCTAAAGTGATACCTTCTGTTGAGTGGGAACCCTTATATAATTGCAATATTTGTGGACCCAGTTTTGCTACCTTGATTCATGTTAGCCGTTCTTACCTTTAAATGCAGGCCTCTTCCATTTAAGAGAACTGCTTCTGTGGGTGCGGATCGGTCACACGAATAACCAACGCCTGTTTTGTCCCACTAATTGGACCAATGGTTATCTGCAGCAGTGGTTTCTGTTCCTCCCAAGGTGTCTGTGTTTCTCACCCTTGGGTTAAGAAGTTAGGAGTTGTTTGAGCAGATGGTATTCTCGGCCTCCCTGGTCCTGGCTAAGCCAGGAACAGCCTCCCTTAAGGTATTTCCAAGTACTGCTTCTTTCCTGTATCAGTTTCAGCTCAAACCAGACTCTATCATTTATTGGCTCTCTGTAATCTAATCTAGATTAATCTGTCACATTTACTTCCTTTCAACTCTTCAGTTGTGATCCAAATGGATGACTTTAGGGGAGCGCTGAGAATAAGCTTGAACTCATACAATTAGAAGAAGCAGACAGGTGTGGACAGCGCACAGGAAGTCCTACGGGGAAACGGTACAAACAAGAAGCAACAGAGGATTCACAAGAGACTGTTGTTAAGATTGTACTAGAAAGCCAGTGTGTTTGGAGCAATAAAACAGTTTTTAAATAAGCAGAAAGCATTCATAACCAAGAGCTAGTTTTTACAAGGAACTTGGGCAGTTGACATAAATGAGTCAGGTAATGAAGATGTTTCATATCATTTTGTCATATTCCAGGAGGGCCAGACTTTTTGTGTGCATGTTGCTACATTCATATTTTAGGGTTGCAGAAGTTTTCAGTTTTACATCCAGGTAGCTAACTCAGTTTGGACGGTGTGAATAACCCTCTCATCCATGACTGATCTTGAAAATCAGAATCAGATTTTGTTTCAGGTTGACCCAAAAACCGTATTTAAAAAAAAAATCTTGGAATTAGTATTTTTTTTCATTGTTGATGATTTTTTAAAAATTAAATTGATTTTTCAGTTTTCTTTTTAATCAAACTTTACATGTTATGTAGGTACGAACAGAAACTTTGGAGCAAGGAGTAATGCTAGAAAATATAGGTGTGTTAGCTGACCGCTGTGCCCTCAGCACCTCTAGTTGAGATTGGGGCATACATTTTCATATGGTGAATGGCAGTCAGGGTATATGAGAAATGAGGTTGCTATCTGGTGGATGATGCAGAGTGGTGATCCACTCAGAGGAAGTGTTTTAGGCACTTTGCAATTCTCATTTCTATTCTTCCTTATTACTCAGTGACCTGGGATCTTCTTGGGGCTTTATGAAAGGGCCTTTTAGTTCCGCTGCAGGATTTGGCTGATTGCATCCCATTTTTGAGCCCTGGCTTCCTGGAAAAAAGGCAGAAGTAAAGTAGATGTGCACCTTATGGACTAAATCAGAGATGCATAAACTTTTGGAAGCAATTGCTTGCTTCATCAGGGCAGGAGCTATGAAGGGGTTGCAAGCAGCAGAGCTTCTAAGCAGAATGCGATGGCCAGAATACAAGGGGTAGGAAAAAGGAGGAGGCACTGCTGAAAGAGGAGAAAAAAAATGCAGTTAACCCACTGAGGGACTATAAAAGCTTACCCTGGGCCAGATTCCCACCTCTGCTTTTTCCAAAAGTCCCCACCAGGGAGAATTTGGGGACCCCAAAGGTAGCAGGCACTGAGAGGATTGAGTATTAACTGCTGTATCATGCTACATGATTAACCAGCTGATGCAAGCATTTATTCATCGCTTATCCTTGTTATATCAGAGCATCAAACCCCAGTGAATTCTCTTTCTGTGCGCCTTCCCTTTCCAGCAAAACTAGGTCCCATGCTCACTGTCCCCCAAGCTGAGGAAAGGCTCTGTTGCCTTGCGCTGCCTTGATGCCTTTGCACTGCCAGATTTCTTCCATCAGGCTTTTTTTACCAAGAGAACCGTATGACTGCTGAGTGTTTTTTATTTAAAATCTGCTAAATTGCATTCACTGAACATAGCCCAGCAAACTGGATTAATAAATAGCATATTTGTTTACCTGTTGTGGGTTTTTTAATAAAGGGAAATAACCGTGATGAGCAGTGCAGAATAACTGTGTGTTGGATGATTTGATTACTGCACCTGGGAATGACTGGAATTATCAATCTTCCATGCTGGTTGGATTTTAATGGTATTTAGTTTAATAGTAGCAATTTTATTTAAAATGTATTTTCTGGAGTTGAGCTTGCAACGTAGGGAAAGGAGAGAGAGACAGAGAGAGAAAAGGAGATACTACTTTATTTTCCCCTTTTCCCTAATCCTGCAGAAATCATGACAAAAATTAAATAACAAATTAGGAGAGCTGAACTCATTTCCAAAGGCCAGATAGTTTCCATCTCACGTGTCACTTTTCAACAGTTGTTTTCTTTTATATTGCATCAAATATTTGTAATCCCAGCAGGATTGCAGGGTTAGGGTCATACTTACTCACATGGGAATAGAAATGTTCATCTTTTTTAACATGCAGTGACCTTGTGTGCATCAGCATAAGTACAAGAAGCTGAACATGAGCCGGAGAAACTCCGCTGAACTTCAGAAAAGGCTTTCGATGCATGTGACTGAAGGTCTGAATTTACATAGCCTGATTCAGCCCTCGCTAGTACATGCTTCTTAGCACAACATGCATCCTAGGCCATGTGCTAAGGTTAAAATTAAAAAAAAAATTGAGTGCTTTTTGGGAGTCTCTTTTTTGGATGCTCAGCTGGAGAGGCTTTGAGTTGTATGCCTTGCTGATGAGCCTTAAACATACCTCACCTAACTAGTTATTTTTGTAGATGTTGGTCCTTGAGTTAAATTTGTGTCCTGGTTAGCATTTATGCCTTTGGGGTGTAAAGAGGTACAGATTTGGCTCATTGATTTGCTTTTAAAGGTAAGGTGAGAGTCCTTGGCTGCACTTTCCAGTTTGTTAATGTGCGTAGCAGCTGAGTGCAAGGCTAGTTACTTTGGGGTTTGTTCAGTTGCTCTGGATGGGGGGGAAAAAAGCATGAAAGGAAGGAAGTGAATTTGTTCTGGAGAGCTGAATTTCGCCTCTACAGCATAGGTCAGCACAATGCCTTCAGAGAGTGAGGAGAACTAGAGAGGAACAAGAGAGAAATTCAAGTTCAGAGTGCTCTAAGTTTTCAGGTATCATTTAATCCTGACCTCATTATCTATTAAGGGGTTTAGATTTAAAAAAAAAGAAAAAAAGCTCCAAGTCATTGTTACAAAAGCATCCATCTTTCTTCCATGCACTTGTCTATTATGCCAAAGTAGTAGCTTTTCCTTTAGGATTGAAGCCTGGATTTACCGGACAATTCTCAGTGAGAACATCTCATGCCGTCCAAGCTCAGAGCTCATCTCTGCCCCTCTCCTCCATGAGTCCCACCAATCCTACCTTGAATCCTTCCCTCCACGATGGGGAGCCAGACAAGGGAGGAATCCTGCCATCCAGACAAGCTGTGAAGCCTTACGGACCCTTCTCTTCTCTTCAGCAACTTAGCGCTCCAGATTTTCCCCCTGGTGCCTGGTGGATTGTACTGGTGGATTGCCCTCTGAGCAATCATAGTGAAGCCAACTTCACCATAGCTCACATCATACAATCCGTTTTGTGCCACGAGACTTGTAGGTGCAATGAGATTTAAAGGGTGCAAAGGCAAGTAGAAGTACGGACCTGCATGTAGGACACCGGGTTTGGATTTGTGAGGTTTCCCCTCAATTCCAGTTGTGCTACAGGTGTGCTGCGCGACCCAGGTAACTCCATTTCTTTCTCAGGAAAATGAGGGTAAAGAAGCGCTTTCATAGATTTCATAGACGTTGGGGCTGGATGGGACCTCCTGACGGCCACAGCAAGGCTGAGTTTATTGATGATGCTCTGCTCTGATGGTTTTGGGGGCTGTATAAATAGATGGAGAGAGAGATCTTTGGGTCTTAGCTTATTGTAAGACCAGTCACACAAACCTGCATTTTCTAGCGCAATAAAATGCAAAGGCATATTTGACAATGTTTTGAAAGGACTGTAAAATTTATTTTCCACAAGGCCAGGGTTGACAGTAA
Source organism: Crocodylus siamensis (assembly GCF_052110815.1). Classification (NCBI taxonomy): domain Eukaryota; kingdom Metazoa; phylum Chordata; order Crocodylia; family Crocodylidae; genus Crocodylus; species Crocodylus siamensis. The sequence goes on along the minus strand of NC_143406.1, from coordinate 5,060,145 downwards.
TTTGACTTGCCATTGCTTTGAGAGGCAGGATTTGATTTGTAACCTTATGATGCTAATTCATTCCATATTCCCTTATCCCATTCAATATGGGATTGAAAAGCACCCCTGGGCCAAGGGGTGTAAGAAGTTTTAAAAATAGATCCTTGTTCATAAAGTCATAGACAGAAACTTGGATTGAAAATGCACTTACTTGAAAACCAAGAAGTTGCTGATTGTACCCAAGGTAGAATGAGGACCAGGAATCTGAAAAAGAAAACTGGGACTCTTTAGGGTTCATGTAAGATGGTTGAGTCAGGCTGAGAGGGCAAGAGCAATATTTTTTTTTTTTTCAGGCAGGGAAAAAAAATAATGTTGCACTCCAAACCTGCTCCCGTTCAAGTCAGTGGTACAACTGCAGCTGACTGGTGTAGGCTTCAGATAGACTTTGGATTGGGTGAAGGACTGTAAAAATCTTTATAGATCAGTGGTTTTCAAACTTCCTAGAATCACAGAAATCTTTCAGATCACTTCAGCCACAGACCCGCTACCTCTGGCTCTAGTGCTGTATGAGCCGACACGGAGGCAGGCAACCCAGCTTGGCAGTGGCAGCCCACCACCCCCAGCCCGCTCGGCCATTACCCCCAGGCCCTTTGCAGAAGCCCCTGATGACCCCATGGGTCTGTAGGACACGGTCTGAAAACCACTGTCATGGACAAGCAGGTCAGAAGTCTAGTTCCAGTCACAAAAATCTCTGTTATAGTCCAACCAGACCCTGAATCTAAACCAGATCTGAAGCCCTCTCTGTACTTGGGAACCTGTGTGGTTGCAAGACTATCATTGGCATAGATGGGTCAAGACATAAACTTGGATGCAAACCTGGATTTGGGTCTAAGTTTCAGATTTGTCCTCGGGTGACAAAGGGCTTGATTTGAAGGGTTGAAATGGAGTGCAGGATGTTCACAATCTGATGACCGGTCACAACTGTAGCACCTGATTTATGGTCTCAAATCCAACCTCTGCCCCAGGATTAAGATCTGCTCCCAGTAATTGCCTCTGGCTTGCTTCAAAGACCATTTTTAAGGAAACTGTTGTATGCACTAAGTTTTTTGAAGAGTCTGTGTGTGCTGTTAGTACAAGGTAGCATGAAGGGGGGTCATTGCGCTAAGGTTCACATTTGTAGGTGGCCAGCTGCACTATCACCTGCTCCATTCAAAGAGTAAGCTTTAAAGGATTATTTGGAAAATGAGCTCCTTTGACAATCCCAGCTTCCATTCAGAGAGCTCGGTGCTCCAGCAGCCCTTTGAGAGTAGCATCTGAGGAAATGCTGACAATGTAGATAGGGATCATAAACTTGAAGCGAAGAAATTGGGATAGATTTGAATCATGGTAATACCGGTGCAGACCTTGAGAAACTCTGCTGCAGTACAAGTGTCTGGGCTCAGTTCTGGTTTCACTTCACTCTGAAATAAGTTATAGCCTCACTGCACTTAATAGCGTTTCATTGACTATAAAACCAGAAAGTGGCCTTTTGTTCACAGCAAATAAGAGGCATACTTGTCTCTATTTAGCTAACGCAACGTAAAATCCTCGTGAAGACAAGGCAGTTGGCAAGTCAAACTTAACACTTCAGCCACTCAAAGCCCTTGACTTGACCTGATAACTCACAGCAAAAATTATAAACTGCCTTGCTTTTTGTGAGTTTAATGGAGATCTGAGTCTAGCCTAAACTATAAAAGCTATAAAAAAGTACATCTAAAGTGTAAATATCAAGTTTGCTTCAGTAGGAAACAGAAATGGTTTCAAAGTCTTTTGTGGATCCTTTCATCTCAGCTCCTTTTGGTGTAGGGGAAGGTGGGAAATCCTCAGCCACCACATCTTCCTGCAACTCATTAGATGCCTTCTGGTTGCCTTCAGGTTTCCCCTACTTTGATACTTACCCAAGTCAGTGAAATCTGGGGGTTTACGTTAGTACTGACAATTGGAGTTTGAATCCTGATGCCATTTTTCTTTTCTTTGTTCAAAACAATGTCGTAAATCAACATAGGAGCTCCCTTGCCTAAGAGTCCTGGCTGCAAGATTGAAAGTAGATTCACTATTATGATTATAAAGCAGTCCCCCCCCGCTTCCCCTCTCCGTCTGTCTAGAGGAAGACAAGCCCACTTTATGAAAAGTTAAAATATATCTTTCTATGCAGCCCAAGCAAAATCTAGCCTGAAGCCTCAGGAATCGAGAAAGAAGAACGAAGGTTGAAGTGATGGTTAGAAATCACTTAATTGTAGATACAGCTGTGTGCAATATTGGCTGCCTCATGTGGGTAGCTGGAAATATCTTTCAGGTTCCGGTTTAGTCTTGCTCCTGGAAACATTAGGCTCATGAATCAGTTTATGATCTGAGTAATCTCCTGGATTCTCAATCTAACCCATTGACTCTGACAGGCTGCTCAAGCCTGCTGTGCTTGAAAACACTTAAGCGCATGCTTAGCTTTAAATATGTTCTTGCATATCAGTTAAGTCAGAGGGGATCGAGCCTGTGCTTCAAAGCAAGCTGCATTTGCTTAAATTCTTTGCTGGATCAGAGCCCAAGCATGTGTGCTTTGAGATGTCTGGGCTTGGTCCCAGTGTCTAATTCTTTTAAAATTGATGGGTTCACCTTTAAATGTTGCTAGATACTATTCTGGAGCGCAACCAGTTTTAAAAAAGATCTGGGTTCTGTGATTAGGATGTGAATGACTAAGAGTTTGACTGTGCTAATCCACAGAGAGGCATTTACTGTCCCCAAATAGGCATGGCAATTGTTCATTGAATTAGGCCACGGCGATCCATGCATCAAACTCAACTAAGTCCCAGATCTTTGATGCTTTTGCGCCACTGATTCCCAGTACTTTGCCTGCTGGTATCTTGAATTGTACACGGTATCCGATGATTCAGAATGGTTGTCTACCCCCTTAATCCTAGCCTTTAATTTTATTGCTGCTAGTTTCTCCCCTTTTGCTACACTGGACATTTATACCCTTCTAATAATTACAGGCTGTTCTCTTCCCCCATTGTGTTTGTTTAGCCAACCTGTGCGTATTGGGCCGACTGATCCGTTGCGTAAATCATAGCAGCTCCCTTTAAATCAATGAAGCTGCACTGTTTTATACTGGGTAAGAATTCAGCCTTTTTTATTATTTTTTTTTTTTTTGTCCCACCAAATCCCTAGCCTGCCTTGATAATTTTAGTTGCTGTTCTCCTTGCTCGCTTCAACCTGTCAATACCTTTCTGGTAGAGCGCCCAGAACAGAGTGCCGTCCAGGTGAGGTCTTATTAGAGCTGTGTAAGGAGGGTCCGTGACACGGAGCCAGAGCTTCAAAGCACATTCTCATATTTTGCTGCCACAATGAGCTGCAAAATCATTCCCGATTCATTGTTCACCATCAGCTTTGATTTTTGTTCCCTTTGACTCCTTGGTGAGTATCTGCTTCCCTTCAATGCTGTTTATTAAAAGTCTCTGTATTCCCTTCCCCATCTATTCAGGCGCCATGATTTAGATCCCTCTGAGGCTTTTATGTACTTGCATGGACCCGCGGCTTAAAGAAAAGGGACATTTATTGAGATTCGTGGCAGAATAGTGGGACGTGGTAGTGTTTGCCATTTCATGTCTTTTGTTTCCTGTTCACATAACCCACGTCCTCTTTCTCAGCACTCTTCATACTGTATCTTAAACTCTCACCTCTTTTTTTTTTGTATCTGCCCATTTTGTCCCTCTGCATTATCACGCTTCTCTGCTCTGATGCAGCAAGCGTCAAAGTGGAGCAAGGAACTCTCTCCAGCTCTGTCTCCTCTTTAAGCCAAAGGTGGAATTGGAAACTTAAACGTGATCTGTATCCATAATATATTGATCTGCTCGGCTCTTCGTGATTTCAAACCGTCTCTTCTCTCTTTGCACCTATACTGAGCTGAGTGATGACACACTGCAGCACTGGAGTTAGACTTCTGGTTGAGAAGTTGGGTGTTACCTTTTACAGGGGTTTCTGTAAGACCGGGAGAAAAAGGAAAAAATGCATACAGGCATACACTAATTTTAGGTGCTTGAGTTTGCAGATTCCCAACCTGGGAGACCCTTACAGGGGCCTGATTTTTTTCAAGCATTTGGAGCTGCATGTATTCTAAAAATCAGGTCCCCTTGGGGCATTAACTTGGGCACCCAAAATTACTTGGTACTCTTGAAACTTTAAGCCATAAAAGTATTGGCATTTCTTCTTTATCCTTTCCTGCATCCTTGATTGCCAAGATCCTGTGAGTGTGCTTTATATAATCAATGAACTGTAGAGCGTGCAACAATTACTCTCAATTAGATGTTGCTGTTTGCACCAGTATTTTTCAGTTAATTATGCTAATTAATGAGTTGCGTGGAGCTGTGTGGGACGCTGTGTGGCATTTAGCTCTAAATATGCTTCATGCAGGATTTTTGTGCTTTCTCAATTTTATGACCACATGATAACTTGGCTGTGGTGCATGCCAGTCACTCGCAACTTCGTGGTAACTGCAGGTTTAGCTCCAGATCCACCTGTTGAAGTTGCAGCCTCTCTGGTTTCAATGACAGAAGGTTTTCTGATGATCAGCATTTGTATAGTCCCTATGACACCCTTGTACAATGCTGAGTACATATGCTAGACAGCAGTATTACTCTCATAACTCATGAATGGGGACCCTTTGGTAGATATTTTGCTCTGCTTCCTAATAATTCCCCTTCCCCCCCCCCCCAAAAAAAATAAAAAATAAAAAAATAAAGGGAGCATTACGTTCCCACTTATAAAATGTACATTTATTATTTGTATGCAGAAGTGACTAGAGACCAATCAGGATCATGGCCCCAGTGTGCTAACTATGTGCCTAGGAAGATGTGGCAGGCAGGACTAACGGTACAAGAAGATTTAATTTCTAGCCTTTCAAAAACTATTTTTGTTTTGAAAGAGAAGATAAGAGCTATCAAATCACAGCTGTGTAGTACAATAAGGTTTCCGTTTAATATAGCTCCCTTTCTATAGCCAAACACATTCTCTGATGTTAAAAACCAAGATTACAGTGATAAATAAAGGAGCAAAATTACCAGGTACAAGCCAGATAGGAAAGGTGCACTTGAAAATGTGTGAAAAGATACAAAAAGCCTTTTTTTTTGGAAAAGCAGAAGAGAAAGTTTTTGTGCCTTGTGTGTCTGTGTTTTATGGGGAGGGGCAGGGAAAAAGAGAAGAGAGAGGCAGGCCAGAAGCCAGAGCTGTGACGGGAAGCCACATGAACAAAGCAGTCATGTTGGTGAGCTCGCTTTGTGACCGATGGATGGTTTTGTAGGTCTGTTATGTTCATAAAGGAACACAACGATTGCAGTGTGGCATCGCACCATGATTCGGTGTCCCACTCTCCTTGCCAGCGTCAGAGAAGGATGAAAGAAACCCCGCAGTCGGCACGTATAGAATAATCTTAGTGTAGCAAGGGGAATGGTTTGTATGCACGGATCTAGTTCTGGCCCATTTCTCTTGGACAGCAAGGGTGAAAGTATATTTTTTTCCTTTTTCTTTTTTCAGTTTTGACCTCTATGTAAATAGCCAGCTGCCTTTTGTTTTGGAGTTACACAAGCAGTACATCAAGGGGTAACACTAACATCAGCTTCTAAGCTTGAATTTACGGATGTTGGCTGTCAGCGAGATCGACAGTTCCATTAAGCAGCAGACCTCTCTCAGTATGAGTGATTAAAACGTCTGCATCTATACTACTCTTCATACATCATATCATTGCACTGGCACTTAATCAAGAGTTGAATAAAATGCAATGTATTCTTCATAGCTTTTTATTTTTTCCCAGTCTGGGACTCAGATGAGGTATTGGCAAGACATACTGGCTGTCAAGGGGTATGAGCTTTTCTGGAAGCAAAGTTCATAATTCTGCAAGTTCCTGTATTTGAAGCTGTTATTTCTTGTCTTTGGAAAAGGAAGCAAGCTGCAGCCTTTTGGTGCTGAACACAAAAGTTTTGTTCAGGTCTGAGAAGGCTTGGACTGATTTCCAGGTTCTAGTGTGAAAGGGTGAGGAACCGGTCAAAGATTTGGTGGGGAACAGGCAGAAATCTTATTTTTGACACTTCTTGCATGACCGTAGGCAACTTACCCAATGTCTCTCTGTTCCTTCCTCCTCCCACCTAATGTGTTTCTTGTTCCCTTAGGCCCTTCGGCGAAATGCTGCCTCTGCTGCGCAGCTGAACCCAGGTTTGGGTGTTACAGAAATAAAACTTGGTTCCCACTCTTACCTGGGGCCTTGCTGGAGTCCAAAGGGGTCCACACGGGCATTGGTGCCTGCCCATGCAGATCTAGTTGCGCAGGCCAAAAGACCAACACTGTTTGGAAACTTCACTGACATAAGATGCCTCGTTAAAATTGAAAGAGGGCAGGGTGCTCTGTATACTGGACTAGAATTGAAATAGCCATGGACAGCCTCCTGGAAAAGGTTGATGAGCATCCTCTGCAGTACAAGCATTGAGCAGTTTTCAAAAAGTGTTCCCACCCCGTGTTCCTCAGTAAGTTAGTAAATGCACCTCCTCCCACTGTGTTAGTGCCTTTTTGGGGCTCCCTTTCCCCACATGATCAAACAAATAGAGTATGTTTCCTTGGCTCCATCAGCACGGTGCCTAGTCATAACCTTCAACTGTTACTTTGTCGACAGGCCGATGGTTATCTTGCACATTGTTGTCCAAGGAAACATCATACTAAAAGTCCTGCTTCAGCTTCGCCTCCAAACTTCATTTCACAGCAAAGCATGATCCCAGCAGTCTTTCCTCCCCAAATGCCAAGAGGCTAGACCCGATGATCTGCAAGGTCCCTTCTAGCCCCTAACAAGAACAGCTACAACTATTTTTCCTTCCTTAATTTGATGATCAGAAACAAACACCCAGTCAATCCAGCAATAAATGGGTACCCGTTCATTCTCACCAGGGAGCCAAGGATGCCAACCACATCCTTCCCTTGTGTGCCATTGGTTGTAGATGTAAGTGTGCCTTAACCACACTAAACCAGTGGGCTTTTAAGCTTTGACAGAAACGGCATGGTTTTGGTTGGTTGGTTTGTATTTTATTTTACATTCCCTTTTCAGCCTGGGTATATGTGCTTTTCATGACATGGAGGAGATTTCAGCTTCCAGATATGTTGTTATTAGTGATGTGATCCTTCTGAGGGAGCCCCTTCGGTCTTGGAGTCCAGGCCCTATTGCTGTTCTTCATAGGGTGTGTGTAGACGAAACGGAGGACCTAAATTGAAGTGGTGGGTTTTTAAAAACGCCGTTTTGATTTAGGGCAAAGTAAACCCTTGTGTTGTGCACAGCGGGTGGCGGGGAGGGGAGCTGCGGGCAGGCGGAGCAGTCCCTGGGCTGCTAGGGGGCCTGGTGCTTCCCCCAAGCAGGCCCCCCCCCCCCCCCCGGTGGCACCCACCTGCTAGGACCTGGATCAGGTGGTCCTGGGGGGCACCGCAGCCATGGAGGGAAGGACTAGATCTCTGTGGAGCTCAAGCAGGCAGGCAGGCTCCAAGGGAGGAAAAAAGAAAAAGATCAGGCTTGCCCCCATTTTCCCCACCCCCCCCCTTTGGTGCAGCCTGTTTTCCCGGGCTGCTGCCAGGCTGCCTGCACAGTCTCTTTGCTGCACAGAGCCCAGTGCTTCGCTCTGCGCCTGTAGGGCAGCAAACTAAAACTCCTCAAAGGTGTTTTAGTTTGCTGCACCCCAAAGTCATTTAAGGCTCATTATGCCGCCAAATGTGCTACAGCAGCTGGAATAAATGCGCAATACCCCGCCAATGTGTACAAACACCATTAAAGCAGTGCAAAAGCGTTTAACCCACTTTAAAGTGTTGTGCACATGTGCCCCTCATTTTGGCTACACGCTGTAGGCATCAGACACAGGTATCCCTGCCCCAGAGAACTCGCTGTCTTGAAGTCTGTTGTGTTGGCTCTTCCTACGCAGCTTTGGCATGCAGAAACAGATGTGCTCCTTTGCCTGTGCCCTCCTAAAGTATCCCAGAGATGGCAACCATTCCCCTTTCCATCACAGATTCTGTTCTGCTCAAAACGTAACAGGTTTGAGCATTTGGGGCATTTTATTTTATTTTTTACTTCCTCTGTCACGTTTGAATGGTGTCTGGAAACTGCTTTGCAATCAGGAAGTGAAATGAACAAGATGGTTCGAGAGCTGTACCGCGGTGCGAGCACAACACGACTGATCCATGCTGAGCAGCTTATTTTGTACTGCATGTGAATTTGCAATATGGTACCAAACATCCAGTTATTAGCAGCAGCGAAGCCTCTTGAGAAGTTTAAACTGTCTGGCTTGTGCCAGGGCAGGACCCTGCCCCCAGAAGGCCTCACCATCAACAGTGTGCATGCCTGGCCACACACGGACACCTTTGCTCTTGCCACTTGGCAGCTGCAAAATGATGGCAGGAAAAGGAGCTTGTTAAAATTGCTGTAACCATGTTTTCGCCAATACTCTTTTCAGTGCCAGGAACCTAAACCAGGGAAGGAGTGTTTCCAAACAAGCAGATGGCCTCTGGTGCAGTTGCATGACACTCGCATGGCCTGTTTGAATCTGCAAGTGTAAAAAAGGAAAAACCACCAGTGTCAGCTCTTAAAAGGGACATTTTTCTCATAAAGGGAATGCAGCTATGACAAGCCTTATGGTTGAGTGATTAATGGCTTCCTTTAAGACCATGCACAAACATTTTGGCTCCTTTTCTTCGTGTGTTTTCTCTGCAGTTGTGATCTTCTGCAGAGCAAAATTGGCAGGGCTTGTCTAGCATACAGTACTGACATTGCATTACATTCCCCTGGCCAGCCGCCACTCCAGCATTATCAGCAGCTAGTACAAAAGTACTGTCCTTGCAGTGTCTGAGTGCTTGCTGCTGCTCACATCGCACCTTGCCTATGTACTTTGGACTGATGCTAGCCTGAAGCACATGCGAGTAAAGAGAGATGAAGGGAAGGGAGGCTTGTGCTTTCATAGCTCTACAACTCCCAGCATTTCTAAGTTATATAAATGCTGCTAATGCTAAAGATATTGTTGGAAGTTTTGTGTTTGCTGGTTGCTTTGGTTTCTTTAAAAAAAAACTGCTCAGCTTGCCTAGTGTAAAGCATTGATAACTTTGTCAAAATTGCTGCCTGTTGGCTCCGAGCATTGTGGCAAGAGCTAAGATTAATACAAGCCTGTCACTTTTATTAACTTTGTAATCTAGTGCATTATTTAATTCTAGGCAGGCATGAGCTGCAGCTTTCAAAGCTTTTAAACTGCTTTCTCTCTCTTTGTGCATGTGCATAAAATAGATATACAGTGGCCGAAATTATCGAGTCAGTCACCAAGCAGTAGCATCTCAGGCCTGCCAGTAGCTTCCCTTTCAATTGCAGCATTTGAGCAAAATGGGTTCAGGGAACTACGCATTTAAATGCTAACTCTTCGCTAGCAAATGGTGTCTTTAATACTCAGGTCTGGGCCTTTCTTTAACCAGTGCTTTCAGTGTGGAGTCTCGTAGTTGCCAAGTCTCATATTTACTTAGCAGAGGGTTTGGTTTTTTTCGCCCCAAAGCTCCAGCCCCTGGAATCGTGTGAATACATGAAAATCTCAGCTTTTTTCCTGTTTTTTTTTTCCTTCAAGAAGTTATAACCACTGAAGAAAAGCTTGAAAAGGTGACCTGGGTATATTTGAAAAGGTAGAAAATAATGTTTTTTAAAGTACTTTAAAAAAACCCTAATCTTGATGTTAGTGATTAATCTCGCAATCTTTCTGGGCCTGACTTCTCTTTCTGACACGGTACTTAGGGTTGTCTGAGTGAATCTCCCAAACAGACATGCTAGGCCAGTTCTCCCAGTCCTCCCATGACTGCGAGAGCAAGGGCTCTGGGTCTGTGGGGCATCAAGCAATGCTTGACAGGGCATCAGTCAAACTCCTTGCATCTTTCACAAGTGAAGGGATGGGGCAGCAATCAAACTCCTTGCTCCCTTTACAAGCGAGTATAAGAAAGTCTTTGCCATTTCACTTCTTCACTCCAGGTATGGACAACCAGACTTTAGTGGAGAGACACAGAAAGACCGTACTAATGTAGGTGCTTGACTCTGTCCCGGGCCAGTGGGAGTACACGTGCCATTTATGCAACACTTTGCTAGCGGTCTTTCCCTTTGAAAAAGAAACTAGCTAACCTGAAAATATCATGAAATGCCCCTTGGTACAAAACATGTCAATAGGGAGCCCCAGGAGAAGAAAATACATTAGCGTAGGGTAAGCCATAGTCGTGTTTATTCCATTTAGCAGCCTGCAAATTTGAGACCTAAAACACACAAGTGCCTGATGGGGGTGTTATTTCAGCATGAATTCAGGGAAGTGCAATTTTTAAAAATTGTCATGGCCATTGCAAAGCTAGCGTCTGAGTAAGCAGAACTGCGAAGGGAAAAGCTTTGTGACAAGCTATGAACAGAGCGAGCATCAGATGAAATATTGGTTAACGGGCCAGTGCTTTGTCAGATGCACTGACAGACATTGAAAAGGTGGAAGTAATTCCAAAAATAGTTTTCAATTCTTTATTTTTTCCTTAAAAAAATAGAAAAGAAAAATCTTCCCTGGCTCTCGCACTGGCTTTTTATGATTTGCCTTCATTCCAGAATTTTCTCTTGGCCTTGGAAGGCAAGAGCCAGATGTTGAGAATAAGGAAGAGTCTCCAGTTGAGGTCTAGAGCTATCAGGGCTCATGGTAGAGATGATATCTTTTATTAGCCCAACTAGATTTTTGCAAAAAAAATTCTTTAATTGCAAGCTTTTGGAAACCCGCACACAAACACGGGATTAAGGTCCAGGCACTTTCTTTGATGGTTTATTGTGGGCGATACGGCATGTCCCTGCAAACATTGCATTCACCCTGCAACCGCCACCCCTTTCATTGTAATTTGAATCAACATCAAGCCTTTGTTTTAAAATGTTTATGCAGAAGAAAAATTCCCAAGATAGGCTGCCCTCCAAGTATTCCCCCCGGTCATTTGGGATGAAAAGTTCCCAACCGAAATCTTAGCGGGTCAAAACTGCATCTAAGGAGGTTCAAATAAACATCCAAGTCTGAGTGTGTGTTGGAGTCACTAGTCCTGAAGGTCAGTCCTCACTGGCCTTCTGCCGTGTTCCAGTCCAGGAATGTCCTGTCCAGAGCTGAGATGAGCACAGGTGATTTTACCCCTCCATCCAAATGATGCTCCAGCTTCAGTATTTCACCATTTCCATGTGAATTAGGACATTTTAATGGATGCTTGTAAGTGGGGGGAGGGGGGGTACTCCTGTCTCTCACGCGGCTCTTGACTTAGGAGACAAATGATGGATGTTATCCAGACTGTCTCGGCTCCTTCCCTGCTTTGCCGTCTCCATGTTGTTTATTGTAGATTAAAAGTATGTCTTCAACCTATATTAGAAGGAACAAGCTCCTAAACCAGGACTCCACATGCAAACATAAGCCCTAGTCACCAACTCTATCCTAGATTGGCCTAATTGAGATTTACCCTACAAAACCTTCCAGCTCTTCCTTCTAGTAACAGGAACTGTACCAACCTTTTGTGGTCCTGAGTAAGTCCCATCAGATCCACATCGTCTAGCTATTGGGCTGAATTGGGAGAACAGCTCTGTACTTCCATAGTACATCCTGGAAGCCCGAGACCCAATGACATTTCCTTAATATGCAACTAGCAGGGTTTTTTTCCTTTTGAAATCAAATTTATATAAAGGAAAAGTGTATTTTAATGCTGCTCTGCCAGACCAGCAAATCTAGCAAAGGCATAATAGATGAGTCTTGCATTTCCCTTGCCTGATCTAGTCTGGATAGAATATAGTACAGTAATAAATATAGAATAAACTGCTCATAGACTAGCTTTATTTTGTGAATGTTGTAAAAAATATTGTACGCTATGGTAATTCTTAGGGGCTGACCCAAGACTGGGATAAACTCCCTGAGGAACAGAGAAATATCACAAACCTCTCCACCTTCTAATCTAAGTGCAAGGTTCATTTCTTTGACTTTCTTTGCATAGGCATTTAAGTGTGTGTGTGTGTGTGTGTGTGTGTGTGTTTTTTTAAAAAAACCCTAAATGGAAATTTGTACACCCACTAGCTCCATCCCTGGGGAAAGGATGAGAGAACAAACACATGACAGATGTTAGTCATGTCACCACGCAACTGGAAGGCGCTCACGTGCTATGGTGCTGAGCCTCATTTTAGAAGGCGTATAGGAGAGCATTTCTCATCGCGTCAGTCCCTTCTGGGCCTCCACCGAGCTGTTGTCAAGCAGCAGATTCCCACTGACAGCACAGGAGAATGGAGTTTTGATCGAGATGTCAGTATTACAGAACTCCACGGCTGAAAATATTGACTCGGGTTTGGTGTTTGTGCATGCCACCTGCAAGTGTTGCTCCAACTTCTGCCACAACCATCAAGGACTTTTTGGGGCCATTCACTGCACAGACTTTGTGCCGTGTTGTGTACCAAGCACATATCTGCATGCATGTGTGTGTATAGGTGTGATTCGGGCATTGCTTTTGAAATCCACTCTTTTTCGCCTCCATTTATCTTTTATGGCTTTAGCAACATTTGCTTTTATTGTAGCATCGTGAGTAACTAAGGACAGGGCATGTCTCAGCAGTGCAGAGATGCTCAAGCCAGTTCTTCACCTAGTATCTCTGGAACCAGAAGCAGTATAGCCATGTTAGCACAACCGGGCACCTGAGTTAATTAGCTCTGCTGAAAAGCAGGGATTGTTAGCCTGGGTGCCAAGCTATGTGGCTATCAGCTTTGGAGCTATGATATGCAGAGGAAACGTGGGTATCTCTGCACAGATCTGCTGTGTGCTAGGGTCAGGTAGTATGTGAGCTGGTATTTCTGCATGTTACTGCATGGTGCTCCATAGATGTACCCTTACTGGTTGCACAAGATTACTCTGGAAAGGCATTTTTCATTTTGTATCAGCCATACAGCATATTTCTCTCAACCCCATTAACTGCATCTTAACCTGGTAAGTAATTCTAGGTCCAAGTCTGAGTTTCATAGATTTCATAGACATTAGGGCTGGAAGGGACCTCGAATGAACATTGACTCCATCCTCCCTCCCGAAGGGCAGGAAGTCAGCTGGGGCCATAGGATCCCAGCAAGATAAGCATCCAATTTGCTTTTGAAGGCGTTCAGAGTAGGTGCTTGAACCACCTTCGATGGCAGACTGCTCTAGACCTTGGGGGGCTCAGACAGTAAAGAAATTTTTCCTTATGTCCAGCCTGAAATGGTTGTATAGTAGTTTGTGACCGTTCGACCTTGTCATCCCTTGGGGCGCTCTGGTGAACAAACGTTCCCCCAGATCCTGGTGGTCAAGTTAAGTCTGCTTCAAGGCTTCCCACTAATTGCTCCTTTGTCACTGGTTAAATTCAGACTTGAAACAACATCCAGACCAGTTTCCAAAGTTTTGTGTTTCCTTTCTGACAAGGAAACTCATCAAAGTTTGCGTGAATTTTGAATTGTTCCGGATGAGAATTTTCACTGCCTCTGGATTAGGATTCACCTGAAACCATTAAACCTGATATCTGCAAATGCAAACAGATATTCCCAGGAGACATTTCTGCATTATTCTTCCTAAAATGTATCTACATTTACTTGGCAAATAATATTGGAAGTAGTAGTAGGGATGATGTTGTTTTATAGAATAGAATAGAAATAATACAAAAATAATCCCTGTGTTCTAACTATCCATTTTTGTTTCTAGCACTTGCATAGGAGTGATTTATGAGTCTGCTATAAAGAATATAAATATAAAGAATCAGTATAAAGAAACAGCAGTGATGCACTAAGGCAGGGTAGCCAGTCTGCAACACAGGGGCCCCACAAGTGGCATGGAGAGCCTCTCTGCATGGCCCATGGCAGAACAGGGGAGGGAGCAGTGAACACAGAGCAGCAGATCAGATACGGAGCACAGGGCTGGGAGCAGGAAGCAGAATAGTTGGGGAAGGGGTTCATAGTGGCAGTCAGGAAGGATGCAGGGCTAATTTGTGACATGCCTGTCAAAAGCATTGACTCCTGCTGCACCAGGGTATGCATACTGGCTGAAGCTGCTGCATAGCATTAATGCATTAATGTGCATTGTGCAATGGTTCGTTCTCCACATTAGCCATGAGTGCAGTTCAGTGGTGGGTGAAGTTTATTTTGACAGTAGATTGCAAGTGTTTTGCTGAGCGCATTTGCAGAAGAAAAGCACTACATAAATGCAGTATTATTACCACTGACATATTTTGCACGTGCGGTGCAATAACTAATGTGTATATGCGGTGTAAATTGAAAACACTACACTGCAAAGAAAGCATCTATTACAGTACTTGCATAAAACAAGTAAGGCCTGGATAAACTTCAGAAAAGTTTTGCGATGCAGAAAGAAACTGGTAGTATTATTTTATTTTATTGCATAAAACTATTTTTATAGTAGCTTTTTTATTTTCTGTGTTGTCAGGAAAAGTAGTACAACAAGCTTTTTTGAAAAAGCTGACAGCAAACAGAGAGATGAAATTTCTAGGCCGTGAAAACCCCTCTTCTGGAATTTAATACTTCTGCAGGTTTTGATATTTGAAATGTGATTCAGGCCAAAAGCTGATTGTGAATGGCAGAGGGAAATGTAAGCTCAAGTCTGAATATTTTAAGGAATGAAGGAGGTTAAAGATAACTGTTACTGTTGGAAAGGTTTTATGAAATATTACTGTGCTAGAAAGCAAGATTTAGCTAACAGCATATAATAGTCCAGATTTTAAAAGGACAATAGTTTTGTGGGGGGAGGTTCTCCCCCCCTCACCCCACCCCACCCCAAAAAAAGATGCCCAAATAGATTAGGTTCCTAAATGTCATTGGCTTTCAAAACAAGTTAGGCATTTAATCTGGTCAGATACTTTTGAAGTCCCTTCTAGGCACCCATCTCCATCTCCAGGCATATGAATACCCTTTAAGATCAAGTTCTTAAACACTTAGGATAGAGACAGAAGTTGCACATAAACCAGATCAGAAATCTGTAACACAATAGAAGTTCAGCGCCCATAAACCGCTTTCAAAATGGCTGAAACTGGTTTAAGATAAACCTGGATGGTTGTAGTCTCAGGCTTAACTGATTTAGGTTAAATTGGTTTATTGAACTTCTGTCTCACATCCTGCCCAGTTTCAAGTTAACTCACAGTCCCCCAGCATTGCAGGATGCTTTGCACCTCCTGCAACCCCCTCACCCCCCCAGTGGGCAGGCTAGCTTTGGCTCAAGCTGTCTGCTGCAGCCAGGCAGGGAGGTGTGCTTAGGTTCCCCCAGCTTCTGGCCTGGGCCACTGCAGGCATGTGGCTGCATTTCCAGAATCAAAAGTGAATGCCTGTTTGCTTAGTGATTGGTTCAATCTACGCAGCTCAGACTAACGTGCAAAGATTGAATCAGTTCAGCCTCGGGCCTTTGACTGTCTGTACTTAGCCGTAGGAAGGACTTTCTATGACAGCTAATCTCTGAAGAGATAAAGTGGCTTTTGAAAATGAGAATAAAGCTCCTAAATCACTTAGGGCTGGGTTTTCATAGGTACTTAGGCATCTAAAGGTATGGGTATCTTAGGGCAGGGGCTCCCAACCCCTGGGCCACGGCCATAGGAGGGCTGGCTGCCGGACCAGAAGTGATTGTCAGACCGTGGACTGGCAAACTGCGGACTGCAAGTTCCTGGCATACTGAGTATAAAAAAGGGTTGGCTACCTGCCCAAAGTATGCTGGGCACTGCTGGTCTGCAGTTTGCCGGTCCACAGCTTGCCAGTCTGTGGGCACTTCTGGTCTGTGGCTTGGTGGTCCTCAGCCTAAAAAGATTGGGAACCCCTCTCATAGGGTACCTGCAGAGCTCCTGTATTATGCATGGTTTTATTTCCCTGCCCAGCAGATCTTGTGGCTGCTTCCAAGTCAACCAGTGTACAAAACAAAAGCAAGACAGTGGCTGCCGTGGTCCCTCTGCTTTGCCAGTGGCAGATTAGGGTGTTGTGTCTTGTGTCAGGGTTGATGGTAGTTTTACTGTGAGGTTAGAGTATAGCTTTATACAGGATGGTTTAGGTAGGGATGGTCCCACGTCAAACGGGGTTGATCTAGGTGACCTGAGAGGTCCCTTCCAGTCCAACTTCTCTCTGATTCTCTGATATGCCCATTAAAAAATTCTTCTAAAAGTATAGGTATGTCCCATGGGTGTTTGAAAATCTCCCAGGCAGAAGGAGGGAAAATACTGGGGGTGTTGGGGGGCTTGTGCAGAGCCCCCCATGCAGCGTGGTGCAGTGGGGGGCAGCAGGGATCTCTCCCTCACCGGACAGCACCCAGTGAGTGGGGTTTTTTTAAAGGGCTGGGAGGTGGGGCAGCCATGGGCTGGGGTAGCAGGCAGGGGTTGGGGGAGGACATAGGCAGCAGGCAGGGGATGGGGCCTGGCAGGGGTCCCCCCATGGTCCGTTTCCCCTGCTCCTACTTACTAGCTTCGAGTCCGGTTCCAGCTCCCTGCTTCAGCTGGTGGGGGCTGCCTGAATTATCAAACCTCTCCAAATCTTTTCCGAATTGATTCAGAGAGCTTAGAATCAATTTGGACCTTTTTATTGGTCCCCTGATTTGATTGGGATTTGGAGATTGAGCCACCGAATCGGGTCAAATCTGCTGAATCAAATCGCCACCTGAAGCTTTGCACAGCCCTATTACTCAGTGACCTCAGCCCGTTTTGTTGCAACTTCATTGCTCTCAGTACCTGAGCCAGCTAGATGACAGCTGATTTAGCTATGTGTACTGCTTGGATTGTAGTATACATCTCCCCTGGAGTTTGCTTGTTGGCTTCTTTGGGATTATCGTATTTTTTTTCCCCTTACAACACTCTCCAGAATAAGATACACACCTCATTTTTGAAAGGCAGAGCAAAGAAAAAAAGATCTTTCCTTTTAAGAAACTGAGCAGCGGCAGCTAGAAAGTGAAGCCTGCTCATTGCTCTGCTCCCTGCAGGTCCCTTGCAGAGTCACTGTCACGTTTGCCCAGTCGACTTTAAAGTGGCAGAAACTGCTGCTATCATTTATCCTTGCTCACAATATGTATTCATTCCAATTTTCATGGACTGGTTTTGGGGGGAAAGGTGCACGTTGTATGCGGGAAGATACAGGATTTTTCCACCCAAATGTGCCTGTAAGTGGTTGCTGGATCAGGGTGGAAGTGTGTAATTTTATATGTGCCACCCAATGCAGACGCTGAATTAGATGTTCAGCATTACTCATTGTAATGCAGTGGCAATTGGCTGCTTACCAGTTCCTTGGAAAAACCCAGCCTGTATATGAAGTGCCAGCCCTACAAAAAGCAACCAAACAAGTATATTCAGCTCTAGTGTTTCACTTACTGTAGCATAAGGTGTTACTTGTAACCATAGCAGTTTAAAAAAATCCGAAAGCAGAAGTACAGTTTTTACGCCAACAGGGTCCCCTTAAATTTCAGAATTCTTAGCTCTGCCTGCTTGTAACTTGCTATTAAATTGATCCTCTATTTAGTAAGAAACATTTCCTATACTGCCCTGCACCTTATTATCTCTCTCCTTGCTGCAGTGCAGTTATTTTTATCTATTATATATTGTTCTCAATAGAATTATTCTGCCCCTGGCCTATAGATAAGGACTGTTACTAAATTAATCTGAGCTTTTTCCTTGAAGGTTAAATTGCTGCCTTGCAAGTTGGTGAATAAGAAGGGTAGAGGCTTTCTCCCCTCCTCTCTGTAATGTGTACATAGTCTTTAATCCCAACCTTGCCATTTTTTGAAGTATTATTTTATAGTAGCAAGTTTCATGCTGAAATTCTTCATATAATCTTCTGAATTGGAGCCTTATTCTAAAGCTGCTGCTAGGTTGAATTAAAATGCAGAAGAAGAGGGTAGCTTCAGATCTAGAGCTGTGTCGTGCCCAACTGCAGCCTAAGCAGAGGAGGAAGCTACAGTGCTTTAAGCCCTGACTTGTGAAGGGGTCCTTGAGGACATAGACATTAGGGCTGGAAGGGACCTCGGAAGATCATTGAGTCCAGCACCAAAGCTTGCTCCACAGGCCTGTGTTGGAAGAATCCCTCTCTGGCTTCATCCCACCTCCCTTGCTCTCCTTAATCCCACCCTTGTTTAACCCCGAGAAATGTAAAGTGCTCCATCTGGGGAGAAATAATCCACAACACACTCACAGGCTCGGCAGTGCTACGCTTACTAGCACCACAGCCGAACAAGACGGGGGGTCGTGATAGACCAGAGAATGAACACGAGCCACCAACATAATGTTGTGGCTGGCAAAGCGAATAAGACTCTGGCACGCATCTACCGATGCATCTCAAAGGAGACTTAGGAGGTTGTCCTCCCTCTCTACTTGGCTTTGGCAAGGCCGCAGCTGAAGGACTGCGTCCAGTTCTGGGTGCCACACTTCAAGGAGGATGTGGAGAAGCTCAAGAGAGTCCAGAGGATGGCTACGCATATGATTAGAGGCATGGAGAGCAGGCCATACGAGGAGAAGCTGAAAGACACGGGACTGTTCAGCCTGGAGAAGAGGAGTTTCAGAGGAGACTTGGTGGCAGCCTGTAAGTATATAACAGGTGCCCATCAGGGCCTGGGGGAGCATTTGTTCACCAAAGCACCCCAGGGGAAGGCAAGGAATAGCGGTCATAAATTGCTAGAAGATCGCTTTAAATTGGACGTAAGGAAATACTTCTTTATGGTTTGAGTGTCCAGGGTCTGGAAGAGACTCCCCCAGAAGTGGTGCAATCACCTTCTCTGGATATTTTCAAAAAACACCTGGATGCTCACATTGCTGGGGTCAAACAGTCCTTCCTGCCCACGCGCAGGGGGGCTGGACCTGGTGATCTCGTGAGGTCTCTTCCAGCCCCTAACATCTATGCATCTGTGGCTGGTTGCTTTTGGGTCCCCTTTTATAAATAAGTAAAACGGCATGAGCAAAATAAATAGGTTTAGCCCAAGATACTAAATGTCTGCAAAGGTGGCAAATTTGTTTGAACAGTCAAGCATGCCTAAAAATGCCATCCTGGCAACACGGACATGGCAAAATCCGGTGGGTCAGGTCACAGCTTTGTTCCTTCTCTTGTCACGAAGCCAGAGAGGAATGGAAGAACTGTGAGTATTATGCAAATACAGGCATTGCTGACCTGAGGGGCCCTGTAAGCTGGTTAAAATGGGCTGTTGTATTTGGCTGCAGAAAACACAAAGCACTTGGATTCCTCTTGTCAGAAGTAGGGACAGCTAGGGACAAAATGGAAAGGGGTAGAAAATGAGGAGAAATGTTTTTAAAACTGTGTAAAATGCATCTGTCAAAGCTTTTCTGCTGAGAAGTTGATTTTTTTTTTTCTTTTTTGCAATCGGCCACTAAAATGATAGTACATTTAGTCCTTATTTTACTGAGAGGGAATGGCTTAGTAATTGGAAGTTTACCCTGGGATATGTCAGATAGATAGCATTAGGATTTATATCCTCTGAGGCTGCTCTTCAAGTAATATAGTCGTTAGTCTATTATTATTTATAACTGAGCTTGAAGGGGTTGGTCACTTAACTAAACCCTGCTGGATTGATCCCGCTAAATGCATATTTTTATGTGCGCGCGCGCGTAGCAATAGCTATAAACATGGCCAAGATGCCGACACATACTTGGCCAGTCATGCCTATAATTAACAGTAACTCAGCACTTGCACCTCCTGGCTGAGCATCTCAAATCGTTTTCGGGGCACCGACTCCTCCCCCTTTCACATCAGCGTTATGCCACATTGATATCAGCTGAGCTAGTCCCACTTCACAGTAGCCAAAGAGAAGGGGGAATTAGAAGCAAATAGATTATGTGTGCAGCATGCGCCCTCTGAAGTAGATTAGCTCTTAGAAGTTAAATCGAAACCTCATGTGGGAACAGATTATCCCACACAGGCCTGTTGCAAGGCTTCTTGTACCTTCCCCTGAAGCATCTTTATTGGCCACTGTCTGACAATAGACCTTGAGCCTGAGCCAGATCCCCACTTCCCGATGGAAGGACAAACCTCCAGCAATAGGCAGCGAACAGTTTTGCACAGCGAGTCACTGTTGATTGAGTGACTCGCATTTGAATCCCAGTTTCCTTGTTGTATCCCCTGCTTGGGCCACCTCCCTGTGCTGAACCAACTGTAAGGGATGTGTGTGCCATGATCCTGCAGCATACTGTGTCTTCTGGCTTCAGCAGGTAACTGAAGCAGCTGAGGATCATATCCTAACCCTGTCGTTTTCTCCAGTCTTTGCTCACAGCGGGGAACATCGTTGCACGTTTGATTGTTCCTGTTAGGTTGAACCAAATCAAGGCCCTGCGTTTGTTAGCAAACATTGGCAGTTGTTTTTCAGTGCTTGTTTGTGCAAACCATTGACTTTTCCTTTTAATTACTCAGTTGCCTCCCCCTGTCCCTTTCCCTCCCCCCCCCCTGCTTTTTTGCTTTTTTCAGTTTTTGAATGGAGATGCTACACCTTGCCATGAAAGTTTCCAGCCCCAAAGCTTTGGAGTTCTACTCGTGCATCACGAGCCAAACAAGTTTTCATTTGTTCCTTTTTCTTTTAGCTAATTTACTGCTCTCAATTGATTTGCAAGTATCCTGTTAATATCCGTAACGCGCACGGGGTATGTCATAGCACATCAGATCACTGACCCATCAGGTCCAGCATCCTGCCTCTTGTCATTCCAGATCAGTCCACCGCTCCGTCAAGTCTGACACCTTGCCCTCCGGCAGTGGCCAATATGTGCTGCTTCAAAGGGATATGGTGGAAGCAGAAATCTTACCTAGCCAGGCAGTCATTTAAGTCTACACCATTTCAGCCACCGTTTATTTCTTCTTTGACTCCTGCAGGCACTCAGCAAATGCCCTGCAGCCTAAGATTCGATCTTCTCCCTATCTTAGCCTGCACACATCTGTGAATGCTGTTGGGCTGCGTGGCCACTCCTAATTAGCCATCAGATCATTTGTGTCTTTCAGGAACACGTCCTTTATGACAGGTTAAAGGCTTATTCTGTTTGTCTAGACATTTGGCTTAACTTACTTGAATTCTGTTCCAGAGAAGCAGCAGACTTGCATGAGATAAAGCCAATCTTAAGGCCAGTCTATGTTTATGAGGACCAGCCTGCTATTTTTTTTTTAATGGACTGAAAAAGCAATTCCATAACTCTGTTTCTGAATTACCTTTTTTTTTAACTACTGCTAATGCTTTGCCATTCAATAGCATCTCAAGCTGAGTTAAATAAAGGGTGTGCCTTTAAAAACAAAACTGGAAATGTGAGAAGAGTTGATGGTCTATACCAAATAAATCCTAATGACTTTAAAGGGTTTAAGTAGGTGCTTAAGAATAGGTGCTTCTTTAGATGCTTTGCTGAACTGACCATTGATGAGAGACAGGACAGAATTCAAACCTCCTGATGTATGCTTGGCATCTGTTCCCAAATCCATATTTGAATATTGCAAACAAACCCCCAACTTTATAGTTGGCTGAACCAAGTCTTGTTCCAGCTTTTGGAGTTTTCCCCATTCAGATCTGGGACTAAATCGATCATTTGAACCCATCTCTAACTAGCTCATCCAATCCTGCCCTTTAAAAATTCCCATTGATGCACGGGATACAGAATGGGGCTTAATAACATGCACTCACAGCATGACCCGCATTCAGGGAGACTGATGTTTAAGGGAGAACTCCACACGGTTCATACAGACAAACTGTGCGCTCAATGTGACAGATGCAGAGGGTGAAGTCACGTTTGAAAGGGGGGTTTATCTCTGCCGAATTTCCCAACATTCATATAAATTAAAGTGGGAATGGGGTGGTTAATGAAGATGGACATTAGAATAGCTTATTAGCAATGCTGTCCGAAAGCTGAAGTGTGCCTTTAAAACAAAAGTATGTGCAGTAGCCTCTGGATGGTAGAGATAGTGTCCCAAATCTGGTTTTCCACTGCATACCCTCCGCCCTGTTAAAATCACGCATATAATCGAGGATGTGATCTAGTGGATTTTGCAAATGGCAGCACATTTTACATTTAACATCATTTCTGAGAGGTGGCTTTTGTCCTGTTCTTTTTTCTCACCAACTCTTTTACCTTGTCCTCATTGTCTTCCCCACAGCATAGAAATACTGGCAGTTTCCATCAATCTTGCTTATAGCTCTGTACCTCATCCATCTAGAACCAGGCATCATCTTTCCTCCCTCCGTTTTTTTGCTAACTGAGATTCACTGTTGCAAGATATAATGGGTTCAGGATACAGAAAAGGGGTTGACATTTTATATAGCTTAACGGTTCAATAGCAAGGTCTTAAAAAGTTTGGAGTGCGCCCATACACCGTTATGCATCAAGGCTTCGACGTCTTTCTAATTTCTGGGAATTAGAAAGAAACTTTCCATGGAGTAGTTTATCCTGTGAAGGCCTAACACTGCACATCTTGGGTCTTCGTATGAAGGATCTGCTACTGACAGGCTACTGGACTTGAGGGACAGCTGATCTGATCCACTGTGACATTTCCTATGTCCCTGCGAAGAAAGGAGTCACCTCCGCAAGAGCGGGACACACAAAGAGGCCAGCTGATTTGCCCAAGGAGAGGTCGGCGATGGAGCAGGGTCGTGAGCCCTAATGCCCCAGTAAATTGTGTTGTGTAGATGGTAGTTCAACGTGGGAGTGTCCTGAGGGTTTCTTGTGGATGAGTCCTTCAGTGCAACAACCCCGGCCGCAGTCTTTGAGCCATAAGGGGTTGGGGTTTGGAAACGGGGAAGAAAACATTTCATCTGCCTTTTTTCCTTCGATTACCGTGTACCGTGCTGCGTGTCTGGTTGCTGCCTGCTGTCTCGAAGAGAGCAGCATTTGGGGGGGTGTTGTCCATGGGTCGCCCTCTAGCCAGCTACAGTCTCCCAGAATGGAGTCTCAAGTCAGAGCATCGTTTCTGAACCGCGGCGCTGCTGAAGCTGTGTTGCGTGGAGTGCAGAATGAACAAAGCTAAAGGTAGCGTGCAAAACAAAATCACTTGGTCACGACCTCTCTCTGAATGTGATTTGTGTGTCGGGGGGGAGAAGGGTGGGGAGATGGGTTCAAGGCCTGGCTGAGTTACCAAGAGGGAGACTGTGAACAAATGCAGTGAGAAGGAGATAATATTGATTGAGCAACACAACAGCACTTTGATTTTTTCCCCCCCTTTCTTCCTTTGAAGATCTATTGTGTATTATAAGGTCTGATCTGGGAGATGCACGCTGCTTATACCTATGTGCAGTTTGGGGAGATGAGAGATAAAGAAACACTACTTTGACCACAGGACCAAGACAAAACAGGACTGTTCATCTGTTTAAAATGGTGAACTATGTGTAGCTTTCGCAGCAGTGCAACATAATCTGGAAGAGCTACACGAGCTGGCGGTTAAAGTGTCGGATAGGGTCCAGGGCTCCTGTTACTGGCTCTGCGAGGGCATTTGTCTGGTAATTGGAACAAAGACATGTCCAGCCTCTGTTCCCAGCTGTGGAGGAAATACAGCTTCACCTGCCATTCACTGGGGCTGTGTGAGTTTGTGCCGAATTATGTAAGGACTGAATTAAGCACAGGCTCAGACCTGGATGTTCAATTTAAAACTTTTATTGTTTCACAAAGTCATAAACTAAGGAGGTCTGTTGGTTCACGAGGTTCCCAAATCAAGCCCTTGCTTTCTAACCCGAAGGCTAGGTGCGGCTGCCCGATTCAGTAGTCTCAGAACTGGTCAGCAGCTCGTTCTGAAGGAGTCCCTTATCTTTTTTAGACAAAGATACAAACTGTCCACACTCTTATCTGAGTGAGGCATCTAACATAACTTTACTATTACTTATATATGATAACACATATACATATGCATTTCTAATGCTTACTTCTATTGGTTATTAGTTAACTTATCTACATTATAATTTCAGGCGATACACTCTTTATTATAATTTTTACGCTGCTTATGTTAATGCTTAATGGCCGTTATGTTTCTTATGTTAATTCTTAATAACCTAAATACATTGTTCCTCTGTATGTTTTGCTGTCTTTAGCAGGGTTAAAAGGTCAAGGCTTACATAATATGCGGTTATTTTTCGTCATTGCGGTTTAGCCATGCGGTTTCCTGTTTCCGCGACAGAAGCTGCTACCTGTTTGCAATTGTTATCAGTTAGCATTCTATTCAAGGATTGGGTGGCGGTTACCAGAAAGTCAGTCGAGCACGCCTGCTCCTCCTCGACGCATTCTGGGAGTTTAGCACGCTATCAAACATACAGATAAGCTTCTTGTAGAGAGGCCTGTATGTGTGCTACCTCACGGGGCAGTGATGGTGATTTGGGAGTCTTTCAAACGATCCCTGGATGGCAAGTGTGGTCTAGCTGGGGGCATGTTGGCTGGTACTTGGATTAAAAGATTGAGAGTCAGGATTCCTGTTACGAGTCAAAAGCTTTTCAATAACTTGCATTGTAATTTTGGTCAAACCCCTTTGTTTTTGCTGTGATTCGACTTACATGGCTGGGAAATGGGTGCAGCTGCAGCTCTTCAGTTCCACAGAACTGCACTTAGACAACAACTGTTTGCAGAGGCCTTTGACCTCTGCCATTCAGCTGCATTTGTTGTTTGCAGGGTCGTAGGAAAAGGGACCTCACAAGGTCTTCTAGTCTGGTCTCCTGCTCAGGAGAGTTGTTTATCATTCTTAGCCTTCCTAAGGCAAACCTACATATGGGGTTAGATGCCAGCTTCACACACTCCAGTTTAATTGCATGCTGCTAATTGGAGATTGGCAATTTAGTGCACTATTAATACATGAGGCGGTGGCTTTATCATACGTTTTCAGGCGTTCTGTAATTTCTCTGTCACTACGTACGGTAATGTATTCACTGCAGCATGACATAAAATGAGAGTCAATGAATAATGTAAAACACTGAATCCATATTAGATGTATTTTTCTCCCTCTTTTTTAAGTGAAAAATATTGATTTTGATTGGGTTCAGAGATTTCAAGCGATGCAGGGTGTCTACATTTTTGAGTCTGTAATCAATATTCCAGACCTGGTTGCTTCCAGTGTTTGAGCACCATATCCTGTTCCCCTTCAGGTCTGCAAATTGCAGGCTTTCAGGTAAGTCTCACTTCATTTTGTAGTGATTGCAAGAAATAGATTTAATTAGCACACCAAGTTGCTGAAGAAGGCCTGTGTTATTAAGCTCCTCAGGAAAACAAGCCATGTGCAAGGGTGCTGTCCTTTGCCTCCACCACTAAGTACCTTGTAATCGCCACTAACAAACCCGGTGAAGAACTTGAGACAGGGTCTGAGAAAATTAAGGTTGGGGAAATGGAAGAGGAAATGCTATTGAGAGGAAAGGCAGGGCATACAATCAATATCTGTATCCAGGTTCCAAGGGAATTCTGGTCCATAAAATAAGCAAGGGGCTGCAAAATATGCATCTAGGTTCATGCTGAGTTTCTTCAATATGCTGTTTCATATTCCCTCCCTGCACCTCCTATATCTCGCACACTTTGCTCCTGCAGTTGAGGGAAGTCTCTCATTTTGAATTTGGAGTTCTGGTTTCGGGTTTGTTGCATGTGCACTTGCAGCAATACACCCATATACAACAGCTATGTATTGGCCAGGCTTCAGGACTAACTATGCTATGATGTCTGAAGTAGTGATGTGTTTCTCTGTACTCGAAATAGGAAGTACCTGCAGGGTCTCAGCTGCTCTGTCATTATTAAGGTTGGCCGTCAGTGCGATGCCGTAGCTGGCGGGGCTAATCAAACAGTGGCATGCGTCTACTGAGGCATCTCTAGCAAGGCTACAGATGTCATCCTCCCTCTCTGCTTGGCCTTGGTGAGACCGCAGCTGGAGAGTTGCATCCAGTTCTGGGCGCCACACTTTAGGAAGGATGTGGAGAAGCTGGAGAGAGTCCAGAGGAGGGTCAAATGCATGATTAGAGGCCTAGAGACCAGATTAGATAAGGAGAGGGTGCAAGACTTGGGACTGTTCAGCCTGGAGAAGAAAAGACTCAAAGGGGACTAGGTGGCAGCCTGTAAGTGTATCAAGGGCATACATCAGGGCCTGATGGAGCATCTGTTCACCAGGGGCCCCCCCCAGGGGAGGCCAAGAAGTAATGGGCACAAACTGATTGAAGATCACTTCAGGCCAGACTTAAGGAGAAACATCTTTACAAGTCAAGTTCTGAGGGTTTGGAGCAGGCTTCTCCCCGAGGTGGCACAGTCACCCACCCTCGTGATCTTCAGAAAACATTTTGACACCCACCCTGCTGGGATCAGATGATCCCAGGTGTCTTTCCTGCCCTTGTGCAGGGGGCTGGACCAGATGATCTTTAAGGTCCCTTCCAGCCCCTAACATTTATGAAACTGTGTGAGCATGGCCACTCTGGGTCTGTAGGGGCTAAGGCCAAGGTGCCTGAAGTTGTGCAAAGCTTAGCCAGCCTCCACGTGGAAAGATTCATACGCACCCTTGAGCTCCCTTTTAAACTGCCGTTTATCTGACAGAACCACTGGAAATGGGGCTAGTGGTAGTACCATTCACCCCCAGGTCTGCAGTTGCACAGAGCAAATAGTGTTATGCATCTGCCTCCAGTACTAGAAGCACATCTTGTCCTGTGTATGTTCATACAAGTGCACATGTGCGTGTGTGTGTGTGCATGATCTCATTACAGCCTTCAAAGAGTAATGGCATAGCACTGCTTCTGTTTGCCTGCAAAGATTAAAAGCAGTTATTTGGTCATAAAAATGAATCCCCAACCGAAGACAAAGATAGACAACCCAGAACGCAGTCGTAACAGATGTTATCTCATTAGGATGTTGCTGTAATGCGATGTAAACAGCAGACAATAGATTGAGGTTGCTTTATAGGATTTCTATTGTTATCACTTCCACTTTGCTGGTCTCCTCTGGTCTCCTCTCTCTGCTCGCATCCCTCAGTGCTGCCTGTTCTCACAGAGCAGCTTATTTTGTGTTAATTTCCTTGAAGCGCAAATGCAAGTAGTAATGCCAGATGACATCAGAGCTTGCTGCCTTGTTATTAAAATCCACACAAGGGAAGGTAGGTGGTGTAATTAAGAAAGGCCTCCGGCACTCACGTACGGGAGAGGTGAAGGAACAGACAAACCAGGTATTGATTTGTTTGAACACAAGTTTGTCTCCTTTCATGTAAAGGAGGCTGTCATGCCGCTGCTCTCTCTGTAGTAGGTGTCTATAGGCACTAGCATCAATGCTTGCACAAATAACTAGTGATTTTGAGTGCCCAGACTGACGCATCTTAAGGGTGGCTGATTGGACCCCTCTCAGTTGTCTCATATTGAGCACCAAATACCTGAAGCAACCCATCATCATTTATTAAAAGCTTGGCTTAGATCAACACCCCACTCCTGCTATGCTGCAAATTGTTATGTGACAATAATGGTTTCTCTGGGAGACCACAGCACACAAATGCCATAGTGATGGTAATTGGTATAAAGGTTTGTAGTAAATGGATTAAGAAACAGTTTTTCACAAGTGCTGGGACTGAACAAAACACCAGGTCTGGACAGTCCCTTTTGTTCGGGATAGTAAAGATCCTACCGCAAGCTTTGCAAGTAGATTCTTTCTAACCTATAGGTATCACCGAATGCAACCCTCTTAGTTGCAGGACTGCAAAATGTTCACAGCAAAACCCAACCGAGGCAACAGTCGGCCAGCTGGGGCTTTCATTACCAACACAAAACTCAGAGCAAGCTAGTCAAATATTAAGGCATTTCTTGAGTGGATCTAGGCCAGCTGATAGAGCATTAATCCAGGTGCAACATGGTAGATTCGTTCCTTTACATTTTGGGCTTATCTAAACAATAAAACCAGATGGAACAAATTTGCAGATCGTGTTCCCTGAATTTTGGTGGGCTGGCATGGTAGAGCATTGTGTAGTCCTCACTTCCACGCTGTTGCAACAATTTCTTGTTTCACAATTCCTCCTCATGTCCCCTCCTAGCAAACATCCAGTGGACTTCTAGTGGCATTGTGCTTGGGTAAAGACTTCTGAATTTCTGTGCATTTTTCTTGCTCTTTTTCTAAATGTGCCTGGATTTGGTTGTCACATAGCTTATCTGGCTCACATGAAAAGGCCCCTCAGGGAATCATATCACTGAATAAGAATAACCATATGTGATGTATTGATCACTGTGGAACTTAATCCCTGAAGTCCGGTATTTTTTCCAAGTGATAACAAAAATACTCAGTGCAACTACAGTGTTTCACTTATTACAACCCGATTCTTGCTGCTTTTCATAGAGATCTGGAACAGTAACGAACTCTTTCTGTTCAGGTGGGGTGGGGGGAAATTCTAGTTTTGTATGCTCTAATATGCTCATCAGTCTGATACCAAAATAACCTTTGGCGCATCCTTCAGAAATCCCTCCATTTCATGGGATAAATGGTAATCTGCTTTAGGTTTGCAGGGATCTGTCAGAAATCCCTCTCATAGGATTCACATTCAGATGCACTGAAAAGCGAGCCCTGTGGTCATGCAGAATTGTAGCTTCAAGGGCTCGGAAACCATGTTTGGATTCTGCTCTACAGCCGCGTCGCCAAACGTGAGATGCGTGATGCCTGAGAGAGAAAAGCACGCAACCTGGTCATCTGAAGGCAGGAAAGGGCATTAGGAAGACTTGAGTTCTAATGCTAATAGGTTATACAGCAAGGCCCCACTCCCTGAGTTGTATTTTATTAACTTTCCTCAATCAAAATATTGAGAGAAGCGGTTGCCAGTTGCTACTTTATGTTAATTATACCCCCTGCACACACCTCTATCTCAGGTACACTTTGGTCCCCACAACCACAGTAGCTGACTTTTTGCATGTGTATGGCTACTGAAGCCCTAACACAGATAGGCACAGATCTGTATGTGCTGAACCAACTGTGCAGCCAATTCTATACACTCGGAGCTGTCACATACCGACTTCTGTAGATACAACCATTGCATAACCAAAAACAGAGGCTTTTTCAATAATAGACTTGCAGGATCTGGGGGCCCACGGTATCCTTTGCAATTATGGTAGTATGGCTGCATGGGGGCTGATTGAGCAAAGCCACAAGTAATACAAGTAGTCTTACTAATATTTCTGGGATCAATCCAAGTCAAATTTATCATGAAAGAGATGGCAGGATCGCCCCTACTGCCTTCTGCTTCAACTACCGAAACGTGCTGCCGTTTTCTCTGCAGTGGAACTGCCCCATTGCGCTTTCATTAACCTTAGGAGAAAAGGATCTGTCAGGCTTGATGGAGATCACAGAGAGGAATATGCTGTTTGCAAATATGACACGTAACTGTTAGAAGAAACTGCCATCAAATGTTTCTGGGTTAGGACAAGCATGGGTAGCGGGCGTTAAGGCATCTTGTGTGCACATCATTGAAAACATAATAGGGCACTTAAACCGATACAAGAGATTCAGTATCTAACCGAGGGGCAGGCAGTTATTTTGAGCAGAGGGCCACTTACTGAGTTTTGGCAAGCCATCGAGGGCCACATGACAGGCAGCCGGGGCATATAAATATTAATTTTCTAAATTTTTTAGGGGCCCCGCAGGCTGGATAGAATAGCCTGGCGGGCTGCATCTGGCCCTGTGGGCCACATTTTGCCCACCCCTGATCTAATCAAAATGTACGTGGCTGTTACAGTAAACTCTGTCATTATGTGACCCCCCCCTCCCTTACTTGTTTTACCTTTTGTCTTTCTAATTTCTACCGGTTTTCATTCTCACTGACATCCTGCAACACTTTTACCTTTTCCCATTCCTTGAAGTCTATGTATACCTGAAGAAGGGCGACTGCACTCGAAAGCTTGCCAAGAATTTTTTTTTCCAACTACTCAGTTGGTCTAACATCTACTCAAAGAACTGTCTCTGCAAATAGTCATGCTAAAGTAAACTTTGCTAACACTTTCCTTATTTACTAAGGTGGTCCTGAAGAGACTGGATTCTTTTGATCTGATTTGGTTTCACTTGCTTTCTGTCTTTTGGCTTGTTTAGGTTTTTTCCAGGGGGGGGAAAGAAAATACTTAAATGTTGAGAGAGAATTTGCTGGCATGAGTGCACCTGTGTTTTTCCCACCCTCTTGTAGCACCAGTTCTTTGGAGCTTGCTTGAAGATCTGCTGCATCTTCAGCTAAGTGTAAATCAACCTCCGCATAGGTTGATGAAGTGAATAGGTTGATAAAATGACACCGATCCACCCCAGCCGATGGTTTGGCACTTATGCAGCAGGTGAACAAAACACAAAAGCAACAAGAAGCTTGTTGAGACTATTCATGTTATTAACAGGAAGCTTAAACGCCTTGCTGGATCAGGGCAGCAATGTTCAAATCTTTAGGCTAAATTGCAATTTTTTACACTTGGGTTTCAGTGGAGCTCCAACGACTGGGACGCAGGGGCTGGTATTTTATTACCGTATTTAAGTCCCAGGCCAAACCTGCAGTAGTGAATTTTGTCAATGCTGAGAACTTCAATAAAACTAAAAGGCTCTAGAACAAAATGTTTTCCTGGAAATGTTTCCTTTTGGGGCCTTTTCTTTCTCGCTTTTCTAGTTATCATCCTTAAAGTCTAATTGGAATGGATTATATGCAATTTTTTTTTTTTTAAACCAAATTCTCTGTATTCTGAGCTTCGTCATTTATTTTGTGGGCCATTATCTTAGTCTTATTACAGTGTTTTTAGCATGTGAATGCGAATATTTTAAGGAAGCCAGAAGCCATTAGGCATAAAATTTTATGATAACTACCATAATTCTTATGACAGAAAAGTGTGATGAGTTCAGGAAATGGTACCAAATTAGTCTGTTTTCTGACAGCCTGTAGATTGTAATTGAGAACCGGGAAAACAGCACAACAACATTTGTCCTTTCTTGTTGCCAGCACTCTAATGAGGAATGGAAATGAACCAGTCTCACAGCTCTTCTGTCAGCTAATAGTGCTCTATGCTCGCGGTGTAGGAAGTCCTTTCAAAATAACTGTGGACTTTTGGTTACCATGATGTATTTGTGGTACTTTTAAGTGCCGACTCACAATGCACAGGGCTTTCAATCGTGGCAATTCCCCCCCCCCCCATGGCATTATTCATTTCTTCTTGTCTCATTGTTGCTATGATTTGTATTATGGAAGTGCCTGTGGGCCCATACTAAGATTTATGGTCCTGTTATGCAGAGAACCATGCAGACTTTGCTCGCTGTATTTGGACTATAAGCTCACTGGAATAAAGAAAATATTGCTACTCTTTTTTTTTTTTGTCCTGGCCCTTCTTACTTAAGTGATTGAACCCAAATCCATGGTAGTTAATTTAACCCAAATGTTAATTTAATTTTCTACAGATGGACTGTTTCCCCATCCAAAAAAAGCACTTAAGGCCATGCTGAATTTCACCCTCCGAATGGTCCCATTGAAGTCGGTAGGTCAGCTTGTTTAATTAGCTGTAAGCATGTGCTGACAGGCTCTGCTGGATTGGGGCCCAAGTATGAGATTCAGAAATTCCCGAGTTTTCGTCATGATTGACTCCCTCTCAGTGAAATTCACAGAGCCACTTTAATCCCAATTAAGCCCTGTTTTAAGGGATTTAATTAATGCATAAACCTTGTGTATCTGTGTGGTGCTTTAAAGATGGAAAACACCATATGCCAGACAGTGCTGGTGTACAGGTCTTCAAGTTGACAGCACAGCCAGACTCGTGATGATGCAGTAATTCTGCTTCTCAAAGGATTTTGACATTTGGGAATTTGCTTTAATGATGAATTTTAGCAATTTTCAAATAAATCTTGAAAGAAAGACCCTGCCTCTTGCCCCCAAGGTAATATGGATTGGTTGAAATTTTTCATTTGACCAAAAAATAAAAAACTGTTACAGTCTTGAGCATTTCTTTGTTTCTGTTAGCTGGCAATTCATGCTTTTTTTTTTTTTTTATCTGAAAAACTGTCTAAATGAAAATGCTAAAAAAGGGTGCTCTGAAAATGTTAAAATCAGATTTCCAGGATGTCAAATATTTTCCTTGGTTTGGTTTCTCAACATCATTTCAGAAAATTGCCATTTCACAAAGCATTTTGGTTATGCTGGAACTACATTTCTCATTGGAAAATTGTTTGGCCGTTTTTTCCACTGAACTGTAACTATGACCCTCTTACTAAAAATGGGTATTATCGCAAATGGTTGTAATGGGCTTAAATAAATCTGCAGACAGCACTAGCCTTAGCACCTCGGGCCTGGGAGAACTCAAACATGACCCAATAAAACATGGTGCGCACTAAAAATGAACCCAGGAAGTCTGGAGGCAACATGGCTGTGTCCTAGCAAATATTGAGAGGAATCCACCGATTCAGATTGGGGACAGGGAGGGTCCTAGCTAATGTCACGGCATCCTTTGGAAAGGTCAGTGAAGGATGTTGATTTTGAAAAAGAGCTTTTGAAACCAGTCCCAGGACTGAAATCCTTCTTTTTGTAAGGAGCCCAGTGAGGCAGACTTTTTCCCGCTTCCCCTACTGATGGGTCTAAATCCAAATCTATGGAAGTCTGACTTTCTGGGGACAGAGGGAAGTTCATCTCGGTATCTAGCCGGTCCTTGTCCTTTTGCTCACCCGGCTGGAAAGGATTGGAGTTGTGTTAGCAGTTTTGCGTGTGTTTGTGATACAGCCATCTGTCTGCTAGAGGTTGGGCTGAAGTCACTGCCACATCTTGTCCTGGCCACCAGACAACAGATGGGCACTGCCAGCATGGATTGGACCCAACCCAGCGCCATGTGCCCGGTATGCCATTGCTGTTTCCTTGATTGGGTCAATCTACCACAAAACCAGCATGCCTGCTCCGTTTTAATTCCTACCATTCCTCTGATTTGTAGTAGATGGTTTATACCAGGGGCAGGCAATTATTTCGGGGGGAGGGCAGCTTACTGACTTTTGGCAAGTCATCAAGGGCCACGTGATGAGCAGCCAGGGGCAGATAAATATTAATTTTCTAAATGTTTTAGGGGCCATGCAGGCCAGATAGAATGGCCTGGCAAGCCGCATCTGGCCTGTAGGCTGCATTTTGCCCACCCCTGGTTTATACATTATCAGTCTTTCCTCTTGTTCCAGACGTCTTCTTCCCTTAGCTCGCTGCCAGCCCTGGGATCCAGAGCAAAGACTCCCAGTAAACTTGTAGTCAAGACACCTTGCTTCCACGTTGGACTGTGAGAGCATTTCTAGGTCTCTGGATGTTTCTAGAGATGCACAGAGTTTCCATCTCAAAGCAAGCAAAAATGCATGAGTTGAAGCATTCTTCTCTAGTAGTAATGCGCCACAGGAAACCCCAATCCGGATTGACTGAGGAATTTCTAAACAGCTGGTGACTGTATTATCAGCATCTAATTTCTAAAGGAGAAAGTTGCTCTGGAAGTCAAGTTTGCCAGCTCTAACTCGGCCTGGTTTTGGTTCAATCTGCGTTACATAAATCCTGCGTTTCAGTCTCACGGATGGACGCCCTCAACCTAGCTTACGTGAGGGAGCTGATGTGGTAGAGCGGGATGTGAAAATGTCTGCGTGTGATGTGATACCTTCGCTACCAGGGTGGCCTGGCAGCCTGACTTGACTCCTTGATTCTGTTACAAGGGACATATAATTGCATGTTGTCTGTGGACCTGTTCCCAAAACTTGCTGAGCTTCTTTGGGCAACCTTCAACTACATTATTTCTGTAAGTATCAAGAACAGCACTTAGATGATGTGCATCTTGCAGGTGCATGATTAGATGGAAAGAGCCTGGAAGATGGAGCTCATTGCTGGAAGTGCTTTTCCCTTTGGTTAGTTCAAGAGGAGCCCCCTGCTGCCCTTCCAGTTTGAGAAGTGGGATATGGTTGGGCCAGGCAGATGACAGCAGAAAGGGATAAGGAAGAAGAAACGTTGCACAGGGCCTGTGTTGACCATCCCAGGATTTGGTCGATGCAGGGGTATTAAACCATCAGGCCCAGGGCACATGCTGGCCCCAGCCCCGTGTGCAGCATGCAAGCCAGCCCCAACCCTGCACACTGCATGTAATGTGAGCGCTGGACCTGATCTTGTGCATACACTCCAGGCCAGACCCGTGTGCCATGTGCCATGCACAGGGCTGGGGTAAGCACGGCAGCCCATGGGCCGATGCAGGGCATGCGGCAAGTGGGTCCAGTCATAGGCAGCACTGTGGGCTGGACCTGGCTCGCAGGCAGCCTCTGACACCCCTGGTTTAATGTATTCCTTCACATCACTTTATAAGTACTTAACACTTTCTATGGCTTTGCTGTCGAACTCCTTAAATAAAACCCTTCCTCCCTTTTCCTCTTTTCCCTCAAAGACTCTAAGATTTCATTTGCAATTTATCATCCCCTGCTCTGGGCAATCACTTGAGAGCGGCCCGTTTGGATGTTTATCAGTGAGCCAAAAGGAAGCGCGGCTGCCGTGAGTGTGCCTGTTAATTTGTGGTTAACTAGGGAGTGTAGCAAGGAGCTCTGGGACGCTCAGATGCGTCAGGCGGAGCTGTCACTTAAGCAGCGCTCCGTGCCCGTAATGACGGGTGTCTTCGCAGGGAAACTGCTTAAGGTGGAATTTCTGTTGGAGTCGCCGATGCCTCGATGAGATCGAAGCAACATTGGTATTTTGGAAGCACAGAGGTTTAAAGATTAAATGTTTAATGGGACTCTGCTAATCTGCCGTAAACCCTTAAAAGCCGGTTGATACCCAGTTAAGTAGCATGTGTACTGGCTTTCTGAAAGCAGTCGGTAATGACACCGTAGTGGGACCTACGATGGAGGGAGCGAGGCCTCTCTACACTGCAAATGTCTTTTAATAGGTTTTATTTTCCCTTGACTTTTGCAAAAAGGCAGAATTGAGGTATGTTCAGTAATTAGCTCCTTTCGGGTTGCACATAACATTCAAGGAGCAATGTTGGAGGGTAAAAATGGAGAAAAAGCAAGAGACCAGAGAAGTGTTGAGGACCCAGGAGGGAGGGGCTGGCACATGGGAAGCTGGAGGCGATTATTTCCAGTCCCAAACTGACAGTGGCTGGAACCTGCCTGGAAAAAGAAAGCAGAGCCTGGTGGGAAATGCAAAAGATGCTGGAAAGCGTGGGGGAAAGGTTGTACTTGCAGGGAGGGAAGAAGCACATGGCCAAAACTAACTGCTGCTGCTACTGGGAACAATCCTGCCAACCTGTGGGGTGGAGGGGCAGGACCTCAAAGGAGAGTTCAGCCAGAACTTCTCAGATTTCTTTCCTGGTTTCTTCTTTTGTGGTGTCTTCAGGATCACCCTGAAGTCATTACAGGCCCAAAGTTGTGGGTTGTCATCCAAATCCAGGTGCGTTATGCTTGGGAAATACTGCACGGGTTTCCGGTGCTCTGTGCGGTGATGGGAAGAAACAAAAGGAAATTAATATGTAAATCTTTGGTAAGATTTTAAATAACTTAATCTTTTTAGGAGATGGACTGTACTTGTCACCACTCAATGGTATGAATTATTTGTCGCTGGGGATTTTTTTCCTTAGATTTTTGTCTTCTACTCCACCACAGCAACCCTAGAGACCTGGGAAACAATGCTAGTAAGGATAGTGGGTGCACACATATATATTCTATGGAAAGGAGGCCTTTGGGTTCAGAAGGCAAAGAGGACAAGGTCTTGGCTTTGCCATTGGTGTGTCATATGTTCATATATGTTTATTAGAAATTCTGCTTAATTTTGGTTTTGCAAAACCCCCCAGATAATCGGAAGCAGGTCACGTTGATCTCAAATCCCCAACATTGGAGGTTTAGAGGGTGTTGGATTGTGGGTTTTGATGTTCATCTCGCCCCCACTTTCTGTCTAACCCCCACTGAAAACACAACCCATCATCTCCACTCAGCTTCCCTGGCTGTGCGTTAGAGGGGGAAAATGTTTTACCATCTACATTACGTGCCTTTTAACACACTGATGCCTGCTCTTTGTGTTGGGTACTCTGCTTGTTAGTATGTCTGTTAGGCCTGTACAAAGCGACTAGTATTCGCTTCGGATTCAGCCGATTCGGGGAACAGTGATTCGATTTGGTGATTTGAACCACTCTCCCAAATTGATTCAGGAAAGATTTGAGATCCTGGATGGAAAGGAGTTATATAAGTGAGAACTGTGATCTATGCCAGGTTTATTGCAGTTTTACCTATAGTCGAGATAAATTCTGTTAAATTCTATAGACCATTTAAAGTAGAGTTGATGGGCATTTATACATGTGCTCTGGGAGTCGGGGAGGGACCAACTTTATTAGTAAGTGGGGAGGAGGAGGGGGGACCAACTCTTTTATTGGACCAACTCTATAGTTGGGAGAGCTGCTGGACAAGCTTTTGGCATCAAATGTCCTTCCACAAAACCTTTTATTTTCAGTTAAATTACATAGTACTTTTGTAGCAGAGAGCCATTGACATAAACCTCTTTGCTCTGCAGAGCCTTTGTGAAAGCTGATATAATTGAATGCTGTAGCTTGAAGAGACACTCAACAGGTCTCAGGGCCGCCTGCTTTTCTGCAGGCATGGCATTTCAATCCAGACACTGTGCACTTCACTTGCATTCAGGGGAACATAGGTGTACAAGATCTGATTGACATGGGAGAACATCCCAAGCAATGGAGAGCGGAAAGGCCTTGAGCTGGGCCTGCTGGTGTAGACAGCGTGTCGGTCAATGGGCTGATATGAGAAGAAGTCTGAAGGTGGGTCTCAGGGATGAGTAGGGAAGGTCTTAAATTTAGATGGGAATCTGCAGTTACCTGAAACAAGCTTTCTAACCTCGTACGCTGAACTCTGTGCCATTGATACCACCAGGCTATGGGAAGCAGTGGCGAGATGTAACAGAGGCTTGCAGGGCTGCTGGCACATGGCGAGTCAGTTGTGCTCTGTCAAAGCTGAATGGTACCGAAGAGACATTCGCAAACCTGCTGGACACACACAAAGCCCACAGTACTAACGTTGAGCTGGAAGATCTTCAATGTGTATTCACCATCTAATCGCACCCAGCAAAACCTCTGTGCTATTACGTTACAGATCCAGAGCAATAAGGCTTCTCCCCAGCGAGGTCCCTGCTCTTTGAGCTCTTACTGAACGTTAGAGGGCAATTGTGAGATTTTTCTCTCTGGTTTCTGTATTGCAGCTAAAAACTTTTTCTGTTCCCTCTGCTCTGCAAGGTGCTGAGAGCCAGGTAATTACAGCGCTCTGGGGAATAAAGCGTGTCTAGACAAAGTGGATCTAATCTTGCGTTGATGCACAAGGGTGCTTAGCTTAGAAGTCTTACCTCCCCTTTACCATTTATGGGTCTAATGACACAAGCCCCCACCCCACCCCTCTGCTATAACTCTGATCAGCAAAAACAGAAGACACGTAGGATGGGAGCAGGGCAGGCAAAGCTAGACAAATTGGATCGGAAAGGCTGCAGCATATTTTATACTCGCAGCAGCTGCAAGCTGCTTCACTGGCTGTTGCAGTTCCCAAGGTTGAGACATTTGAGGAGCAGGCCTTGATTGCTAACAAATGCTGCAGCAGCCCTGGGAAGGATGGTATGGCAAGTGGGGGCCCAGTTCCTCAAACCAGCATTTCCTTGTCGTCTCTGTGTGGGGGCTGAGAAATTCGTGAGTGCTTCATCTCCCCACAAGCACAATACATTACATAGGTGGAGCTGACATGTTAATTTTCTTGCATTGTAACACACCCAGTTTTATCTTTGGGGCATTTTTACTGTATTACTTCACCACATTTTTTTTCCTTGGAGACAGACTGATAGAGTCATAATCTCCAGTAAAACTTCCAGCTGATAATACCCTTGGGTGAGGAGGCAGCAAATGAGTCTTCTTTCACTTAGACTGGTGTAAATCAGGAGCCAAGTTCATTTTAATCAAGAAATTGCAGCCAGTGCGAAAGGAGAATTGGGCTATAGGAATTAGGATGCTGATGTTTCTGTGTCCCAGATTTTGGCTGTGCCACTGACTGTGACTTTAAGGCAGTGACCTGCCCTATGCCAGTCCCTTCTTGATGAAACAAGGACAATAATACTTCCGGGTGCTGTGCCAACTGAATGTCTTCGTCTGAAAGTACCAGTTAGTCCAAATCAAAATGTTCTGTGAAAGTATGCATCGGTTTCAATATAAGTTCACTGTGAACTCAAAAAAAAAAAATTCTGCCTGGTGTATGAAACCCCTCAATTAAAACACCTTTTAAAAAATATATATGTATAGGAAAATAGACATTTCTTAAAAATTGAAATTGGAGCAGAACTTCTGGATTTTATTGGATTTAAAATTAATCTTTGGGAGTTGGGGCAGTGGGATCTCTCTTGTGGGAAATTCAGAAAGATTTGGTTCTGTTTCATGGGATATTTTTGAACCGCTGTACCGGGTATTCCCTTGACCCACAACATGACTTCTTCTGAGGTTCCCCATGGTCACTGCCACCAGGGGTATTATGAGGATAAAGGAATTCATGTTTAGGAGGAGCTGTGCTTAGATGAGAACTGTATGAGATGCAGTATATAAATAAATGTACAAACAGATCAACTGTTCCCATTAAAAAGCTGCACAGGAAATGAGTTCCGAGTCCAAGGGGACTTATCACGGGCAGTTGCCTTCCTCTTTTGTGCTGTCCCTCTAAGCCAAGTGCTAAAGATCATCATCTGTACTTAGAAGTGGAATTTTTCAACCCTTCCTTGATCTGGCTGCTGCCACATCCTTTGTCTTTGGCTACTGTCCCCGCATTATTAAACAAACACAATCTTAGTTTTCTAGTTGTCTCCATCCCAGCCTTTTCTGATCTTTTATTCTAAAAATCATTTGTGCTTCCATAGTCTCTTCCATCTAAAGGTTTCAAAGTGATGCATAACTGATATAAAGAAGCCTGAAATCTCTTTTCTGTGTTGTCTCTGGATGGTAATACCCGATACAGAGGCACACAGCAGAGATGATGGGGCTTTGCCAAGATCATGTAGTGAATCGGCAGCCATGCCTCATTAGAAACCAGGAGTCCTGAACCAGTTTGGGATCCCTGCCACAATGGATCCTCATCTCAGCTGGCCCCTCAAACATGAACATCCCTGTAACCCCTTTGGGTGACTGGCACAGGACAGGGTGGAAATCTGTTGGTGGAGTAGCATAGGACTTCAGTGGCCCACTTTTGTGGTTCATTAGGCCTCTTCAGACTCTCACAAGCACTGGACTCACACATTGAATGCAGATTGCCAGCAGATGTTTGAGTTGGATAGTTTTAAGCCCTGACTCACCTGAAGGATCTTTCTTCCTTGGTTTGCCAAGTGAAGTTTCTGCCATCCAGCAGCTGTACAGATGATCACTGATTCAGCTGGAAAGCTTAGACCGATCACGAGGAGCTGGGGCCATGATTTTGCTGAACACAGGCTGTAGCTAATGCATCAGCAAGTGTTTCGTTCCCTCAAATACCAACGAATGTTTTTGCCTAATAAAGGTGATAGCATAAGGTCTTTGTAGATCCCTGAGATGATGCCTGACTTGTTTCCCTATTACAAAGAAGTTGGTGGTTTAGATCAAGAACTCATTGGATCCAGGTCACATCAGTTGTGCATGTCCCGGAAAATGTTAGTGCAAAGTTCCTAATGGGACCGCCAGTTGCAGACTGGGCCTTGCGTGGTGGGCAGGGGCTGCAGTACCGGCCAGTTAGGGGTGCTGGACAGAGGCAGGAATGAGCAAGGGCAGTGATGCGAGAGGTAGTTGTCCAGACAGGACAGAAGGTGGCAACCTAATGAAGACAGAGGTAGGAAGGAGGGCCTGCAGAGTTGTGGCACTGCTGGCCTGGGCTGGTGATGCAGCTGAACAGCAGAGGTTGCAACAGGTGAGGGCACTGAGTCACGCATACGACATAACCGTTTGTTTAGACAGCACTCTGTTTGTCATCGCCTGTCCTGCCCACCCCGGTGGTACGCTATGTTCCCCCAGGCAGCGAGCTTATGGCCGGCCTGCCTGCTATTCATTTCGTTTTGTTTGGGTCCGTGCAAGTTCATTGCACCTGACTGGGGAACAAAAGAAAAGAAAAGTAGGAGGATGGGAGGAGCTTGGATCCCAACCCAAGCCCTGCCCTGTCGGGCACTAGCTCGCTGCTGGCACTCGGTTTGTGCCCTGCATTTGCTAAAGCACATTAATAGGATTTCAGACTTGAGGATTTCTCCCATAAATTCAGAGCCGGTTTCCCAGAGCGTTCCCGCTGCCCTTCCTTTTCCTTCTCCAGAACAACAAGGACTCGGAGCACTTCTTGAGATTTGACCCCAACTCTTAGTAGTCTGTGGTCCTTTAAGGGACGGAGAAGGCCACCAGATTAAAATACCTTGCTCCTCCGTGACGGATTTTTACTTCAGTTTCCCACTCAGCCCCTTCTACCTCCTGAAAACAAATCTAAGTGCGCTGCGATTTCATAATCACGAGTTGTCACTTTGGGCTGCTGCCGGCAATATCCCTGCTTCGCTTATATTGCTCTTCTCTGCTGCGTTTCACAGCAGACATTAAGCCCTGGCTCTGACAGTGGCTGGTGTCTTCCTTTTCCCCATGGGACAACCTTTCTTTCACCACCGTGCTATTTAGTCATATTTGTGTGTCAGGAACAAGCAGGAGCCCTTGTTTCTGTAAAGCATCCAAGATCTGATTGACAGGAGCAGGTTGCAGGCTCGTGGAAAAGGCCATGTTTCAGGCGTTCACAAGATTGTTTGTGTGCCGCTCGCAAAGGAAACGAGAGTGCTAAACCGGCTTGTAGCTCGAACTGGGCTTGTACATAGGGTCCAGTCCTGGGAGCTGCTCTGAATCGATTGCTGCTTGGACTTCAAGGTACTTGGAGGGTACTGAGCGTCTCAAAGGGAGACCTCGTTACCTTTCTGGATTGAGTTTGACCCCCACACCCACCAAAGTCAGCACTCAGCACTGCACAGGATGAGCCTGTGTTTTTCAATATATCAAGAGGATAATGAGGTAAATAGCAGGCCAGTTC
Organism: Crocodylus siamensis; assembly: GCF_052110815.1. Lineage (NCBI taxonomy): Eukaryota > Metazoa > Chordata > Crocodylia > Crocodylidae > Crocodylus > Crocodylus siamensis. The sequence continues at coordinate 5,019,138 of NC_143406.1, read as the reverse complement.
TTTGCTTTATGAGACATACGGAAAAGCTAGAATGCAAATTTTAATTTCTTCCAGGCACTTGGGCGTGGGATTTACATTCAGCCCTTAGATCCATTCCTTCATGCACTAAATAAACCAACAGTGCAGGCAGCTAAAAGCCTAGCAGGGATTGCAAAAAGTGCGCATCATCATTAGTAGTAATACAGTATTACAGTAGCCCCTAGGAACCCGACTGAGATTGGGGTACTATTGGCATCAGCATCACGCAGTCTTAATTCCTGTCTTGAGGAGTTTGCAGTATAAAGAAACAAGAAACAACGAGAGATTGAGAAGAAAGAGGTAAAGAGCAGTAGAGGATTTGCATTAAGTCACACAGCAGATCAGGGCAGGACTAGAAATTCAAGGTCCTGGTCTAGTGCCCTCCCAGGTAGGTCGTGCTGCCTAAGGCCACTTCAAATTAATCCAAGATGTTCTTGCATTAGCATTGTGGGGGAAGAATCTTCTTTTTACTTAATCCTTTCCTGCCACTGTCCCTTTTAACAAGATTACAGGGGTTTTTTTTCTTTTTTCTGTTTTTTTGTTTTTTGTTGTTTTTTTTTTAAACGAATTTGTGTCCCAGCTCATTAAGGTTACCCGTTCAGACATGAAGATCATGTTGGTTTTAAATGTCATCACTGCACTTGAACAAACCAAAGGATAATACCGTTCCTTTCACGTTTTGTTGGCCTTACAGCTGCGCCAGCCTCTGTAGGGGAGGAAAAATCATGCCAAACTCTGGCTGTATTACTCAGCTTCAGTGAAGCAGAGTGGAGGGCGAGGGAAAGGAACATTTTGCTTTTAAAAGGCCCTCTGATTTTCATAGCTCCATCCATGGCTACTTGGTGTTGGCTTGAAATCATTTAGACCAATTTCTGCAAATAGTCAAAAAAAAGAAAAAAAAGAAAAATGCTGCCTGTCTTGCTCTTAGGACTGAGGATTTATACAGGGGTAATGCTGAGCCTTTGGATGAGGTCTCTGCACTGGGATTATAATTCCAGATTAATTATATAAGTGTGCGTGTGTGCGTGCATGTGTGTGGGTGAACACTGGGATTTGCGTGCATGTGTGGGTGTGATTTTGCTGGCAGCCCAAAGGAGTTAGGTACCCAACTCCCATTGAATTTCAGTGGGGTTTGGATCCTTAATTCCCTCACGTTCTTTCCAGCACTCCTGCCCACAGCCTGGGAACAGGGATTATTGAGTGCAAAAGCAATATCATGTCCTGTTACCTAAATGGAGGCTCGTCATCTCCCCTTGCCATGTCTGTGGAGCTATCCTGGTCAACACAGAAGCTGTACATCCTATTTGCTTCCCATAGCCCAGGTGGAGATTTTTGGAAGGGGAAAATGAAGTTCATCCAGGAGAAGGGCATTGCAAATGCAAACCTCTTGCAGCATTTCACAGGCTACAGAGCACTATTAACATATAACAAGTTCTGAGCTGTTATAGCTGTTCCCCAGCATTACAAGGGGAAAAGCTGTGCAGGGTAGGACAGGAAGTGGAGAGATGCACAGTATCCATTTGGGACTATGCTACAATTTAGGCAGACTGGCCGTCAACACCCGTTGACATTAATTGGGATGTAATAACCACATAGAGTGGAGAACCCACCCTGGTGTGTTTTGTTCGACTCCCTTGGCAAGAGAAGTGCTGCTGTGTGGTAGTGCCGAGGATCCAGCCTCGGGGCCAGCACGCAGTTCTTGCTGCGTGTTGTTAGCTGCTGGACGGGATCCTCAGAGTCCGACCTGCCTTGCAAAACAGGAGTATCCAGGTCACAGGAAGTCTGCATGGTTCAGTTGCCTTCTCTTACTGCAACCCCATAGCATGTCTCATTGATGTCTTTATTATTATTCCTCCCTTGGGCACAGTGCCTGTTATGCAGTGGGAGTCTTGACTGAGTAAGAACATGAGGATTAGGCACATTTACAACCAGGTCTTTGTTGCAGGCTAGGCAATGGTGTTTGTGCCATGTGTCACTTCCAGAGCTCTTTATGTCTAGATTTGTAGCACCTTATTAGACTTGGCCTTGTTGCAAAGTACTGATGACCTCCCTATAGGTAATGCACTGATTGGCTGGACAGGAATCAAATGACATGAATACGCTCATTAGTTTTAAGCTCCCCCAGGGTTGGGACCGTCTCCTATTATTTGTTTGTGCAATGCCCAGCACAAAAACATGATCTTAGCTGAGGAACGTACCAGGTGTGGCCACGATAATAATCATACACTGAATGTACCCATTCATCTTCTGTCTTTGGCTTTACAATAGGCTATCAAGTACTCGAGCAGCTGCACCCTCTTCCCTCCCTCCATCCTCTTCCCGTATGCATCTGAGGCAGTGGAGATGTGGGTCCATCCTGTCCGGGCAGGTTGCAGGACACTGATTTAGTTATTCCATCAGCGCCGAGTCCTCCTCCACGCGTAAATCACACTCGGGCTGTCTTCAGCGCTTACTACAAGCCCTTTGGCAGATCCTTCTCAGCTGCTCCATGATCTGCTGGTCCATCTGTCTGCCTGACCTGTAAACCTGCAATCGATGTTATTGCTCCGTTTATCTGCCCCTCTTTCCTGCTCATCTTGCTTGCCTTTATTTTCTTTTGCATGGTATTTAGTCGACTGGTTTTTCCTCCGTTTCATTTCAAAGTGGCCTGTCCCTGAGCTTTATTCCCTGGCCATTTTAATTATCCTCTTCAGATCTATAGAAGAGCCCCCAGTATTCTCACTGCTTATCATTGAATATATTTCAAAGTGTAAAATACCAATCAGGGATTTAAGGGGAAAAAACCCACAACCTTTTTTTCCAGAAACTTTCTTTGAAAATAAAACTTCTACATTTTATCTTTTTTTTTATTTATTTTTTTTAATGAACCATTTGAAGAGGACCATAAAGACAATGAAGGGACAGGACTGAGGGGAAAAAAAGGGCTTTAAAAATAATAATTGGTCCCACTGAGAACAGAGACCATTCCAGGTTTTTAGCGTAAGGAACTTGCTGAAGTTAGGACTAGGTTAAATTACTCTGCTTCTTAAGAAAAGCATTGGCAGGTTTATATAGAGAACTACAGGAGAGCCCTGACCCTCCTGGTCCGCAGAGCACCTTTCTGACACAGTTGTGATGAAAACACAAATGACAACATATCAGTCTGACCTGAAACTTCGTGGTCATTTATTTCTTTGTCAAAATTAGTTCCCAGGATGTGGATGATAGTCTTCTCTCTCCCATTTCCAAGTGGAAAGCTCACCAAGGTGCTAGGCCTGCGACTGTCCAGTTACAGGGGTTAATGCTGTGGGATGCTCTGCTGATTCGGAGAATGGTTATTTTGGTTTAATCTTCCGTGTGCTAGGATGTCTAGGGCAAGGTTAGTGGTTAGCTTTAACTAGTACTGTTATGTGTACCACAGTACTGCGTGGTGGTCCCTAAGGAGATGGGGACCCGGTTTTTCCCGGCACTATAAACATGCAGTAAGTGGCAGTCCCTGGACCAAATCCCACACCACCCATTCAGTGCTTAAGTGTGACTCTAGTCTGCCCTTTTCAGGACCTCAAAAATCCATTAATACAAGGCTGTCAAACTTGCCCTGGGTTCTGGGCAGGATCTGGACCATGGGGCTTTTCATGGCACTGCATTGGGGGGCAGCAGTAGGGGTCCAGCACTGGTGTTGGGGTCAAGTGGCCACAGGCTGAGCCCTCATTCCCCCGCTCATCTCCTCTCTGCTGCTGACAGCAATGTCCATCAGGGCCCAGGGGCAATGATTTTTGTGACAAGCCATGTCTCCTAACCCCGTCTCCCAAGTATTGGTAATCCAGCAGATAGAACAGCATCTAGGCTGGATCCGGCTCATGAGCCACATGTTTGACACCCCTGTATTAATGCATCTGCTTTCCATCCTGCCCCATAACTCATAAAAAAGCATCAAGGAGGTGGAGGACCTGCCCGACTGTGGTCTGAGCAATTTTGGGGGGACTTGAGCACGGTGGAAAAGAATTGCAACTCGGTGCTTAATTTGAAAACAAAAGCAAAAAAAAGGTGGGGAGAGGGGTGGGAAGCTGGCAGGATTATTACCCTTTACAGACAGGTACGTGAGGCACTGAGGTATGCTGTTTTACCCTAGCAAGCTGAGGTTTGTCAGGAATTGGCTCCAGATCACCTGAGTCCAAGCTCCGGACCTCAACCCCAAGGCCGCTCTTCTCTCTCCCTCCCTCCGTCTCTGGTCATCTGTCTTCCCCCTCACCATTTCTCCTTTAACTTTGGTCTTGAGCTTCATTTTAGGGCGAGCTCCAAAATATTTCAGGGCAATTCAGCCCAGACTGCCAAATCCTTCCAATTTAGGAGGGAATCTTTTCACCCAGAACTACAGGTTGAGCCAGACGTGCACATATCTTGGCTGAAGTTTTTAGGTTTTCCAAGTGTTGAAAACCTTTCTCTGAACTTGCTATGAATTCAGTTCCCTGCAGACTCTGATTATGGTGTTGGTAATAATTTCCCACCCACCTTGCCCAGCACAGGCACTAGACCTGGTGTGCTGTACTCTCTGATCGAACCTGTTACATCTTGCCTGTCGATGTAAAACCTGCCAAGGCGTAATACCATGGGGTAGGCAGGAGTCATCACTGGGGTAATTGCCTGGCTTTTTTACTGCTCTGCCTGCATCTGACTAGTGGCTGTCGTGCTATGCTCTGCCAGACAGATTTCATTGCCATGCATGTGCTGTTCAGGTTGTGTAACATTTGTTTACAGCTGCTCCATCTGCCTGCGACCTCCCCTCCGGCTTCCTGGACGTCTGAAAGCTCACTGAGCTCTCTGTACCTATTTGCCTATAAATAATTATCAAGGTAATCTCGTTTAGGGCTAGACGGTGGGAGCTGCAGATGCTCAGCATCTCATAGGATTTGGCCTTTCAGGGTTCAAAGAGTACATCCCAACCACAAGTAAAGCCCGAACTCTGTTAGCAACACCCCAGTCCCTCAGTTATGAACTGTCACCAAATTCTCTGAAGCTTGTTAGGGCCATTGTGTTCTCAGGTGGTGGCTCTGCTTTGCATTTTTGAAATGCCAGTGAGATCAGCAGCAACCAGAAGAGCATCTCTCATCACCATGGTGACTTCTTCATCTCAGTTCCTAGCTGGAGTAACCAATGGCTGATCGATGCGGGATTCTTTCCCCCCCCCCACAGAGAAAAGAGCGAGAGACCCTGACCCAAAAGACTCCGAATGGGTCTTGATGCAGGCCAGCACACCACAGGATTGCATTCACAAAGTAGAGCCCATCCACTCCACCTAGAAATCCCATCGAGTAAGTAGCTAGCCCCATCTCTAGGCTCCTTCCATTTGGGACCATTAATCAGCTAACCAGTTAGGAACACACAACCAGTGCTGGAGAGTTGGCACTGTTAACTTAAAAAAAAAAAAAAAAAAAAAAGCAACCTTGCTTGACTGTCTTGGAAACTTCTGCAGCCTTTGCTGGCCAACTAGCCTTAATGACACCGGCAGCACCAGTACTACCCTACTCCCTGGTCTTGTACCGCAGATGTGACTAACGCCTGTTGGCCAACAGAGCTTCACATTTACTCAACAGGAGCAAACACGCCAGCCCAGGCCTCGTGCCAGCCTTTGTCACATGGCTGTTCCCCCGTCCTTGACTCGGCAGCATGGTATCTGTGCTTCGGCAGCTCTGCATACCTGCATAGTTGTAAAAAGACAGATATTGCTGAAGAAGCAGAATGGCCTCTTGATTGGAGTGTGATAGTGCAGTTGGGTGTGGGGTGGTGAGGGTTTGATCTCTGTTTCTGCGTCATGGGTAAATTCTGGGCTGTGCACAGGTTTCAGTAAGGGAGAACCCTTGACTTCGGTGCTCTCTACAGTCTGACACTGCTAATGTGGGACTTTTATTCCTGCCCTCTTAAATTCGGGTCAGTGAGGAGAGGTGGAACAGCAGGAACTGGAGTTACAGTAAAAACTGGCAAGAGCCTGTTTCCTTAGGTATGCATTTATAGCCAGTCCTGAGTGTAGGGGGTTCCAGGAACGCAGAGGACATTTTTAGAGACTGTTTTGCAGGGATTTGGGAAGTGTTGTCATTCTTAATGCAGGAGCTAGGAGCTAGGTCTGCATAGGACATTGGGCAGCTCGCTGTGCCTCATTCGCCCCAGCTGTAAAATGGGCATTGTCATGATGACACCCTGCAAAATTTTGCAGACTGCTTTGGAGAGCCTTGGGTTAAAAAAAAAAAAAAAAAAAAGATGTGCAGAGGAGCATGGTGGTATTATCTTGCTAACTTCGAGTCAGTTTGGTTCCCTCACAGTCATGAATGGGAGATGCATATTACCCAAGATAGGCGTATGACGGAGGTATGCAGTTTATCCATCAGACCTAGTAAAATCCAATCGGAGGGAACTAGGATAATAAACTTCACTTCCTCCTAAAGGAACACTGACATAATTTACCCTGAGATGCCTCGTTCTTGTTCACTTGGAAGGGATTTTATATACGTGTGTGTGTATATGTGTGTGTGCGTGTATGCGTATAAAATATGTTAGTACAATATATTAGCACTGTGCTAAAATAAAGGCATAAGTCGTGGCTCACAAATGCTAAGGGCCGTATTCTCATCTCTGTTCCAGTGGTATGAACCCATGGAAGTAACTGGAGTTCGAGTGTAAATGAACTCAGAATCCACCTTGTGCGCTCCTTGTTTTGTCGGGAGCAGGCTGTAGTGCAACCCCACACGGAGAACCGCACTGCAGGCTGACTCAGCAGACATGCTCAGGCTTGATGCAGCATGTGAAAGGTTGCTCAAACTGGTGGAGAGGAGGTTACACAGGTTCAAGAGGTGTCTTGCAGGGTCAGTGGTCTGCAGGTTCTGAACACGCTTCGTCGCTGAGGTCTGCTAGTGGCCAGCGAGCATCCCACCAGCTGTGCTGCAGGCAGGTGCTGTAGACTAAAAAGTTTGCTTTGAGAGTCTGAGAGGTACCTGAGTCTAATGGTCACAACACAGAGGTGCAGCTAACCAGCACACACATTGGAGGAACACTTTTTCCCGAACTACAGGTAGAATTACTGGGTGGATAATGCCCCAAACAGCATAAGAGGGCATCTGGTGTAATTCCAATAAATGGATAACATCTAAATCTGCTCCATTTTCAGATGTACTCAGCAGCACTGGTGGCAGGCCTGCCTCAGTGCTGGTTTCTACTTTTCGTGTTTGTTTTAAAGCACCCGTGTTTGGGCCTGCAGTAGGAACTGGCCTACAGCGATTCAAGGCAAATGCTGTTGAAAGCTCTGGTCAGCAAATCTAGGGTAGGAAATGAGAGTGAAGACCAGGAGTGTCCTCTGGCACTTGAGGGAGAATAGCAGCCTCTCTAAGGACCACTGGGGACCAAATTCTTGGAGGACGTGGGGAAGCAGAAAAACAACAGGATTGGCAGCAGGGATTAAGGAGAAAGAAGACTGACAGGGAAGGAAAAAGAAGGATCACTGCTAGGGAAAAAGAGATGGGTAACAGTGATAAAGAATCAGCATGAAGAGAGGAGGAGTCAGGAAATGATGAGATTGAACAGCTCATTAACAGGTGAAGAAAGGATCAGGAGATCTGAGGAAGGATAAAAAAGACCCTGATTGATTTGTTCCCATAGATACTGGTCCAGTTATTCATAGACGCTCGGGTCGGAAGAGACTTCAACAGATCATTGAGTCTGACCCCCTGCCTAGGCAGGGAAGAGCACTGGGGTCCAGCCCAAGGGTCTTTAAGAGAGTTATGGTCCTAAGGAGAAGAGGAAGAAGGAGGGATGGGGGATGACAGGCCACGGGAAGGGGAGTGGCAGCAGAAGGGAGCAGAGATTTGAGATGGGGTTGAGAGAGGCCTGGCAGTAAAGGAGGGGAAGTTGCAATCGGGAACTTCAGCGGTGTCACTGGGCCTGGCTGGAGGAAAGGCAGAGAGATTTTGCTCCTTTGTGGGCATGCCCTTTCGCTGGGCAGGGTATTGTCAGATACCTAAGGAACGTGCCACAGCATCACTAATGAAGGGAGCCGGTCATCACCGAGCCCCCCCCCCCCCTTTTTTTTACCAGCTAACCTTACTGACAGCAGGCTGGGGGCTGATTGCTGCTAGTCCAGTCCGTGGCTGCTAATACGAGGAGGTCCCTTGCCCGCTGGCCCTGCACAGGGGGAAGCCGCAGCTCTGGAAGATGTGCAGTCTGCTCCTACTGAAAGCTTGAGAGGCAGGGTATTAACTCTCCTTTGTTCAGGAACAGCACTGGAAACTCTAGGGAGCTTAGATTATTTTCCAGGCTGGCATCTGGTCTCGGGAATTTGAGTGACGTCAAGTGTGAGGGAGTTGTGTGCCACCATGTCAGTACCCAGACTGGCAGTGCCAAGCCAAACACCGCACACCAGCCAAGACCGTGCAACAAAGGCAGATGGTAGGAACTGACTCATTAAAATGAGAAAACAAAAGCAAATCCCCCTTCTGGACAGTTTTATGAAGAAACAGAGCAACATTGTAAAAACCTACAGTATTTTTCTAGGCTGACCTTTACTCCTGAAGTTGTATCTGCTTCACGAGAGCAGCTGTGATTCGTACAAAGAAAACCCCATTGTAGGAGGATGCTGCGAGGATGCAGGCCATCTTTTTCCGTTTTCTAGAGAGGATCTTGGTAGGACTGAACTGCAGACAAGGAGCTTCCCAAAGCAGGCTGTCCACACCATCCGTGGAAATTCATGAGATCATGGCTGCCTGGCTCCGTGGGCTGGCAATGATCTCCATCCCATTGACTTCAAAAGGGGCTTGCAGCTGGGGACGTGCATGTGGGGCAGTGGGCTCAGCGGCCAAAGAAACTTCAGTTGAACCATACTCCTACAGAAAGTATGGTTCTGCTGAAATGGATGCTTTACTAAATAGTGAATTTTACCAGATTTCTGTGTTGCAGGGGGAAGGAGGAAAAATAGCGTTCTAGCAGCGTTTAAATATCTGATGTGTACGTTTCTGGAACAAAGCATTTCAGGGTTTCAGCTGGCCGCTTAGTGGGGCCATACAGTGTCCTTAGAAACTAAGATTGTAGGGCTGGAAGGGATCTCAGGTCATGGAGTCGGGTCCTCTGCTCCTACGGGCAGCATGACGCACCATCCAGTCCATAAACTGGTCAAGTCACTAGGCATCCTTTGCCGCCACCGGTCCTACTGGGAAGCTCTTCCAGACACGTGTTCTCTGATGGTTAGTAACAGTTTTCTCATTTTCTGCCTGACTGTTATGCCCGGCCAGTTGATACTCACTGATTTTTGGGTTGGAGCAACTGTTCCTCCTCCTGATGCATTCAGTGATGGAGAGCAGTGATGGTCCCTCGCAGTCTGGGTTTTGCTGGTTCAGTCTCCTCCGTTCCCCCATCTGTCCCTCCAGTTCCTCTCTGTCCCTGTTCCAGCTTGAGTAACGATACACTGGCAGGAGTGAAACATAGCAGCGTGATTAAACCAGTATTTTGGGCCGCGAAGCAATGAGTTAATAAGACTGTAGAAGGAGCAGGGTCACGATGCTTCCAAGCCCATTTTTCTTCCTGTTTCAGAAAATAAATGTATACATTTCTAGAGATTAAAATGAGCAAGTTCTCTCCAAAGCCCTGGGAACGAGGATGTTTCGAGTGGAAACTGCCATTTGACCTTCTCCCCTAGCTGTCTCCAGTCAACCTTTTTTGCTTGCTTTCATGTCAGCATTGGGTCGGGGTGACGGGTCATTGTCTGACCTCAAGTCATAACAAAGAAAGGGAGTGGGGCCTCATTGGGGAAAGCAGTAATTCCACATCCTTGGTTTCAAAACGGCGGATCTCCTTGGATGTTGAGACATCGGGGATTTTGTCTTTCCCTGTCTACCCCCTTCCTTTAGCTGGTAGCTGGTTCATAACCACAAACAGCCATGAAAATATGGGTGGCCTTCAGTGGGATTACAGACTTATTTACAAAGAGCAAAATGATCTCACATACACAGCTGCTCCAAAAATGTGAGATGTCAGCATGTAGCATGCAGGCTTGGGAATATTAGTCTTGAAACTCCGGCAGAGCTGGTGCATAATGAATCCTCTGTCTGTGCATCTTGGCCACTGTGTTCACGGGAGAAAGCGCGTGCGGCAAATGCTGAGAGGCGATGAACCAAAATCGTGCATGCCACAACTCTGGGCTTGCGGGGCATTTGGTTTTGAACCCCGTCTCTGGCTCAGCTCTGCTGACTCGGTGACAATGCTCCAGCAGAACCGTGCAGGAGGCATCACCAGTGTCCTAGATCTAGATCTGGGAGCAAACATCCAGCAGGAAAGAAACACCTCCCAGCCACCCACAAACTGTTTCCAGGAAGGCCGTGCAGTGTTATACTCCCCTTGCTCTTGTGCGGTGTGATGGCAGCAGATTGTGCAGTAACCACCCCAAATTATCTTGATTTAGTTTGCTAGATGCTGGACTCCTGCTGACTGTACTTTGCAGGCTGGGAGAGAGGCTGAAGCCTGCTGTGCATAAACATTATCCAGCCAGTCAGCCCTCCTTTCAAAGCATCTGGGTGGACCTGGGGGAGAAGGAAGCGGATCAGAGGCAGATAGCACCCTGCTAGCTGGGGTGAGGAGAGGCTGCAATAAGAGTCGAGGTGGGTCCTGCCGTTGTGTCGCTCAGGTGTAAGGAAGAGCGCTCTGAAGCTCCCAACTCTGATTCCAGGATAGATGCACACGAGGCTGTAGAGAGGCATCTCTGCAGGGTCCTCCCAGAAGGGGCAACTGGGCGATAGGTGCAGCTGGCTCTATGGTATTTGGTGATGGTTTCATCGTGCTGTATTTATCGTATTGATGGAGGAGGGCTGGCTCGTGTTGAAGTAGCCAGGTGCTCTGGGTGCCTTTGCTCAGTGCCTGAGCTCGGACATGTCAACTCACTTTTCTCCATTTCAGTTTTCCCACCTGTAAAATGGAGCTAATGCTTCTGCACAGGCGGTGAAGCTAAATGCACCATGGTTTGTAGAGATTGGTGACTGGAAATGGAAGCAGAAGGACAAAAGTCTGTGTGCATTTGAGTGCAAGTGGATAGTTTTTCAGCTCCTAGGGCTGAGATCCTGGGGGTTCACATTTGGCTAAGGACACTGGTTTTGGGACTCTCAAAAAACATCTGGATATTTTCCTTGCTGGGATCACTTGATCCCAGCTGACTTCCTGCCTATGGCAGGGGGGCTGGACTCGATGATCTCACAAGGTCCCTTCCAGCGCCTAATGTCTTTGAAGTCTATGAACTCACTTTGCCTAAGGAGAGAGTGACTTCACCCTTGCTAGTAGCTCTGCTCGGATGTCCCACGAGAAGCCGCACCTGTCAGCCAGCTCCTAACACCAGGCCTAAAGGTGTTTGTGCATGAGTGGGGACGATAAAACAGGTGTATCACTTTGTACGCAGCCTGTGCCCTATGGGCTATGCTCCAGATGATCTGTGTGATCTTCTTGCAGCCAATTACTGACCAGCCTTAACCGGCTAGCAGGCCAGTAGTGCAAAACAGGGTCACCTGAGCCCATCTGGATTGTGTTTGCCCACCTAAGGGCCTCATCCATCCAATCAATCAATATTTATGGCTTCATCTTTGCCATTACAAGGAGCACTAAAAAGATAGACATAAATCTGTGCATCCAAAGTGCATCTGCCTGTTTGTTCACCTGTCTGACAGGGCAAATAAATTACAAATAGGGTCTGGTTTTGAGGACAAGAGCTGTAAAATGTGCAATACACAGCCCAAGGCATAAAAACATCTAATAGTAGGGGACATAATTAAATCAATGGGTGTGCGTAGGGGGAAGCACTAGAAATCTGCTTGATTTTTCAGGTGATGCCTATTCCCACTGTTGTCTTCCTGCTCACATACTGCTTCTTTGGCCTACTTTTACAGACACCTTAACATACAAAAGCATCTCCCCCTTCCTTTCCTCTGTTTTTGTCTCTGTAATCCTTTTTATTTCCCCTCCCCCCCTTACCTTTTCTCTGCCCTCTATTCCCCTAACCCACTCTTGGCACATCTATTGCCCTCTGATCTGTCCTGTCCTCCACCCTCAGAGCTTTCCAGGCAAATGCTGTCTGCTCTCGAGATATGGAGTATAACATGCCTCACTTGGCATATTAACCTAAGTGAGGATGGAAGAGCCAGGGGGGGAGGGGAGTGGGAGAAGGGGGTGCAAACCATTGAGTTGTGAATGGGAGTTTACCCAGTGTGCATATGTTCTCCTACGTTGCTTATCAGCTCGGTAAATGCCTTTTGTAGCCCATTTGAGTCTGACTGTAGGAGCAGGGCCATATACTGCTTTAGAGAAACGTGCTAGTGACTTAGAGCTGATGAAAAAGGGCAGGTTGTCACCCCCAGCGATTTAAAGCCCCTAGTGAATAGAAACAGGGCTAGCAGCACAGGGCCGTCTCCTCCCCCCACACGTGTGGCTTCACCAGTGTACCAGCCTTGACCTTGGAGAGACCACGTCTCAGCAGTTTAGTCCCCATGGCCTGTTCAGAGATCACGCCATGAGTGGTAGGGGTGGTTTGTGCGGTGGACGTTTACGCAGTAACAACTGCTCTGTGAAAAAGCAGTGTATTGCACACACACAGTCCAACAGGCAGCAGGCGGGAGCAGCTTTCGGTTGCTTCCAGACTGTGCTGGATTCAACCAACAGCTCACAAGGCTCCATATCACATGGCCGCTCTTCTGAGTCACTTTTTCTCTCCGATGCAGAACTGCATTATGCCTTCTGGTGACTTAGTTTCCCCATCCTTGCTACCAGCAGCGGATCTGTACTACAAGTAGTAAGAGTATAGGGAGAAGGCTAGTGTTAGGTGCAACCAGCATATAGCTAGGGTTGGGGGGGCGTAAGGCAAACAAGCTGTGTTGTTTGCTTTTTGCATCCTAATAGCATTAACGTTTTAAAAAAGCACCTACGTGGTTTTGACTCTTGCATCCTGTTTCTAAAGTGGCTGAAGCCTAAGCAGTGCTGAAAAGCAACAAGAAATAGGGGCCAAAGCACCTGAGGCCACTTTGAAAGTTGGACTTGAGTCCAGGTCCTTTAGGTGCTGTTGGAAATTTAACCATAATGACAAGGGGCCTTGTTGTGGTAGGCATGATGCAGACACATGGGGAGAGACATGTCCCAAATAGCTTTGAGCGCAGTAGATAAGGCAGACAGAAGTGCAGAGTGGCGAGGTGACTTGCCCAAGGCCAAATGGTAGTTCAGTGGCAGAGCTGAAACAGGCCCAAGTTGCCTGTCGAAGCATCCACTAACCCAGGCAGCCTCCCAGGTTACTGATCAATCTGTGTTAGCCCTGCGAGCGACCTCCCCGGTTCCAGGACAGGCGCAGCAGACTAGGCGGCATATTCTGATGATGGGATCAACGCTTGTTGGCAGCAGCTTGTCAGGTCCCCAGTGCTACGTTAGTCCCAAGTGGCTGTTGGGAGCAGCAGGTAAATACATGGCGTGCAAATTGTTCCCGGGGAGAGGCTCCTGTAAGGGGCTGTTGCTCTTACCAGACATTGCTGCAAACCAGCGTGGACTGAACTGGGGGGGGGTGTTGTGCGGAACAAGGCTGATCTCAAACAAAATCTCTCGCCCCTGCTCCCTGCAGCACCTCTGCTCCAAGGTCACCCCAGCTGCCTGAGGACGAGCTGGGAAGTCAGGTGTTAGGGGAGGCAGGGCAGGACCCTCCCCTGGGGAGGGGTTGGGCACTGCACCAGGTGGAGCCCGCCGAGCGCTCCTCGTTCTCCAGTCCCTGCTCTGGGCACCTTAAGCAAGGGGCTGGGCGAGTCCCGGGATGGGAGGCCACACCTCCGTGCCATGACCTCATGCACAACACGCTCAGCAACCTGCGAAGGGGTCAGATTGCAGGCGGCACAGGTAGAGCCCATCGCACTTCCTGCCCTGCCGGGGAGGAGTCTGGGGGAAGGCAGGGAGCAAGGCCGAGGGAGAGTGACAGCCGGCGATCTCTAGCCATTTGGGGACAAAAGCCCTCCCACCATGAAGTCGGACAGAGAGGAGAGCAAGCCCGGTACGTGCGTGCCACCGGGCTAGACACGGGTTAAGCGAAGGCTGAGCTTGTGACTGCGTGCAGTTGTGTGCAAGGAGCTGAGCGAGCGAGTCTTCCTTTCAGGCCTCGCCTGTTGTCCAGCAGTGCTTCCCGCGGGTCGTTACGTTAATTGAAACAGTCTTCCAGTCTCCTTCCTCCCCGCTTCCCCTCCTTTCCCCTTCCCTCTTCCCCTGCAATCCTTGGTGCTCCTATCCGGGCAAAGCTGCGTATGGAAAAGGGAAAAAAAAACCCGGTCTGTTAAGCGCAAGCATGTGTGCGGAGCAGATGTTGCAAGGGAGTCGTGTGGGAAAGTTCTTGCTTTTAAAACTCACAAATGACTTGTTAATTTGCTCGGGGATGTTTTAACCGTTTGCGGGACTGCCCTGGACTCTCGTAGCATGAGGAGGAAGGCCTGATGCCAGGTGTTTTGTTGAGTACAGAGATCTTGAGCGGCGGGTGTGCTGCGATCCCATGAGCTGCAGGCCAGAAAAAAAAATAAATCCCCAGATTTCAGGTAGGTGCGAGCGCTCAGTCGCTAGGTTCAGGATTGCAGCGCGGCAAGGAGAGTTTTAGCATCTGCTCTGAGGAGTGCTTGCCTTTAAGAGAGTGGGAGTGGCAGACGTGCACTCTTTGCCTGGGCTAATCTCGACTGGCTTTGATGCTTTGATTTTGATGAGTCTGATTGCGGGTTCATTTATCTGTGCAAGTTTTTAGGGTTTGTTTTTTTCTGAAGTGTTTAAGACCACTTGTAAGCCCAGGCTCACATACTGCCGAGTTGTTTGGTAAGTGGGTTAGAAAGAGCTGGCTTCCTTTGTAATTTTTTTTTTTTCATCCAGGAGGATGAAAGATTGACAAGAAATGGGAAATGGCTGCATTTTTCCTTTGGCATTTCAAGAGATATAGAAAGGCACGTTACAGTGGTAGGATGGTGCAAGTGGTGTAGGCTCTTTTGTATATAGTTAGCCCATCTTGCATTGCAGCAGAAACTGGAGAGAAGTTTAAGTTCATAAACTGGTTTGAGAATGTGCTGCCAGTTTCTAAGCTGACCCCTCCTTTTGACTGGGATGGCTGTTCGGGAGGCGTTCAGGCCGGGGCTATGGGGAGATGAAGCTGAGGAATTTTCTCCAGCTGCCTGTGGCAAGTACTTCCTCTTTTACGTGCTGACGAATCAGACCAGCAATTAAAGAATTGCTGGGGGGGGAAGGGGGGGGTTGCAAAAAACTAGTTGGTCTAATAAAAGAGATCACCTCTGCCACGAGTCCTGATTCTTTTTGCCTCTAGACCAATACAGCTACAACCTGGATGCCTGATGAATTGGATTGAAATTTTGCTGCAAAGCGCTGCTCAAGTAAATCCTCACCCAGTGTAACTCAATATACCTTCATTGATCTGACCCTTTCTTTGCAAAGGAAGATCACTATAAGGGTCTTTCAGGTTTCTTTTTCTCCCCTGTGCTCCTCCGAGCACCCTCTCAAAATCGAGTCCTCCAGCAGTGGACTCTGTCCCGCAGCACGAGAAACCTGCCCGCCTTCACTTAGACCCGGAGGACGGGGAACAGGGAGCTGCAAGCAGAATCTGATTGGTTGAACTGCGGATATACATGCTTGGTTTTATTGTTATTGTTTAAAAAAAAAAAAGTGAACGTAGGGAGTTGGTAAGGTGTCAGGTGAGCATGATATAAATGACTTTGCGGTGCAGGCCATGGGTTTGTATAGTACTGAGATACGGTCAGCATGACTAGTAGTGCTGTTATCTCCTGTGATAGTGCCATACTGTACTATGTTATCTGGGGGTGCAGCTGTGGTCCAAATAGTCTGTGTTGTAGCAACACGTGTATCAGTATAGATAAATGCACATGCTCTCTGAATACAGTTTCTGAAGAATTGTAGGATGCAATTTAAAACAATTTTTTTTTTCCTCCTTAAATCAAAGGATTGTGACAAATCTGTGGCAAACTGTGTCTTCGTGTCCGTCACCCTGCTGGACAACTTGTTCACTTGGGACTTCATGACAATAGTGGAGGAAAAAACATAGACATTAGTTTCCAGGAAGACTTTTACCATTTGAACTAAAATAAAATCCTCGCTAATTCTGTCTGTCTAGGTAATATGGCATGTATGAGAGCACTCCAGCTCCCGAAGAGTTGATGCCAGGAATAGAGATGCGCACGTTCTTGCTACCGCGTGTTAGATGAAGTGGTGATGTATCTGTGACTCGTGCAATAAGCCCAGGCAGTGCTTTGAACAGAAGTATATAAGAGTTTTATATTCTTAAGAACTCGTAAGAGGAAATGTGGCTTGGGTTTGGTTCTCCAGACTGGAGAGACACGCCGTACATAGAGGTGTCTAGAAAGGTGGTAAGATGCCTCTGTTGGTTGTGGTTACAACACTTAAACGGGCACCTGTTGAGTAGATCGTAACTACCGCCGCTCTGTACTCCAGACACCTAAACACTTGAGCAGGTTTGGCCCTTCATCTCTAGAGACCTTTGTCATTCATCTCATTGCTTGGGATGAGAGGGACTAGATCAAATTTAAATCCAGGGGTCAAACCCCTCCAAAAAATCTAGTGGGCCTCTGCAGCTTCTTAGTTGCTCTGGTAGCGAGCTCAGCATCTGCTCTTCAAGAGATTTTTAAGCTGTTGGCTCTTCCTCCTTCTCCTGCCTGATCCCATCCGATGCTGATCTCAAAGGCAATTGAGGCCGCAGAGCGCTTTCCAAGATAGGAACTCGAGTTACTTTTTCTTGTCATGCCTGATCCCATTGAGTAGACTGAATCCCCGCTCTTTTTTCTGGAATTAGTTACAAACGTAGAAGGCTTATTATTAGTATCACTCAGTCTCCTTCCCTCTGGACTTTCAGCCAGTCTTGGTTTAAAAACAGGCAAGCTGGACATGGAGACGATGTATCTAGTTCTGGCTTTGTGATCCTGAATGGAAAACAAGCTAGGGAAAAGCTCAGTCGTTAGCCAAGGGGAATATCCTGGCAATTCATTGCTTCCTTGAGGTCAATTAACTTTTTGGAGCCCTCTGGCCCAGCGAAACTTCCTCATCAAGTGGATTGTAAATGCCAAGGTTGTTTGAGTGATCTGATCCTTCCGGGTTTTTTCTCAGCTCAGTTTGGCTGCCTAACAAGCCTTTTGCCCCGTTTCCTTCAGAGATTTTCCCCTGGAAACTCCTCCCTTGTATTTCACCGTTGTGTGCGAGATATTTCATTCCCATCCATTTTTTTAAGACCCTTTTAGGGCAAAGCTGATCCCAAATGTAGTGCGCTTTTTAAAAATAAAAAATTAATTTATCCAAATGAATCCAGGATACTGACTTTGACTGCAAAGACGCTTCTTTTTATGTGCTGCACTGTGATAAGTCATGAGAAGCTGGAAGCTAAAGCTGTCTAGCCACTGACTAGTGGCAAATATTATATTAAAATTTCAGCTTTCAGTTGGGAAGGGAATGTATCACTTTATCCTCATAAAGGATATTGGCTGTTGAGATATTGGCTGTTTGCAATAGTGTCAAGCCTGAAGTGGAAGCAGGGCTGAATGCAATATAGAAGACAAAAATGACATGATTTTGTATCCGTGGTAGAACCAGAGTGATGGGACCAAGACCGCTGCTTGAATTGCATGACCTTTGGTGGAGCAGTCATCCACTGTGGTCAGGGGATGCTCGATGCACTCCTGCGTATACATTTGGTTGTTTTTCAGAAGTGCCATAAGGCTCGAATGGCCTCGCTCTGTTCTGCCAGGCACCAAGCAGCACAAGACATTATTGAAAACATTGCGTCTTCAGCCAAATTCACATCTCGGGAACTGGAATTCTCCATAGCCAGAATTCGTGCCTCCTTCCAGGCTTCTCTCTTTTCATCGACTGAAGCATTTATTGGAGCTCCTTACCTGAACTGACTGTGGCATCCTGCACGATAGGCAAGTTTGCCTTTAATTTCCATCCAAGATATTTCTTGGGCTTAGCTAGAATCGTTCCCTGTCTTTTTAGCATTCCCTTGCTGCCGTTTTCACCTTTTCTGTTGATTCATGTAGTTTATCCCCATCCATAAGGCATTTGTATCCTCCTCTTGCGAAATCCCTGCTCCCTTTCTGGATCCAGCACAGTAACAAATACGCTTATTCATCTTGAAAAGCTGCCCCTGGAGCACTGCATTCTCCAGTGTGAGAGTGATGATAAACTTCTCAAAGCCCTCTTGCTTTAATCCTCCCACTCTGTGTGTGATGTTGATTAGGGAAGGTGGAGGAAGGGGCAGCCTTTTCCCTGTGTTTGTAGAAAGGAAGAGTGGTCCAGTGCTTAAAGCCCTACCTTGAGAGGGCAGGTTCAGCTCCCCACCTTGCCAGAGATGCTTGGTGCAGGCAAGGCGCTCAGTTTGAACATGAGTTGCATTGCAGAGACGGGGAGGTGCTCGTGCACGGCAGCGTCGGGGACACACAAGTACGGCGGATGGGTTTGAAGAGCGTCTGGTACGGTGGGATTCCCAGTTCCCAGCAAGACCCTCTGGGCTGCAGCCCAATGGTCACCTTGGCATCGATTTAACTCATGCTCCCATCACCAAGGGTCACTTTTATCCTCCTTGCCAATTTGCTGCCCATATACTTCTCCCATGTTAGCGGGTATTCTCCTTTCTCCCGCGTGACAAGGATCAGCCTCTCTGCAACATACTTCTTTTGCTCTGCCTTTTTTCCAGACAGCTGAAAAATGTTGATGCCTGGTGATACATAAACCCCTTATTCCCACCTCTGGAAACAGGCACTCTTGGAAATCACAGTTTTGCTTCTTCTTGCTGTGTTGCCAGCAAAGGTGTCTTTGTTTTTTCGTTAAACTATCTCTATTGCTTTCTCAGGGAATTGCATAAATGCCACTGGGTTCTCCTCTGGACTCTTTTGTTGAACTTCATCAGCAAGAGCCATAACCTTTGCTCCCAGCAGACTAATCATTGTCCCATTAACTTGGCTTTTCTTTTTGGACTTTATTGGAATGTCTATCTACCCCGGGAAGCTTATGTCTCTATTTGTCTTTGTCTTATTTATACTACAGATGTGGTCAGGAAAGCCATCAAATATACCGTATCTGTGCAGTAACTTGAAACCACATGAAAACTGCCTGGTTTTAAGTTTCCTTATAGTATCACACCGAGGCCTAGTTCAAACCAATCTAAGCAGATTTATGGGTTTGCATTGAGAGTAGAAATGCCTCTGAACTTCAGAGGAGGCGCACTTCCTTTGTGAACACTTAAGCCTCACATTTATTCTGTCAGGTCATGCACTGTCTCTACTCCCATTCCACAGAGAGAGAAACTGAGGCTTCAACAAGCTAATACATCCTTTATATACAGTCATAGAGGAAATTATTGCAAATATAACCTGGATCACCACCGTTCTTACAGTTTAGCCACAAGACCGGGTTTCCACTCCTTCGTAAGTGGGCAAAAGCCAAATTGGACTAAAACAAAATGGGGAGACCATCTTAAAAGACCAGTTGTTGAATTTTAATGTGTGATATGCACGCAGTAAAACTGCAGGCAAGACCTACAAACCATGTCCATGGCTCTGTGTAATGTGGTCGTGACAAAACAGTAACGCTGTAAACTGACCTGTCGCTGCTTCTTTTTTTATGTGACACTTCACAAGCTTTTTTTTCCGCGGGTATTGTCTGCTTCACCGCCTCTGCTTGTATTGTGTTGATCTGAGCCATGAACTGTGTACATGATTTTTCAGCCACTGAAGAACACTTAAACAAACAGCTCCAACTCGAAGGGAGGAAATGTCTTAATCAGCATCTTTGGAGTGTGCACTTGGGCAGTAAACATTGCATTGATGAGTAACTTGGCTGTATTTTCCTAACCTCAAATAAACACCATGTTCCACGCACTAGCAAATGACTGGATGCAATAAGGAATATTACACCTTCTCTGTCAAGCTCATCTCTTTGTTGTGATGAGAGTCCATTATGAAAATCACGACCACTAATGCAATCTCAAAAGAAAAAAGTAGGGGCCATCACTTCTACAGAAACCCAACTGCAGCTCCAATGTACCAGTATAGCAATGCAGAGCTATCGTGGCTACTGTGTAAAACCCTGTGGACTAGGCTTTAGGGTCTTCAGTTCCTGGCTCTGCTACTGGGTGATGCCAAGTCACACCCCTCTGTGCCTCAGTTTCTTCATCTCTAAAATGGGGATAGTCCCCTTTTTCTCCTTTGTAAAGGCTTTGAAATATGCTGATGAAAAGTGCTGCGTAAGAGCTGGGTATTAGTAGTATCCAGGAAACGAGGGAATGCAACTGCCCAGACTTGTTCAATCAGCCCAAAGAGTAAATACCAAGCAGAAATGGAGGAATTCATCTTGAGTCCAGGATTCGTTTGGAGCCTGATTCAACAAGGTGTGCTTAAGCCTCTGGTCATTTTAAGCTAATGTAGCCAATAAGTACCACGCGGATTTGAAACCTGAATTCTAAAATCATGAGCCTGAATAATAAGGATTGCTTTTAAAAAAATGCTGGTGCTGTGACAGTATCCCTTGGTTCTCAACCCATGGTTTTCCTCTTCATAATTCTTTTTTTGGAGCTGTCCCAAGGGGATAGGCTTGGAGAGGGGGAGTGGAGGAACGAATGGCTTCTTCAAGCTAATGCTTGCAAAGAGATGAGAGTCTACCTGCGCTGGCTCCTATCATGTTGCCCTTGAGACTGCATGGCTCGTATCATATTATCTCTGCAAATTTAAGTACGTTAGGCAAACAGGAGATGTGTTGAGAAGCTGGGATGAACATGTCGCTTGCATGTGATCTAGGGATTAAACCTCTTGATGTTCATGTGCTGAATGACCATAGCGGCAGCCCCAGGTAAATGCAAGGGCTTTTCCATGCACTTAAGACTCGTCAACTTAAAGTTAAGCGCCTGATGAAGCGAGAGCACAGAGTAAGCAAAGGATTTAATGGGTGCCCCCAGCTATTCGGGCAGCATAGCATAAGTGGAAGGGACAAACTATGCCACCTCCTTGGTACCTCTCTCCCAGGACACGCTTTGAGCAGACTTGATGTGATGAGTAGCCGTTCTGTGACCAAAAGGTCAGGCACAACGTGCTTAGCCCAGATGCAGCTTTAATGGATGCGTCAGTGATTTACCTGTGAATCAATTTAAGCCCCTGTCTGTGTGGCAGGATCTTATTGAATATTTGGGTGACAGCTTGAATTGAAATTGTAAAAGCCCCGGTCACATCCTACGGTCTTTCATCAAGCAGAGGGACTAATAAATGCAGACCCTTGTTTTTATACTGCTAGCTTCAGGGTCGATTCTTTTAGGTACTGGAAACCCGTGATTGCTTTTCAGCCTAACAGAAGATGCACGCGCTGGCATTTCCGAGGAACATCCGCACTCTTTGAAAGATGCCTTGGGTAGCCTAGTTACCTGGCTCGCACTTCCCCCAGCTGTGGCACGAAGCCCACAGACCTTATCGACAGCTTCGTAGGAGCGAGACGAAAATCGAGATTCGAACCTGAATCCCCAAGGCAGGGAATGCTCTTTGGTCATGTCGATATGGTAAAGTGCTGCAGCTACTTTTGATAGTCTTACACAGGCATCGGAGTCTGCCAGAGCCCTGCCAGCACAAAGCTTGAAGCATTTAGCCCAATGAACCATCAATCGCTTGTACCTGTGCATGCAGCACATCCATTTTTTTTCCAGTTTTGAAGCTAGGCAGTGCTGAGCTGAAGTGTCTTGGTGCAGATATTCTTTTCTTCTCTCTGGTTTGGCAGGGAGCGATCGGAGGGAGTTTTTAGCAGCACAGGGAAACTGGCTTGGGTGAGCCAGACTCAGCTGACTGATGCATGGTCCACACTGCAGGGCAATTTTCATTCAAGAATGCTAGTTTGACAAAGACGGGTCAAGTAAAAGGAAAATCTCTTGCAGGTGTGTTTTGATACGGTTTAAAATAAGGAAAGCGTGTGCAGCAGCCACAGCAAGTGAGTTTGCTTAATCGAGGCTGTTCCAAGACCAGTTGAATTCAGTAAAAACACTTCCGCTGACTTCAATGGACTCTGGATCAGATTCATAATCCACAAAGGGTGAGTAGGTAATAAGGTTAATTTGGGGTGTTTTTCCATTCAAAGTTTCTTGTGGCTTCATAAAAATAGCCCAAAAGAATTGAGGCTCAGGGTTTTGGGCTGCTGCTCTAAACGCTCTTCATCTTCAACGTTTAAAAAATCCGTTTATTTACCTAGATAAACCTGTTAACCACCAATCGGCACGTAAAGAATTCGATATCTAGAAAACACCGTGTAAGATGCGTAGCATAAACCAATATTTAAAGAGTGCTTAATTTTTTAAAGGTGAATTATAGCTTTCATCATCACCTGGTCTAGAAATGTTTTTCATGTCCTAAGTAGCCATTTTTGACATTGTCAAGAGTTTTTATGTACACATTGGCATGAAGGTAAGAGCTAGTCTGCATGAAGGAATTGACTGACATGTAGCTCTAATGGAATAATTATTCCCCCTATAGCTATGCTGCCATAACCCCCCTACCTGTCATGTGGGCATTTTCCTTTAGAATAATGACTACGCTCAGTTTTCAAGCCCATAGAAGAGAAAGTGTGATAGCAAGTAACAAATGCATAGTTTTTAAACCTTCTGCTCTCCTTGGAATTTTTCTCCAGTGGCTTATCAGATGTGGAAGTGTGGAAAGGAGTGTTATTCACGCGGGTGAATTAGCCGTGCGAACTAGGGCGCTCTTGAGTTCTGCAATCAGCTGCAGCCTGAGTTGCATGTGGCAGCTTTTTTTTTTACATTGATTTGTCTAAAGTTTGCACTTGCCTCTCTTTTGGAGGGTTGGTTGGAAATGATTAGCATTACTGAAAGCATTGCTACAGGTCTGAAAAGTAACAGTCGCTCACTATTTTTAAGATGATTCAGCGGTTACAGAACAGAGGCGAGGAAAATGGTGTGATTCTCTGAGCAGAAATGAGAGGGAAACTGTCTCAGACGGACATGCAGGCTATGCACAGTGAGAAGGCTTTGCTTCTTTTGGAGCAAACTCATTGTACGTCCTGATCCACTTTAAGACATCCCTGGATGTGACGTCCCACGTCCAAGTCTTGCTGCACCTTGTTGTATTTCTGACCTCGTGGTATTATGCATCATGATGACGAGTCCTTTCCACTGCCCTGGAAACTACCTCAAGGATCATATGAGCTTGAAAAGTGCATCAGGGGATTCAAAAGTGTCATTATCCATCTGCCAAAACAGGCACGCTCTGATTGTTGGTACAGATTTTCAGAAAACAAAGGTGAAATTTAAATTCCTAAATAATTAGCCTCATTTCCCCAAAGCCCTAGGGATCTAGGTTGTCGCTGGGAGTTGTTGGGTGTTCAGTGTTTCTGCAAGTCAAATCGCTTTCCATCATTCTTGGATTGAGTTCGGGAGCGCTTTTTATCTGTTAAAGAGAAAAAGAAAAAAATAATCCCCTTTGCCAGCTAGTTATTCTTTTACTGTCCTTCATGCAAATATAGTCTTGTTCCTTTACGACCCTGCGAGCCTGCGATTTCAGGCCGAATGAGATGGAAACTTGTTGGGAACCAATTACAAACATATGGTCCTTCTTGGATGTGAACGAGAAAAAATGCTTTGGGAAAAACAACTGAAACCAGTTAAGAGTATGTACAATTTTGATCAATGAATCCCGACCTGGCTGCGATTTATTAAAGGCTCATTTAATTCCACAGGACTGAGTGAAATGCGGTGAGTCAAATGTTTAGCAAGGAAAGCAGCACTGGAGATGAGCAACATAGGTTTTACTGACATAAAAAAGGGGCGTGGGGAAGGAGGGGGAGCTGACCCGTCCCAGACTGAGGGCTTACGTACATCAGATATTGTGGCATTGGTGCAGCTGCAGAAATCTAGCCACCAGATCTGAGTGCTGCTTTGATCCGGACTCTGAAACGTTTTTGGCTTGTTCTTGACTAATTGCAGTGCAACATGCTAATAAGAAGCCGATGTCTCCTGTAAAGCTCCCTCTGTAGAAACCATTTTAATTATGCAGTACAGATCACTGTCATTTTCCTGTCCTTTATATTTTCCCCCCAGGGGCGTTTGCATGACAGCAGGAGCTCTTTATCCTGTGTAATGGAGTGCTTTTCCTGCTGCAGTTCTCCACCCCGCATCTCTCTAAGAGTTTCCCAGGGTTTCTCATCCATCTCAGGAGCTTTTCTCTGTGGAGGCCCTGGGGCTTGCCTCTTATGGCCCCTTCCTGGCGTCCATCTGCCTATGTGTTGGGAGAAGGAGACGTCAAGATGTGTCGGTCTGTGGCATCCGTCTTGAAGGATGTTACGGCGGGCCATCAAACCTGTACGCCGGACTCTTGGCCTTCTCAGTGCAAGGCAGAGGTGGGGATGTGGATGCGCTATCTGAAGGCAGACCTCTTTTGAGGAATAATGCTGAGAGAGACGCACCTGTCTGCAAGAAGGGAATGCCCAGGTCTGGCATGGAGGTTTCTTTGACACTGGCAATTAAGGAAAGGCCGGGTTGGGTCCTTTGCACCACTTTGGTTTAAGTTGTGGGGAATAGGAGTGCTTTAAGCCAACTACGGACTTTGTTTAACTAGGTGTCATCTGCATAGTAGGGTATGGTACACCCTTGTCTCTAAATACAGTGCTTATTTCCTGTAGGGTATTTTTTTTCCAAGGCACAATACTAGAGTTTTGGGTGTCCGAGGCGAGCATTTGTTCTTATTTTGTTCTCTTTTTTTTGTATCATGATTCCTGCTCTTTGTAGTGGAAGACCTGGAGACTACCTCTAGGGCATGCTAAGCTCAGAAACTCACAGCTGCCTGTCGTCTTGGGTTCAGAGGAGCAGAGCTCTCATCCTGGAGTGAACCTTTCCACCTCCCGGACTCGTGCGGGTATAGTAGGGAGCACGCTCCGGCAGGCAGCCTTTGATCCAAGCCGTGTTAGATCAGACGGGTGTGCTAGCACACCTTCCTCTAGAGTGTGGGAGCCACTGGTGCTTTTCAGATTACCATTAGCCATGACCCTGCATCTGGGTTTTCAAAAGCAGCACAGCTTCTTTAACTCCCATGTTCCCATGAAGTCAAAACTATGTTCTCTGGAGCCCTTAAAAACTCACATTGAAGAGGTGATGGGTCAAGGTTTTATGCCTGTGTCTGTCCATTGAGGAGAAAAGTCCCAGAAGATCCTTTGGACTGAAGGAAGTACCGTGTTATTTTTTGTTATATTGAAAGAATTGATTAACTTACTTGATCCTAAGAGAATGTAGGGGCTTCTCCCCCTCCCCACCATGTTGCAAGTGTTGTGTTATACTCTAAAAGCTTTTTTAAATGAGCGTATTTGCCTGCATATAATGTGCACCCTTTCTTCCCAAACCAGCTGGTGTAAATTGGGGTGTGCATTATATATAAAGAAATATGGATCCTCATAGGTCCAGAAACTTGACATTGGCACGGCAGTGGCTGCCACTCCTCCCTGGCCACCCAATTTCCGGCCCCATGGGGAGTCCCAGCCACAAGATCTGGAGCCTCAGCTGCAGCCCCAGCCCCAGCGTGGCAGATGAGGCCAGAGCTCCCTGTGCCCTACCCTGTGTGCTGAGCTGACGGCAAGCTCAGCTCCTTGCTCCTCAGTTATTTACCCAAAGTAAGATCTTTTTGCCTTCATGCTGTCTTTTCAAAAACAGGGTGTGTGTTATATTCATGGGCATTATCTGCAAAAAAAACAAACGGTATTTCTCCGAGACTAGACTTTACAAGAGGTGCCACTGGAGTTTACGTTAATTTTGAAACCCATTTAGCGATTTCCTCTGGGGCAATGGAAGTTGAGATCTTGCAGAGGTCGACGGGGCTGTTCCCATTCTCAGTTTCGTAACTGCTGCAGGCATCTTCTCCGCACAATGAATGTGATCGCAGCTTGATGTATTTTTGCTCGTGCCACATGAGAGAATGTGCCTCTGAAAAGGAACAGAGGTTTTGTTTTTGTTCTCATTAATACTCAACATAGCATCATAAGAAAAGGAGCATATTCCTTTCTTTGAGAACCTCCTTGTTTTCATAGTCTTTTATACATACCCTCGGTCTTCCCCCGTGCACGTTTTCCTCTTTCTTGTGGTGGAACACTGCAATCTGTGTTAATGATCTCTGTTTCGCTAAGTGATCGTAGGTTATATGCAGCTCCCAAGCAATACCTAACACTTTGCAACATTAAATTACCCGTACTAGGAGAGCACCTTGTTAGAGTAAACAGGGATTTCTCCAAACTAGTGTCATTTGCAGTACTGCTTTTTTCTAGAAGACTTTGTAGAACTCAGTACCCATATCGTATGTATTTCTAGTCCTGCATTTCTGGGTCTAGGCATTTCATCCAGAGGATTTCATTGCAATCCGAAGGGCTATGAATAGATGCAAAGGTCTAGACCCTAACTGTAGAATTGGGGACCACTTTGTGCTTATGCTTTTGTTTCTTCCCCAAAAGTACCCTGTTGTTTGTTTTTTTTTGCATTGTAATTTGAATAATTTACATAAAGTGTTTGGGGCTTCATCTCAACTCACTGGCCCCAAAGGAGATTGTGAATAACATACATCATCCGTGTCAAGAAAATCGTATCGGTTCAAGATGGGAATAGGTGAGAGCAGAGTCACTAAGTGCTGTGTTACCGAAGTTAGAGGGAACTTCCTGGGAGATTTCCTTAGACCGTTTCAGGTAAAATCCGTGTGTTGGGAATTTACACGCATGCGGTGAAGCTCGCTGCATGCAGCACATGGGGAGAAATTGGGCATTAGAAGGAGCCATTTGAAGCTTGAGCCAGTGTCCATTGAAGTCAATGGGAATCATTACTTCGGGTTTTGGAACAGACAGCTAACGAGTAGTGTAACTTAGCATTGTCTGGGATGTAAAAAAAAGACGAGGCATTTGTGTGCGCCCACATATAGGCCCCAAGTCAGGAATGATGCTTTAAACTTGGGTTTGACTTTAAACACATGCTTAAAACCCGCTCAAGTCACACATGTAAGCCTTTCCCCAGCCTGGCACTATGTTGTGTCTCTTTTACGTATACATACCTTTAAGTGTCAAAATACAAATACTTTTGGTTGTTTATTTTCCCATGTATTGCATGCTCTGCTGTGCCGGTGATGAAAGCATTTAAGGTTTCTGGGGGCTGCAGAGATTTAGCGCCAGCCAAAGGCATCCATTACCGCTGTTGCAAAGTCAGCTATGAAGACTCCCAGATTCGAATGGACAGTTCATTCATCCCAGAAGGAGACAGCCCTCAAGGCAATTGTAATAACCCTACACGGCAGGAAAAGTTGCTGAGTTGTTTCCAAGTCAGTAACATTCAAGAAATTTAAGTATTGATCAAATGTGCAATAGTCTGTTTAACCTGCTACGGGAATTTCACGAGCAGGTCCCTGTCTTTAAAGTATTTGAGACAAGCCTGCAATAAAAGTCCCCAAGTCAAATCTCCCAGGATTTTGAGCTTGTTCAGAATCCATTTGTGGGTCCAAAATGGCATGCTTGCAAATGGGACAGACCAGACTGCCTGCAGATTCGGGGTTCATTTCTGCTTCGCTGGTTTTGGCACGTGTCTCTGGCTGCTTTCAATGGTATTTCACTTGTATAGACCTGATGGAGTGGAGTGGAAAGTCAGACCACAGGGATATATTTATAAACAACAGGAAAATCCAAAATCAAACCCTCACATGTGATGCTTCCAAGCGGAGTCCCTTTGCAAGGACTCTTTCTACAGGACCTGCAGGTCTTTTCTTTGCCAGAGTCTTCCCCAGGCCGACTTTGTCAATGATGCTTATGCTTTACACCCAGGAAAAGGTTTCTAGTTTGTCCTCGTTTTCTAAGGATGCACTGCTGTGGCAGAGGCCACCTCTAATTTTAGCTTAGAATGAAAGTTATGTTGGTATTTTCCCCAGCTGAAAAACCATATCATCTTTGCTGCAGAAATCCCATCGTTTGGAGGAATATTTCCCTGCGGTACAACGGAAATACCATGTGGGCTTGGAAAGTAGGTCCTGTTGTAATGAAAACCATTTTCTCTGCATTTGTGTGATGTGCTCAAATCAATCATTTCCCGTGGAAGAGCTGACAACTGGTTTTGCACAGTGCAGCTCATAATTACTAGCTATTGCAAAAATTAAAAAAAAAAAATGTTTCAAAGGAAAAAAAGTTTTGTGTATTAAGGGTATCTTTCCCACTGAGTTTCCATTGTTGGAGATAGAAAAGTTGAGTGTAGGATTCGTATTGCTGACGGCAAGCCGGTAAGAGAACAGACTGTAGGATTGGGGTAACAATGATTTAAGGTCAGCGTGGAGGATGTCTGTCCAGATACCCCATGCTATACAGCTGCTATAGCAGGGGCGGGCAATTATTTTGGGCGGAGGGCTGCTTACTGAGTTTTGGCAAGCCATCGAGGGCCACATGACAGGCAGCCCAGGGCAGATTAATATTAATTTTCTAAATTTTTTAGGGGCCCCGTGGGCTGGATAAAATGGCCTGGCGGGCCACATCTGGCCTCTGGGCCGCATTTTGCCCGTCCCTGTGCTATAGTATGCTGGCTCTAAGCAGAGGTGTAGTGTTATGGGCGGTCTACACACCAACTTAAAATGAAATCTTAAAAAGTCACTGTACAGACGCACTTACTTCAGACTAAAAGTGGCTAATACTGATTCAGATTATTTTGATAACAAACTGCCTTTTTAGGAAACAAGTTTAGTTATTTAAATAGCTGCAAGCTTGTGTGCCAACTAGCTGTATGCTCATGGGGACTAAGTCCAAGATCCTCACCAGTATTTAGGAGTCTCACCCCTATTGATTAGGCCCAACGGGCTTGATTCGGTGTCCTGTGAAGTCAGCAGGAGCATTCTCGTTGACTTGTTTGGTGCTTTGAATCCAGCCCTAAATTTACTCGGGACCTTAAAAAATGTACAACCTGAACTAAGTTTGACCCTAAAAGACTTGGCAAGCCTTTAAATATATATATTTGTACACTTTCAAAATGTCTGCCGTCTTGAGTTTGTTCTTCTCGGTATAAGTGGTCTCCCCTTGCTGGAAATTCTTCAGTAATTGTAGTGTGGGAAAATTCACCAGCAGCAAGCTGTTTTTCCCCTCGGCCCACGCCCCAGGATCAACTTCCAGACGATGGCTTTGATTGCAGCACACTTGGATGAGAATGACTGTTGCTTGTGTTCCCCTGAAAGATCCCAAATGCTGGAGGTCGGGAGCTAAATTCTCCCGGCCCCTTGAGAACCTGCAAGGTTACGTCGGCCGGGGAGAACGAGCCGTCACGTCAGCCTTCGGACGGACGTGTATTGTAGCTCTGCTAGGAATTCGGGGCGAGCTTTTGGGCTGAAATGAAATCCCCAGCCTGGAGCTCAAGTGTTCCTAGTTAGTGATTTTATTGCTAAATAATTTACAGAATGAGTTCTTGCCAGTTTTCATAAGTGAAGCATTTGAAGTATGCAAAAACATACTTTATGTCTTCCTGGAGCGGCTGCTCTGGTGGGGTGGAGAATACTCTAGCCTATTTTCCCCTCCCTCCCTCCCTCCTCCGTTCTCTGTGCTCTTCGCACTAAAGCAGCGTGTGTTGTGCACAAACTGAAGCTGACACGTAAATAGTCACTGTACAGACGCTTAACAGTTAAAGATGCTTGTGAGATGCTGACAGCTGAGTCTCCACTAGATCTTTGGCATACATTTTCTCTTGTTTGCCCTTTTGTATATAGTTGTGGGGAGGCAAATCTGCCCAGTGTTGCTCATCTCTTTCTCTGTCCTTGGGGTCAAGAGCTTAACAGCATTCAGAGGAGGGAGGGGTATTTACACCAATATTTCCAGTGTTAAGCCTTAATGTGGGGAAGGGGAAGGGAGCGCACAACTTTGGAAGAGAGATAAAAACTGCCTGCTTGAAGCCAATCTGACTGTGAGGAGTTAGAAAGAGATCTGCACGGTGCAGGACGTAGCGGGTGCATGAACTCCAGGCCATTTATGCAGTACACCAGGAGGGTCCATAAGTTATAATAAGCATCTTCCTAAATACATTGTGCCTTTCCCCATCCTTTCTCACACATAGGCTGAAGGTTCACTTCAAATAGTAAGACTCCGCCACTGCAGACTATGCAAGCAGACAGCAGCCTGGTCCTTCATATGCCTGATTCAGGCGTTATGGCCCGTGGTCAGCTCCCTTTTGGTAGCTGTTCATTTGAGCCCGGCCTTGTCACCCGTTTGCAATGTTGCACGCTCTTAAATGCCATCCTCCCAGGTCTGTCAGCTCCATCCTACAAAGTTTTGCTGATTTTTCTTTTTCCTGGGGCTGCACCGCAAGGAGCCGTCCAGTGCAGTTACATCCTTGAAGTCAAGAGGGCTCCAGACATCAAAGTCAGAAGTGTTTTCTGTGCCCCCCTTCAGAGTGGAGGAAGCAGGGAGGCAGGGGTCAGCACTCCCCTCCTCCACGGCGTGTAGGACCAGAGCCCCCAGTCTAATCTGGCCATTGCTCATGTGTGCAATGAGGAAAGTGCACATGCTCACAACCTATGAGAGGTGGTGTTATTTGAGATCCCATGGTGGGAAGGGAACACGCAGCAAGTCTGCATGAGAGGGAGGATAAAGTGGGGCTCATTTGGTAACTTTCTGCCCCAGGAAGGAAAGACTAGAGCAGCTGCCTCGCAGGCAGCAGAGAGAGCGCCCTGTGTTTAACGGCGCAGGATGCCACCAAGAGAACAACCTCTTTGTAACATGCTTTGCAACAAAAAACACTGGGGGGCCGTGTAACAATCGTCCCCTTTCAGCCTCGCAGCTGCCGTCCCTTAGATGTGTGCAGCACCAGAGAACAGGGATGAGATTTTGCCCCCGAGCCCCCACACAGCGAGAGCCAAACCTGCGCATCAGGATCTTATTCCTCGGGACCCATGCTGCCGTCTGGACATGGCCGAGGTTACCACGAAGCTTTAGAGGGCTGTGACCACGGGATCAAACTCTTAGTTCCGCCACCCGAGCTGGCACGTTGAAACCAAGGGCTGCTGCCCCAATCTGAGTTTTTTCCTAACTGTATTTAGTGTTTTTATTTCTCATAAAGGGGAACATGGCACAACCCTAAAAGGACATTTTAATCAGGCATTAAGGTTGGTAAAACCACCTGTCTTGGAGGATCTGTTTTTGTAAACCCATTCTTCTGTAAAACTTCAGCAGTCCCCAGCATGACGTAAGAGTTGTCCATCTGTCCATTTTGTTTTCATAGATGGGTTTTTTTCCCCCCTGTGATACGGGTTCCTGATAACAAACTACTGGATGCAATAGAGCAAAGGTATGTTTGAGCTCTTCAGCAATCTCTGCCATCCTCCGTTCCAGTTAAATTTTAGACTATGCGGTTGCATCAAGGTGGTGATGGTTCTTTCACAAGGCTGCGGACCGAGGGGAATATTCTGAAAAGGCTTGATTTGCCAACAGCTCATTTTATAAGTTTTAAAAAAAGAAACCAAAGCCAGGTTTTCTGTATCGCCTCTCTGTCCTTGCTGGATCTGGGGCCCTTCTGGGTAGTGAGGTGGTGGGAATGTGAGCGTGAAGATAGAGCGGAGTCACTGTAACTTTAAGATAAAAGGCTGATGGTTTGCAAATGGGCACCAGCTGCAAAATTGGAGTCCTGGTTTTGAATGTTGCCTCCTCCCAGAATCTCAGGCGGGGAAGGGGAAGTGTAATGGTCGTATCATTTGGCAGTCAGGGAGCTTCCAGTTTCAGTGGGATGCTGTTGTGTTAACAGTCAGACCCCATATCTAACTCGGAGACCTTTGCAGCCTGTCTCCGTGTCTCTCCCTTGGGATACCCCCAGCATTCACAAGTTGGTACCCTGCCGCACAGACTGCCTTGACTCGTGCAGGTGCTTCTGGTATAGAGACTTTCTTCGGTCTCCCCAGCGTGTGGACTATACTTGAATAAAGTAGGGGGAGCTCAAGTGGATAATGGAAGATGCTTTCACTCCAGACATGGACTGTGCCAGGCTGAGCTTTCACTCCAGATGTGGACTGCACCAGGACTAAAAAAATATTGGGTGTTCAACTTTACCCCCTTCTCCATTAATGCACCTGTGTGCTGCTGTGTAGTGGCTCAAGAGCCGTTTTGCGGGGCAGATTCAGCTGTTGCATGGGCAAGTGTCAGGACTTCTTAGCCCAAACTACATTTCTAACTACACAGCGCTATGAGTAACTCTCCAGGATCCTTGGGGTTAATTTCCGAGATGCTGGGCTGAGTCCTATGCATTCCTTCGTGGCCCTGGCCAAGGCGGACTGCGGGCCCCTCTCTTTGAATGAATTGCAGCAGATGTGTGCCAGCTCATTGTCACCACCACCCCGATGACAGGCTGTAGCATCTAGTTCACTCGCCTCCAACTGGGAAGCTTTTCTGCCCTCTGTCACCAGTCAGAGGAAGCAGCCTCCAGAAAGCAGCTGTTTGAGTGTCATCGCGAGCTCTAGAAATATGCTGTTGTGAAATTATTGGTGCCCCTGGTGACCTGACACTTCTGCTGGAAACAAAACAGGGAGATTTATTTTTTATGATCATTCAGCTGCATTTCCTAACAGGCCCTCAATGAAGAGAGATGTGAGCATGTGAAAAGAAGAAGAAAAAAAGCCCTGAATAATTACAGGTATTGTGTATGTAAGCATCACTTACATCTTCTGTGAAGCAAATATCCTGCTATTTAAGCTTCCAGTGGGTGTGGAAGGGGAAAACTTGAGCTTGCAAATATGAATCTAATTTTAGAGCCAGAGTTCTTGAATTCCCAGGCTTTTTATTTGATATTCCTTTCGATCCACATCCACCCACAGCCATGATTTTTCTCCCCACAGTAAAACTGTGCAGAACTGTGTTTTTTCAGTTCTCCCATCAAACCTTCTGTACTAAGCCATGTTGCCTACACCATTTTTTAGAAAATAAAGCATCATTGAGGCTCGGGAACATGATTAACATGCAGTGCATGCAAGTATGCAAGTCTCTGCTGAACAGTGCTTTGAGAGGAGAGGGATGAACAGAACAGCTTCAGCAGAAACTGTGGCTTTTTTGTTTTTCTCCCCCCCATCCCCAAAGTATAAGTAAAGCCTAAAACAAAAGACTTCATACAGTGCACGGTCTCTAATACCCACACAGCATATTTTCTTTGGCTAATATGTGCTAGTCAGGTACGCAATATAGTAGTAAAGTATTTTTAATAGGTGGTTGGTGACTACTGAACGTGGACCATGCTCGTTTTAGATCACCAGTCTCAGGCACAGACTTTGAGGGGATGCTCCCGACCTGGCCCCTACCACCCAAAGCACTGACCTTGGTTATTAGGCCTCTGCTGTTCCTCACTCAGACGCTGAATGCTGCATCGCCTTGGGAAAGCCAGCTCTGCTTTCTGGGCCTCTTCCTCCCCTCCCCTCTCATCTTGTCTATTTAAATCCTCTGGTCTTTGGAGTAGGGGTTTTCTGTGTGCATGTATCTGCACTCTCCCTTGTGCAATGGGGCCCTGCTCTCCATCAGTGCCCTTAAACTTCACTTTAATATAAGCAATCGGAGCCACACGCTGCACCTCCGGGATCCATTATAATCATTCAGCATTATCCTAAATGCGGATCACACCTCACAGGCAACCCACACATTTAAATAAATATGTATCTAAAGAAACACAACTGGAAGATCTCTTTAGAACAGAGGAAAAGCCAATGCAGGTAGTAAAATACCTTGAAATGAGCATTTACTTGGCAGTTTTAATTAAAATTGGCATAGATATGTATATCTGTACAATTAGCGCTAGAAGGGGGAAAAATCCCAGTGCGTCTCTGTGCTAAAATGGCCCAGTGCATCAAGACTGGGATTGCTTATTCTCTTCTAGATTTACCAGCTCACTTCCCTCTGTAAGCAAGAAATCATGATTTCTTCTACTGCAGTCAAGTGTCGAAGTTTCCAATCTGCAGTTTGGGAAAGGGCAACACACCTTGCATATCTCCTCAGGCATTGCCTGCAACAGCTTCCTTTTCTTCTGCTGTTCTCTCTCATAATTACTCTTACATCAATGCATTCCCATGGCTTTAAAAGTCGCTTCAAAAAATGAAAAGCCAGTGACAGGGCCATCTGCCAGAATAAGTGCATTGCCCCTCGGTGTCTGATAGCGGCGGGCCCGCAGTTCTTCATATACCCCAAAGCTTTGCGTGACCAATGGGTATTTGGATGAAATGGGTGGCATCTTCTACAAAGAAAGCGAATATGAAGCACATCTCCATAGGGTTATACAGATGTCAAGAAGCGCTGGAGAGGGCTTGTGGAAGGATGTCATTTATTTAAAATGTTGGTACCAGATACCAAGGTCTAGGATGCTGGGCCTTCTTGAGTGACTTGGCTTCTATTACTGGTTCAGCCATTTATCTTAGCAAGACATTGTCCATCTCTGTACTTCCATGTCCCTTTCCATCTTTCCTCTGGCTTGTCATCAAGATGGTTCACTCTTTGAGATATTGGTCATTGCACCTGGCGTAACGTGCCCTGCTCTCACGGAGGGTCACTCAGAAGTTGATTGCTGATGGAGAGTGACAGATGGTGTTTTCACCTGGCTCTGTAGATGGTAGGAGCATGCACATGCCCACGCCAGGGGAATGGTTTGTTAGTGGTTGTAGTCGATGCTTGTAACATCAAAGATCTTTCGGGGGCATGTTACTGCATTATATCTGGCCTCTGGGGCACCGTAATTGCTTCCTGCCTCTGTGCTGCAGTGATGCTATGTTACAACATCTGTGCTGCCTCCTCTTGTGATGTGGTTGTGCTGTATCTGTGATATTGCAACATGTTTTTGATGCTGCCCTTGTCCTGGAAAATGAGGACTGTGCATTCACTTACAGGGTGGACAGTAAACTGTTTTCAGAGCATCCTGGCAGTGTCAGAGGAGTGTTTGGAAGTGAATGTGCAGCTGGTTTCCAAGCCTGGGAATAGGCTTTTGAGTCAAGGGAAGGGGTAGGGAAAGCACTATGTTACAGGAGTGATTTTTGGTACCTGTGCATTGGGAAGTGGAAGCCATGCAGCACTACAGCTGGCAGCCAGGTGTGGTCTAGTCCTGGGGTGTCAAACTCACCTCGAGACCTAGGCTGCATCCACACCATGAGGCTCCTTGCGGGCCAGATCCAGCCTGAGGTAGGCAGAGGCAGCTCCAGCCCTGACCCAGAGCATGTGACAGCAGCCCCGGTGCTGGGCACATAGCATGGCTCTGGCTTCTGCCCTATTAGTAGAGCTGGAGCCCCATGCCCCATGGTGCCACAGCAGCCCCAGCTCCAGCACGGGCCATGTGGTTGTGTCTTCATCATGGCATGGCGATGGGGCGGGCAGCTAAAGAGGTAGGGCAGTAGCAATGGGCACAGCGCCTGGAGGGTGACTGACGGGGGCTGTATCAGCCCTCACTTGATGCTACATCCACTATGCCCCAGACTCTGTGGCAAGCCCCTTCCTCCCCCTGCTACACACCCCAGTTTCTGGCAGCCCTTGATCTGCAAGTGAAATGTAATGCCTTAAATGCCGGCAGGCAAAGTAGCAAATGCAAAGTTGTCTAATGACCAGAAAAAGGGTAAGAATCGCACCTTAAACTTCAGGGGCCAGCACCCTTTTGTCAGCTGCACCAGCATAAATCTGAAATGGTTTCACCGATTCGGCTCCCAGCTGGAGTTTTTCTCTCTGAATTTGTTGCAGGTAGAAGCAATTTTTCTGTGCCCCTGGGAGGAGGGAGCTTTTGCTTTGCCGCCAGGCCAGTCCGTGGAGCAGATCTGTGTTTATGCTTTTGTATTTTTGTAATTGGATTGTTCTAAGATTAAAAGATCTGGCTTCATTAACACTCACTATAGAGCAGGAGAAAGTTTCTTACTCTGATCTTGCCAATCTCCGTGCTGCTAGTTCCCAGCTGATTGGCCCCAATGGCCGGGTTTGGGTTGTTACAGACACTGGAGGCTCAAGTCACAAGATGCCAAACCTGCTGTCAAAATATGCAGGCTCACAGATGGAGCCCGCATCTCGGAGGGGGTCTCGTGAATCGAGTGCTCGGTTGGGGCTGATGCCAGCAAGGGCAAAATAGCCTCTTTATCCACCAAAGTCGTCAGGTGATACATGCTTTGATCGTGCCTAGGAAATACCGCACTGCTCTCCTTCGGGCACCGGTTCAACTTCCAGGACGGCCGGGCTGGTGGGGTGAGGTGCTTGTTGCATGCATGCCTCTCAGCTTGCTTTCATTGTGTGGGGAAAAAGCTTGCAGGCTTTCGGTTCAGATGTGCTGTTTCTTCTGAATTATGTTGCGTTTAACCCCTCCGTGTTTTTAACCAGCCAGGTTGGCTCTTGGGTTAAGTGGCAAACGCCTGTATGGACAAGCTGGGAATAAAAAAAAAAAAAAAAAAAAAAATTGCCTGGATAGGAGGCTGCCAAAAAAAGAGAAGGCACCAAGAAGTCCTTCTCTGTCACAAGCCCTAGGAGCTGAAAGCAGGCACTTCTAGCAGGCGATGTGTGTATTCAGTGCACCTACAGGATACCTTCCTCCTGTGCAGAGATCTTTGCTCAAAGTTTCTTCCTGCAGATCCCAGTGGCACACACCTGCTTCCCTCACCCCCCCATCCCAGATAAATGTTAGGTTTGGTAGTAGGGCAGCGAGCCTGACTCGAACACCCAAAATAAAAATGCGCAATGGCTATATTGCAAAGTGATGGCATACCTCAGTAGGGGAAAGAGGGGCAGGACTTCTGGGTCCATTGGCTGACTCGGTCTGACTCCTCCAAACTGTATTGTGCCCCTGTTTCTCCTTCTCCACCTCCCTGTTGCTTAATCTGAAGAAGAGTAAAGATAAATATTCCCATTGCACGAGAGCACTGTGAGGTTTCGTTAGGGTGTGTAAGGGCAATAAGTGGTGTTGCTGCTGCTTTAAACAGAAGAAATATGCTGGATGTTTTGGTCTAAATAAATTGCTTGAAATATTTCTTGCCTGCTTTATTGCTCTGTGTAACAAATGGGCATCTTATGGGTTGGAATTCAACCCCTCAAAACCGTTTAAGATGGCAAAAGTCCTCTCCCTCCAGCCAAGGAAACTTAATTGGGTCTCTGCTCCCAGCATGGCCACAAGTGGTATCTGAGGACCCATGGGTGACTCTTGGAAGCCAAAGGAAGAGAAAAAAATGACCTCAAACATGTGTTCAGACATAGACAGACATGACCTTGTATTGCAGAGATTACAGTCAGGGCTGAAGGACACAGTCCAGTATTTTAATCTTGTCCAACTTTCAGCTTTGGAAGGGCTTTGATGTTGCAGTTATGACCCCAGGAGATCAAAAGGGAATCCACTAATCTGGGCTCGCAATCAGAACAGCCTGCGACTTCCCTTGTGTCCTGAGCAACTCCTACCTGTCTGCTTTGCTGCCGGAGCCTGCGCAGAGGGATGCCAAGTAAGGAGAGACGGTCCTATGGAAAAGCAGGGTCGGTCTGCTCCGCAGCACGCCTTTTTTTTCCCCCAGTTGTGCGATGATGAGCTAAGCAATGATATAATATGCTCATTCATAACCGTGCAGCTCTGATTCAGAGTATGGCAAGGTCCCCCTCTGAATGCTGTTGGCTAGAAAGCCTGTCCAGTCCTCGTGCAGGGGGGCTTGGCAAGAACCATTTTTTCCCCTTTGCACCCTTTGTGCTGTGGCCAAGCACGGCTTCTGTGCTTGAACTCATTGCAGCCATGATGATTGCAATGGCAATCAAACAAAACGGGGAGAAAGAGCGGTATGTGGTGGGCTGTTGTAGCCAGCAGGGTGCGTGGGACCACACGCTGCATCGTCCTGAGCCGCGGCACAGCAGATATGCATCAGCTTCAGCAAGAGTCTGGAGTTAGTCCAGTCTTGCTCGAGCCACCCTCCCACAGGCATAGCCGTTTCCAGCTGGCCTCATTCTGCTCTTATCTTCCCATTTGTCTCTGGTTTCCATAGCAGTGTTAGGGTGGACCTAGCTACATGCACCCCCCCTCTTCCTGGTGCTACTTTTTTTTTTTTCTTTTAATAAAAGTGGTCCGACTGTAGCAGAAAAGGCCAGTCAAAAAATAAAAGTCAGGCTGTCACCGAATGCCACCTAAATATAGAGGACTGTGGATTTTAACTTCGGGGGGCACAGTTCTTTGTTGAAAAATGTTATCGGTAGAGCCCGTGCTGGCAGGTTTTCATCTGTGCTCTTGAATACGCTCATTGATTTTTCTGTTTTGTGTTGTTGCTGTTGTTCAAGGGGTTACCCAGGGCCAAGCCAAGCTTGAAAACGCTCCCTGTTGAAAGAGCAGCTTCTCGTTTTTTGGAGGCCTTACTCATTCATTGTTTTGAGTGATATTTATGAAAGTTTTCCAAAGGGCTTGGGGAGCGAGCGGGGGGAGGAAAGAGAAACTCAGGTATCTGGGTAATGGAAACCGAGGGCAAACTGAGCCTAAGGACAGCAGAGGTAATGTATTGCTGTGAGTGCAGCGACTCTGAATATTTCATCTCTAACCAGCAGCGCATAATTCTCTCCCTGTATTACATACCCTTTAACAGAGCACTACGAATGTGCGCCGGCCTGGCTTCGTTCTTCTGCGTTAATGGACTTATTTCGGTATCCGTACGGTATTGTCTTGAATCCCATTATTCAGCTGAGGAACAAATCTGTTCCAGTGTATCGCTTTAACCTTTGATGTATGAGGGCTTCCTCTTCCCCCCCCTTCCCCGCCGTCTCCCACATGCTTGCAATATTTATGACTTTTGATGTACTAGGACACCCTAGCAGCCGTGTATGGTACAGTTGCAGCTCGAAATGCATTGTTTTATTGCATTTTGTATCAGTGGCTTCACATGGGTCTCTCTAAAGATGCATATTTTATAAATGAGCCACTGAAAGCACTTGATCTTTGTTGCTTTGACTTTTAGAGGCTTTTGGCTAACATTTAGTTGGGTTTTAGTTGGCTACCAAATGGCTGTTAGTGCAAGCCATTGTTTTTTCTAGTGCCAATCCTTTCCTCTGGGTTGTGACTACACGTGTCATTTTTTGGTGGATCTGGGATTTCAGGGATTATTTCTGGATTTGCTCTGTGGCCATTTCTTGGCCAGACATCATGCTCTGTTTCCATACTCCGAGGGGTTTTGTTTCAAAGGGTTAGTCATGGTCAGTAATAAACACAAAAGTATTAGATACAGATGTGCAGGATAAGAGTTCAGCCTGACAAATGTATTTGTATCCAGTAGGGAAAGTTTGTCTCTTTTCTACCCCCACCACCCCCTAAGGTCTCCGAATAGTTCAGTTAAGATTCTTGGGCAGAATTTATGAACGCGCAGATGCATCTAAGCTGATCCATCTCAGCAAACCTGGTTTGCCTTGAATCGGATAGAGTGACGCTCAGTATGTTGTGGAGTGGGTTGCAAGTTGAAGGCAAGGTCTACGAGGAATGGGCAACTACCATCACCTAGATGAAGTGAAATCATCCCTATCTATAACAAAAAAAAATGTATTTAAGAGGTCTTACATTGATGGAAGTATAACGGCCAGACTTGTTTAAATGACTGGGCACCCAACTAGGGGCATTTTTAAAGATGCCTTAAATATTCATAGATGTTAGGGGCTGGAAAGGACCTGTCGAGATCATCTGGTCCAGCCTCCCTGCGCTTGGGCAGGAAAGACTGCTAGGGTCACCCAAAACCAGCCATCTCTTGAAAAACCTGAGCACTGCTGCTCCAAAGACAAATTTTCTCTCCCTGATCATGGTTTATAGGGTCTTTAAGCTCAAAGGAGAGAGAGGGATGCTTCTGGAGGAGAGCTCTGCGCTCCTTTGTAAGCATCCCTCTGACACGCATGCCCAAAACCATGTCCAAACCCACACAACCCAGTCTTGATTACACTGAGATTCATAGTAAGTTGGTGCTTTGGGGGAGGGGGAGGGATCAAAATGACTTCCTGGCTAAGGGGGTTCCTCTCTGCTTTGCCAGACAATAAATAGCATGTGTGCAAACCAGGAAAAGCGGTGTCATCACGAGGTATGTGGTTGCAGTCCGGGCACAGGGGTTTGATGGTTGCACGGGCAGATCCGATGTGATGATGCCTGTTACCAAATGTGAGTCTGCTGTCTGCCTGCTGGAGTGACTGAAAACTTGCCAGAGCCGAGGAGAGCAGGCAGTCACTTCCTCGCATTGTGTTCTCTCTTCCTCCAGTGCTGTTACGAGAAGAAGTGTCCCAGCTTCAAGAGGAGGTTCACCTGCTCCGCCAAATGAAGGAAATGCTGACAAAAGACCTGGAGGAGACGCATGGCAGCAAGTCGATGGAGGTGCTCTCTGCCACCGAGCTCAAGGTCCAGCTGGCACAGAAGGAGCAAGAGCTAGCGCGAGCCAAAGAAGCCCTGCAGGGTAAGAGCGAAACCCTCCCTTTGTTTCTGTACCCGGGTCTCTCGTGTCCTGCTTGCTGTGGGTGGCTCTGTCGCATGTCTTTGCTGTCTGCTCTTTTCCTTCCCCTCTTTCTGCCTCGTTGTCCTCTTCTCTTTCTCTGCCTCCTCCTTCACTCTTGTCCTCTCTCTTTCCCTGCCTGCCAGAACATCCTGAGGTTCGTCCCAAGATGTTAGCTAACAAGGAAGGAGAAACTGTGCCTTTCCTTCTGACAGCAGGGTTTACAGTCGCTCTGGAGCCTCTTGCTTTTATCCAAGGGGAGTTGGAAGAAGCCGAGCTGCTTCTGAAGAGCCTTTTACACTGAGCTGATGGGGAGGTTGTTTGCAAGGAACCAGCTCAAACTATTTGGCTCTGAGCAAGAGCCCGTGTCTTGTCTCTAATGTAATCCCAATGGCTGAATTCCCTGTCATCAAGGGCATATTCACTTAGCTTTCTGCCCCCCTCTGAAGGGTGTTTTCCACTGGACTGGGCAGTATCCCAGTGTTGTCCATCTGTGCATGATGCCTTCTGAACCCATTTGCTCCTGTCTGACATTAGACAGGGCATGTAAGGGTGAACATCACTCATGGCAAGGCTTTTGCACATAAGTGTTTGATTTAGGCTGGCCTGGATCTCAAGGTTTGCTTTTTCTTTTGATGTAATCAAACTGTTCCTCTTCCTCATTTCCTAATTGCCCCTGCCCAGGAGGTTTGCTTCACTCTTCTTTGGAAATGGAAAGCGGTGTGCATGTGTGTAAGGAGGGTGACCCCTCCTAGCAGAATGACCGACAGGCTGCTCTCCAGCAGGACAAAGCCATGCTTTTTACCGCTATAGGTGTCGTTAAAAAAAAAAGACACGTCTGTCGCTATTATTGCACTCTGCATCAGTTATAAGAGACAATTTGCCACCAGTGTCAGCATTACCAGGAGTGGCCAGAACTGGCCTGTATGTGGATATGATCCAGGGCATTATGTTGTGTTTCTCATGCCCTCTGTTTGTAGGGTTGCTATTAGCTCCTGTATGAACTCACACAAGATGGTAAGCCCAGTGGGCACCTCTTCTCAACTGAAGGAAGTTGGTGTGGGGCAAGGAGGTGCAGGCTCTTCAACACTTTTCATGGGGGTGGCAGCCTGCTTCTCATGACGCTGCCTTTATTCATCTCCTGCTTGTGTGCATGGCTGTTGTGAGCGCGAGTGAGATAGGGCCAGCCGCTCCCAATGACAGCACAAATGAAATACTGCTCCTGCCCAGCCCATGGGGGAGCTCCAGCTGAGTCCTCTCCTGCTGCTTCCCTGCGATTCTGGGCCAGCTCAAAAACCTACATCCCTAGGTGCTATATTTGGAGGTGCAGTCTCTTGAGCATCACTAAACGTGCTGCTCTTTTATTTCTGAGCTAGCACAGCTTGCAATCATCAGCAGCACCAGCTTATTTATATATTTTTCTATAAATCTCAGTCTCTGGAAAATTGATCCTCTCACACATAGGGAAGTAAATACTAGATTCTGGAATTCCCGATTAAAAAAATCAATCTCCTGACCAGGAAAGATGGTTGGCAGAAACATCCAAGCTTGTAGGGTTTGTAGAGTGTGGGCAGCTGCATGTCTGCAGTGGATTCGCTGCATAGTAGTGCTGTTTCATCAGTAAAGCATTGAACGAATTTTAAGGACTGTATGGTAAAATGATGCATTGAGAGAAAGATCAAAAAAAAAAAAGGGATGGTGGGAAGCCTGTGGAGAACCAAGTATAGTAAATATAGGGCGATCCAGTGACTGAAGCAGGCAGGCCATGTGGTTAGCATGATGGAGGACAGGCCAGTCTCTTGAAAATAGCGTTTGGACCAAAGAGAAGATGGGAGGGATCAAGCCGGGCAAGACCTAAGAGCTCATCATGTGAACTACTGGCAATGGGAAACATATGAAAGAGAGATGAGGAGAGACCTCGAATTGTGCGAGCTTCCTAGGACCTCTGGGAGAGCCACCCAACTTGCATCATTCTGCTGGATTGCTCAAGGTCCTGGGAGCTCTGTTGCTTGATGTTTAAAAGGAGGCCGGTGAAGGCATTTATGCATGGCAAAAAAGGCATCAGATGAGTGTTGGCCTTGCTGGCCTGGTCTGAGCCGCAGCAGCGCTCTCTGGCTTTTGCAGTGCTTTACAGCGTGAGAATTGGCTCAGAAAAAATCCAGGTTGTTCCCATTACCTGAAGCTGGGACTGGAAAAGCATTCCCCGGCCAGACCACATTGAGCTTAATGAGGTGAGTGAATGAAAAGGACAAAGAAGCTGAAGGGCAGGGATTAAAAACTCTGAGGCAGCTATGTCACCATGGGGATTTCGGGGGCGATTGCTTAGCAGCTGTTCTGCATCGCAGCAGGGGGAGTGCGGGACCTCTCCTTGGATGCCAGAGGTGCCGAGAGGGAAGTGGCATAAAGCTGAACGATATTGCGGAAGGTACGCTAAGATGATGCTTTCCAACACTGCAAAGTTGAGGGACTAAATTGCAGGCAGGTATAGGGCTAATGGAACCTGCATAAAGGAATTTATGGGCCTGTAATATGAAAAAGCTGCAGTATGTGTCTTTTTTTTTTTTAAGCATTTAAATAAAAAAAGGATCAAGCAGCAGCTGTCACGTGCCACCTGCTCGCTGTGCTGCCTGAGGCCTTGTAGGATAAGAGCGCTGGAAAATGTGCACCCTGGGTGGAAGAATCCTCAGCTTTCAAACTAAAAAAGATGTCCCAGCAATGTCTAACAAAGCACCATTATTTTTCCCTTCTACACTTTTCCTTCACATAGCGTCTTTTGCCCAAGAATCTCACTTGCTGCAAGCATTAAGGGCCACAGCAACCTTCAGGAGGTAGAGCAAGGATTATTGTTCCCCTTAAGGGGGGAAAACCTGAGGCACAGGAAGGTGGTGGCTTCTCCAAGGTCCCTCTGAATTGGATCCTAGCAGAATTCGCCACTGTTGGCTCCCAGCTCTGGGCTCTTTCCTGGAGGCAATGCTCCCAAG
The DNA here is from genome assembly GCF_052110815.1 of Crocodylus siamensis. Lineage (NCBI taxonomy): Eukaryota > Metazoa > Chordata > Crocodylia > Crocodylidae > Crocodylus > Crocodylus siamensis. Next base: position 4,975,679 of record NC_143406.1, on the reverse strand, counting down.
AGAGCAGGGGCTTCATTACACTCCAAGTTAAAATGAGCAAAGTGCTAGTGATTTTCCAGACTGGAAAATCTAGATCCTGCCACCAGATCTGCTTGAGGCCTTGCAACAGTCTGCCCGTGTGCATCTGATTCCAGAATCCAGCTGGGATCAAACCTTGAGATCTGGAGTCTGCAGACATTTATCTTCACTGCAGTATTCACAGCTTTCTCCTGTATCCTGGGTTCATAACCTGAGGGACATATTAAAGTGTATCAGGAATTTTGGGATGATTTTTTTCCCCTCCAGAAAATACCTCCTCCTCCTTCTCTTCCTCCTCCTCCTCCTCCTTCTCTTTCTCCTTCTTCCTGAATTTTTTGTGGGAAACTTTGTTTTGACAGCGTGCATCAGGAAGGTTTCTGGGCTGGAGAGAGAGAAAGGCTAATTCTGTAGCCCAGTTGGCATGGAGTTGTCAGCTACTTGTTCTGCTCAGTTGGGACCCAGGATTGAATATGGGCATCCTACATCCCCATGAGCCTATATGGATTTGTAATATTAGTTTCTCTCAGTGGAGCCTTTCCACTTTGTAAAAACATTCATTGGACTGGAGAGAGCTCGACTGATTGACTCCCCAGCCTGGTAGTTGGGGCAGTGATCTGGGATGTGGAAGACCCAGGGCCTTGAACGCAGGCTTCCCACATCGTAGCTGTGCTGCCCTGCGGGTTAGGTGGGGAGGGTGTCTCATGTCTGTGGGTGGCTTTCCGTCTCAAAGCAAAAAAACCACAAGCTTAGGAAGATCTCCATTTCATCCCAGTGCAGAACACAAACCAATCTGAAACCTCTCAATTATTGCAGGAAGAGACATTGTGTTCTCTGGCAAGCCGTAGTCCGGTTCCAGAGGGTCATTATACCCCTTTTCTCTTTCTTTCTTTTTCCCACTTTAATCACTACATGGGAGGGAGAGTCCTATATTTCTTTGCCACTATAACATGGGGTCAGGGCATGGAAGAAGCTGAGAACCGCTGTCCTTTTAACAGTGTGGTAACAATTACTTGCATGTGGTCAAAATCAGCATGTCAGTAGTAACCACTGTATCCACCATTCATTTTGCCTGGAACTTGAAACCCGCAGAAAACGGTGATTCACATAAAGGCTAGTCACCAGATCAGGCGTTTGCTCTGCCTCCGGATACCAGGGCTGAGCCTTGAAGCCATGACACAAGCTACAGTTCACAGACTTGCGGGCTCTTGAAAGCATCCCCGTGAGCTGGAAACGAAGGGTGAAGGGACGGCGCCTTGTGTCCTCCTGCCTCGAGCATCCCCAGGATGGAATAGCTTACGTGTCCCAACTGACAGGTGCCCGAGAAGGCAGCATGGTGCCAAGAACAGAAAACTACCTACACCCTGCAATAGCTCCGCAGCAGTTGCTGCCTGCCCACAGACCAGCTCTGTCTGAACAGATGGAGTCGGTCCCTTGCATCGACAGCACATCCCGATCCTTGTTAGCACATGATGTCAAACAAATGCAGCGAGACAGGAAAAGAAACGCAATGCCAAACCTCCTAGTGCACGCTCATTGGTGTGGTATTGTGATGTGGTGGGTGGGTAGTCACAGCACAAGAAAATGCTGCAGATATGCAGAAAGGTGTCAGCTATTAATTAACAGGAAAATAAATCAGGAAGTGCCATGTCTTATCCACAACCGGCAGACAGTCCTTGTTGTTCCAATCCACCCAAATTAGCAGGGAGGGAAGAAAGAAACCCCTTTCCCCCCTCCACAAATGCTGGCAAAACAGCAGATCTAAATATAATCTCCAATCCCTGGTGCACCGCATCCAGCTTTCACTCGTCAGTTTTAATTTAAAGATTCGAAAGAGACATTGTCAAAATTTCTTAGGCTCAGAAGTTGAGCAGCTTTAAATATATTATGAGTTTGTGAGCAGATTGGACCCAGAGCTCAAAAAATACACATCTGAGATCCATCCTGTGTTGGCCACTCGAGGAATTTGCTAAAAGGGCCTTGTTCAGCTCCTGGTTTTGACAGTGAGGGAATAGTTCAGATTCCAGGAGAAATGGCTACTGAATTTGGATGAGATCGATTTGGGAAGTTCAGATTGTAGGATGTTATTTTCCCAGATGTTTTCTATCTGTTATTCTACTTGAGGGTATTGGAAGTGGTGAGCACTTTTGAAAAGCAGGTGCAAAACACCACATCCTGTTCTAAGTGGTACTCATGTGTAGGGACCTACTTAAATTGCGCTGAGATCAAACAATTTTTGCGGGTTGGTCGCCGCATAGAAAGGAAATTGTTCAGTATTTCCCAGCCCTGTCCCTCAGCACTGATCGGCAGAGATGCCCCCACGGGGTAAGGTTGTGGCCACTGTTTTGTCTGCTGCCCTGCGAGCCAGCACCTTCCCCTTTCTGGGGAGGCTGCCAGGCCGGGCTGCCATGCAGCAAGGACCATTGGCTCCCACTGGGGAGCCAGCATTTTATTTTTATTAATTTCTTTAAAGTTGATCCTGTGCAATCTGCAAAATTACGAATTTGAGTAGACCCCCCACTTCTGTGTCTAAAGTGCAATCCTATTCCACCCTATTCAAGCACTTGACCAAACATTCATGCAAAACATGGATGAGTCCTTCTCCTCCTCCTTACTGCCTGTTGTGCCTTTAGGCAAAAATGAAGGTACATTACCAAAGCAGACATGCTTAACGGTTTTTCAGGGACCCATGCAGGGTAGACTAAGATTGCACTTAGAAGTCTAACAGGTGGAATAGGATCTTGAGTTGACTTGCCCAAAAATGGAGGCTCCAAAAATCCTTGGCAGCTTCTGAGGGAAAAAAAAAGGTCTAAATATTGTTGTTTTACTCCACTACTTTGTTGCTACTGATAAACTACAAGCAGTGGCAATAATGCAGGTGCTTAATTGTCAAAAATCCTGACCAAGCACCTCCGCATTCAGGAACTGGCTTTAAAATGAGAATGTGGGCGTCTTGTACTTGGTCTTTGGTTTACAGTGCAGTAGGGTTCCCATTTTCAAGCCGTCTCTACAGCCACACGGGGCAAAATCCTCCTCTCTTTTAATCGGATGTTTGCAAGAACTTCTGCCATAACACAACAACAGCAGCCCACCACATACTAAGAGATTTGTGATGGTAGGGGATGGATGCTTTGCAAGAACCACAGGTTTTGGAAGACCTGTAAAGCCACTTTGCAGTTGCTGGTTAACAGGATATGACCATGTCTCCTCATCGGTGCATCTCTGTTTTCCATCCTATTACATTTGCTTTGAACTCCAGTGTGATTTTTCTAGTGCTGCATTGATGAGGTGGTGCAGCGAGCTGCCTGGGCTAGAGAAAATGCAATGCAAATTGCAGCTGTTTGTTTTAAAGCCACATTAAAGCGTATCAGCTCCATGGTGGCAATAATGGCTTGGAAATCAGTGACTGTCAAATGAGAGGGAGAAATGTCAAAACAGGGAAGAGAAATCAGGACGGATCCTCAGCTGTTGTACACAAACAGAGTCCTATCAACTTCAGTTAAGCTTAGGAGGATATGGTCTGTAGTTCTGCTGCAGTTGAGATCATTATAAAGAGTAAAAATAAATATTTTATAGTCTATTTTTAATTATTAGAGAGAGGGACATATTGCTATCTTCGGCATTGCTCCATTTAATCAATGGGAGTTGGGGCAGGCTTTGAATGAGACACTAGACTGGGAAACCAGCTCCTCTGGGGTGTGGGGTTTCAAGACCATCAAGGCTAGGAAGAGGCTTGAAGGAGCAGGACTGGAAGGTATTTCATGTAGGGAGACAGGGGAGGAGGATCCAGGGAATAAGATGAAGATGCGCCAGTGTGGAAAGAGGAGACGAGGGCAGTTGTGTTTCCGCGGTCAGTGGATGAAGATGGAAGGTTTTGGGCGATCTAATCCCCATTTGGCCTTGATCCGCTTTGTCTTCATTTTGCTGCAAAGACAAGCTCAAAAGTCCTCTCCTGTACAGCTTGTGGATGCAAGAGCCCTGGGACATATATGGTGATACGGATTTGACGGCAATCACTTATTCCATCCCAGTGCAGCTGAGAGGGTGCTCATCTAGCCAGAAAAAAAGGCTAAACTTGGAGGAGTGAGAGTAGCTCATCTGTGAAAGGTCCTTGTAGTTCTGCACATCTGTGCTGGAAACTCCAGGGGGGGGAAACCAGAAACGGTGCACAACGCCAAGACCAGCCAGGAAACGTGCTTCACGGCAGGCCTAATCGCCTGTGGGTTCAGGGTTCGTCTGAATGCCACGTGAACTTTTTTTGGCTCCACTCGCTAACCTTCCCCTCCCTGTCCTTGCTCTGATCTGCCCTGAGAGCAGCTCTGAGGAATGCACCATCCTCTCTCGCCTGCTGCTTCCCCGGGTTATATTGCACTTCCAGGAATTCCTCGCCGTTCGCGCTCGGTGTTTGGCTTGGGAAGACAACAGCTCTGACAGGGGGAGATTATGCCGTTTGCTTGTTGTATTATGCATTTTGCTGCCTTCTGTCTGTACGTGCATGTGTAATTGTTTGTCACCCGGTGCGCGTACGTAGACATCTCTATAAAGCAAGTGCACATCTGTATATATGCATAAATATGTGCCTAAAGTACATGGTGGGGTGGAGCGAAATAACCATTTTTATCAGCAGGAGTTTAGGAATGGCATATTTTTCAGATGAGGGAGGTATGCAGATCATCAAGACAGATGCCAATAATACATGTGTATATGTTGCCATTATGTTTGGCAAATGCCGAGTAGGTAGAAGAAAAGTCTTTTTGGAATTGTTTTTAACAGTTAAGGCCGTGAGCCTTCAGTGAGCTCCTGCATGCTTGAATGGACTAACTGCAGAGGTGCAGGGCTCCGGGAAAACACTGCCAGACCAACTTAAAAGCCGTGAGATCTTAATAAATGTGGGATCTTATGGGGCTTAATAAATAGATCAATAAAGGGAGGGCTCATAGGGAAATTACGAGTTTGTTGCACTGAATTTGCTCACCCAGATGAGGCTGCAGGAACCGGGCCTTGGTTTTAGCATGGAAAAAAAAAGACTGTATGACAGCAAGTCACCAACGTGATGGTGCACAACAGTGATAAATGACTAATGAGGGGGGGAAAATGAAACAGTCTGTGAGACTGAGAGATCTGTAAAGTTTTCCACTGAAAAAGCTTTGCATGTGAAAAAAGTAGCAAATATAAATGAATACGTTGTAGAAAAAAGTTCAGATCAAATGCAGGCAAAATTTTCCTGGCAGAACTTCATTAGAAATAGATTGTCCAGCTGAGTTCATTTGTTCATGTTTTTTGGGTTTTTTTGTTTTTTTAAGCACTGGAATTTTATCAATGTTTAAATCTTTGCATAGGGGTGTGTGTGAGTGTATGTCTAAATATTTTCATAGATTTCGTAGACATTACGGCTGGAAGGGACCTCGGAAGATCATCGAGTCCAGCCCCCTGCCTCAGGGGCAGGAAGTCAGCAGAGATCGTAGGATCCCAGCAAGACAAGCATCCAGATGTCTTTTGAAGGTGTTCGGAGTAGGTGCTTGATGTTTGGAGAGATGCGCTCCGCTTATGGCACCTGTTTGTCCTTGCAGTGCTTCACCTCCTTGCTTACCTAGGAAGACCTCTTTTAGCACGGTTGCAATGCAGGCTGCCCCGCCGAAGGGATGTATGGGAGGTCGGAGAGGTGGGGCTGCAGTGCATGCTGCTGCAGCTGCTCCAGGTGACTGCAGACAGCAATCCCTCTCTGAAGGGCTGGTTTTTAGTTATTTTATGGTCTGTTTTTAAAATGCAAGTAGAGACAGGGATTCTGCAGCAACCAAAGACAGTCTGCCCCAAGGAGGCATGTTCAAGTAATAATCCTCTGGGACCCAAGTCATGGTGACTTGAAAAGATGCTTTGGAGGTAATTTGATATTTTAGAAAGTCATCATATATCGGAAGTTTGCAGATACAAAAGGGTTGGGATTAAGTTACAAATGATCAAGTTCCTGTATTACCACTAGTTAGAAAAATGATGTCAAGCAGTAATCAGTCTTATGCTTGGTATATGAAACTAGACAGCCATGAGAGAATTATCTCCCAGAACATGATTTACTGCATTGTACAGCTGTAACACTGGGCAAGTTGATTTGACAGATGGCAGGGTAAACGGGCCCCTTATAGACCAGGGGTCGACCCCCTGCAGCCCATGGCCCAGATCCGGCCCACAGAGCCATCTGACCCAGCCTGCAGACCTGGAGCTTATGTTCCTTTCCCCTGTTTTCAGCCAATAATATTGACTAAATTCCACCTGAATTCACAAATAATTTATGGTCCTTCCTGAAACTGATTGTTGCTGTAAACTGATTGTTCATCAAAAACCTTTCTGTCTGTAGTGATAGCAGAGTATCGCTTGCCAGTGGGCAGTGGAAGGCAAGTTCAAGATGGATGATCACGGTGATAGCCTGTGTTACAGTCACATCGGATCAGGAGCCCATTGTGCTGGGTCCCATACAGGCATAGAACAAAAAAAAAGTTCATTGCAAACGCTGACATGATACCTGATGAAACACGCGCCGATCTTAAGTAGTCCATGATGAACGCTGCACAAATACTCCAGGCATTTAGCAGCAGGGGGCTGTGGCAGCAGTCGGTTTCCCACGCTGATGCTAGGAAAAATGATGGTGGCAGCTGAGTCCTAGTGTTTTTCCATCCTCTGACTTGGACTGGGTCGGTCCGGCCTGCAGATGCATAGCTTAAGCTTTCATAAGCTGTAGCTTGCTTCATCAGATGCTGCCGGAAACATTATCTGAAGTGTTCCCCTTTGCTGGTATGGTCCTGGGCCTGCCGCAGAAGGGGTATGTGGGTTATATGGGCTCAGGCAAGTAATGCACTAGTCCACTTCAGTGCAAAGGAAGACGGTTTGGCTCTATGGAAAAGAGGATTTAATTTGTGGGTTGAGCAGTTCTAGAGGAGGAACCTAAAAAACTAGAAGGAAGGTTTGCCTTGAATTTTATCTCCTTGGTATTTCTTGTTTAAAAAAAAAAAAAGCTAGACTTGGGGAAGCAGGTGACTTTGCATTTTGCTTGCTTGTTTGACTGAGTTTGTAGAGCAGGCTGAGAGACATCCCCTCTCACAGGTGTTGTCTTCTGACCTTCCAGTTGGGGTGAAAGACCAGATACAAGGCTGACTGGATCATTAGAAACTGCCAAGAATGGATAAGACCTAATTTTAAAAATTCACAAAAAGTTGGTGCATCATGCTAAAAAGCTATGTGAGATCTCCCCCCCACTTCCTCCCTCCCCCCCAGGCAAATGCTGCGTTAAGAGACATTTCATCAGCTGTATGCGACACCTTTCCTGGACAGTGAAGTAAACAGAGGAGTCCAGGTTATATAATTTTTTAAACCAAAAATCCCAAATTGTGTGCTGGCCTTTGCTGAAGGGTGTTAGCATGGAACCCCCTATTACTGCCCAGCTTCTAAAAGGTGGTTACAAGTATTTATGGATCTAAAAATTAAATCTCTGTGGTCTTAGTGCTATTGAAACTTTGCAGGACTCCTTTAACTGCTGCAGTTTGATGTATAACAATAACGTCTAGAGACCCCCTTCAAGAACTGCTTCTTTTTTATGCTTAATTATGTATATAAGCCGGGCTCTCAAGAGACTGCAGTCTAATCAGCAAAGAATGGAAGTGGTGGGGGGAGGGAATAGAAATGTAAGCGGAAAAGTGACTTGCTTAAGGTCACAGAGAATGGTCAGTGGCAGAGCCACTTACAGATCCTGACTGCCAGCCAAGTGCCTTATTCACCTGGCCATGGAGATGTCAGTGCCAGAGCAAAAGAAGTCACCTGCATGCCCATAGCTGCTGTACCCATTTAATGCCAGGAGGCATTTGTAGTACCCGGAGAGATACAGCTTCCAGTAATTAGTAGGGAAACCGTACAGCAGCCTTTCTGAATCAGAAGGTGCAGCGAAGCAGGGCAGGATAGATATTGGATAGCTGGGGCTTAAAGCCGAGAGAAGCTTTGAGAGCTGGAAGATCTCGCTGGGAATGTTTGTTTTACTAGGCTCCAGTAATTTTAACAGCCTTGCTTTTGCATAACGTTGCCTCGCTGATACAGGCTTGATGCCGGCCAAGTGGTTAGTGACAGATGTTAACTCTCATTTGGAGATAGAAAAATCGTGTACAGCAATCCGACTTCTCCTGATGAATATTTTAATATTAAAACTGCAAATCTCCCAAAATACTGAGGCAGCTTATTCTCGGTTCCTTAACACCACCCCACCTCCTTGTCTTAAAGAAGGTTGCTTGGTAATAGTTTGAATACAAAATACAGATTTACTGTTCCTGTTTGTGTCCTCAAAATATGTTTTGCCCCTTTTTGATGATGTTTGCTGAAAGGTCAAGCAGGTGAGGAGCTGCCCCTGGCACCTTTCCCTCCCTAACCAGTTCCTCCTGGAGGGCAAAGGAGCAGAAATCACCCTTCTTTTGTTTTAATGTTAATGAGCGGGACATGCACTCGCTTAGCAGAAAATAGGTGGATACAAACAGCACTGTGGGTTTGCATAAGGCACCTCGGGAGACTCCTTGAATCTCTAGGAAGCGTTGAACATAAACCAGTGTTTTGTTTGTCTTTCCTCCATCTCTCCTCCATTGCTAATTCCATTGCCAAATCCCTCTGCTCTTGATCCTTTGCTGCCCAAATAGCACTGAGCGGCCTGCTCCTCCTCCTGTCTGCATTCGCACCAGGATTTTGTGACCCAGCCTTCTTCCCTGAAGTGCACGCTCCAGATGATCATTTTGGGACCCAAGTTCTGGGGAAAACCTTTTTGCGAGTCCAGTTTTTCACCTAATGATTAAACATCTAATAGAGGAGATGTAGACAGATGCAGACGGTTTGGTTATTGATAGATTCTATTATGGGAATTTGCTGGAGCCAGGTGTTTCGCCAAATTGTAGGAGCTGGAGATATGGAGTAGGCTTGCAAGATGGATGGGCTGTGTTAGAGTAGAGAACATTTTTCCTGGAGAAATGAAGCTCTGTTTCCTGCAAGGTTTAGAAACTACTAGCAGGCAGGTTCATTGCTCGGGGGTGAGAATGGAAGAGGGAATAAAAAAGAAATGAAATAAAGCCCCACTTCAGCAGAGCACTCGAGCACGTTTCAGTCCGTCCTTGTTCAGCAAAGCGCTCGCGTCAGCAGGACAGAACACGTGCTGTTTTTTGTGTGTTTTTCTGCATTCAGACTCTCCATCTCTGAAATGCATGGATCTCTCTTATTTTGCATTTAGCTTGGGCTCTTATGATTTGATTATCTTTCTTTCCATCTCTCGTGTGGAAGGATGCTCAGTGCCATTGGAGTACCAGGTTAGCTGCATGAACATGCATTTAACTGGGGAAATGCATACGCAGGCTGCTTACCCTGCTGGGTAGAAAGGAAGACGCCTAGAGAAACTGGCTTTCTTACCTCTCTGTGAGATGCACCAGGTTCTCTGTACAAAAATCCAATCCATTTTTTAAAGACCTGCCTTATTGATCCAGGCAACAAAAAGCTGACTTCCTTATGCAGGCGCTGACCCTGTTTTTCATGGAGCACAAATTCTGTGCATATCATACCTTAGTATTTTCAACCAAAGCTGACTTCAGTTTGATTTTTGCTCCCCAAAACTTGTTTTGTAGTAAAGGCACCTGTTAGTGAGTGAATTGTTACCTGCCAGCATTCGCACTAAAGATCTTTTTAAAGGGAGCTGTAATTACATGGCCACTGCAAACTTGGGATAACAAAGCAGCGTTTTTGGAGCCGCATCCCTGCAATCTCAGGGACCTCATGTTGGAAGTGTCACTGAATCGAGCTGGTGCTTACTACACTGATGAAGTCTACTACCTGTTGGTTTGGATTTTGCAATGCGCGCTCAGTGGCATGACACACTTATCATGCAGACTTCAGCTAGTCTGCCTCCACAGGCGGCTCAGCTCTTCATCCATACCTTTTGGCATGGTCAATCCATGGCAGAAGTGTGGAAAAAAAAAAAAGAAGTCATCGTCACAGAAAGGTTACCCGGTGCACTTGCTGCTTGAATGCAGCAGGTGAACACTAACCTTACCAAACACCCTGTCCTGGAGTGATACATTGCCTCGTGGGAGTCATGGTTTGGAGAGAGACTGCTTTGTTCTTCTGTATTAACCAACCTTCCTATCAAGACTGCATCCCCCAGGATCTAGCACAGTCTCGCAGAGCAGAGGAGGGCAGAATGAGTCAGAATTTCTTCAGATGCAATTTTCCATGACCCCAGCAATGTCCATGACAGAGGTGTAGCCATCCAAAGATAGCATTGAGGTGCTACGGATTGTAGTTCGCCTTCTATTTATCTGCGTGGGGAAATGCCATGATACGAAATGTGTTAGTGCTCAGGTTAATTCAGGTTTGGCTTGTCCACTGGCCATGTTTAGCTCTAAAATCCAAAGTGCTACCATGTGCTGAAAAATATTCAGTGTGGCCGTATAACTACCACTGTGCATGTAATGGATTTTTGGGGAGTTCGTTGTCTGAAATGAAAATGTGTTTAAAAAAAAAAAGATCTTTTCTGTCTTTCACTTAAATACACTTTTTAATCAACAAAAATTGCAATCTGTAGCACCTCAATGCTATCTTTGGACGTCCCTCCAATGTCAATGGGGCTAGGCTGCATTGCTTAGTGTGCTAATAAGTATGGCTTTTCTGTGTTTTATGATCTTTTCTGTCTTTCACTTAAGCACACTTTTTAATCAACAAAAATAAAAAGTTTAATTTGGGGAGCATTTAAACTTAAAAGTTTCTAAAGAAAAAACCAGCATTTTGAAACAGAATGTCAAAATGACTGGCTGAATGTTGAAACTATGTGGTTCAGTTTTCTTATGTTCCTTTCCCCTGTTTTCAATCAAAAATATTGACTAAATTCAGCCTGAATTCACAAATAATTTTGATCCCTCCTGGAAATGATTTTTTTTCCCTGTAAACTGATTTGTCATCCAAAAGCTTTCTGTCCATAGTGATAGCAGAGTATCGTTTGCCAGCGGGCAGCGGAAGGCAAGTTCAAGATTGATGATCACAGGCAATAATCCGTATCACTGTAACATCTGGTCGTGGATCAGGGGCCCATTGTGCTGGGTACCGTATAGGCATGGAACAGAAAAATAGTTTGTCGCCTCAGATGCTGCCATTATATCTGACAACGCACCCCAATCTTCAGTAGTCCATGCTGACCGCTGCACAAATGCTCCAGGATGGCGCCAGAACCGAAAGCTCGGCCTGCGATTCTGAAAGTTACAGTTTTTGGGAGAGCTGTAAAACACAGCCCCTGACCGCTGTAGTCCATGAAGGAGCAAGCCTGTTACTGGTGAAATTCCAGTTACAGCAAATACAATCCATCTAAATTTCCCTGCAGTTTCAATTAGATATGGCACTCTGATTTACTACCTGTCCTGAACCACTGCATCCTCTGGAACAACTGCTGCGCTTCGTCCCAAAGGTGCCCGCATTCCCAATTCCCAGACACACCACCTGTGAAATGCATTAGGACCTTTCATGGCAAAGGCTGCCACACAAATGCAAACTTTTCTATTGATTCATCACTGAAGATTAAACCTGGAGACACGTGTGTGTGTGTGTGTGTGTGTGTGTGTGTGTGTGTGTGTGTGTGTGTGGTACATATGTATTAATTACAGGATGACTCGTGTCTGTGTAATTCACGGTCAGGGCTGACCGATTTTATGGGTTGGTCATGGTGACAGCATTGAATTTCATGGCTGGGATGTAAGAACAGAGGAAATTAAGTGAATGTTTATGTGACAAGATGGTTTACACATGCCTTTTTTTTGCAGCATGTTGCTGAGGTATGAGCACTTAGCCCCGTGACAAGATGCATTTCTCAGCATTAGAGAATTAGAGCATGATTCAATAACCATTGAAGACAATAGAAAGGCTCCCATGGACTCGTCTGAGCCTTAACACAGGCCCTTGGAAAAATGGCATTCCACAGAATTAAAGAGCACTTCTGAAACAAGGATGGAGATATAAAAGGAAGCACAATTTACTCTTTATAAGGGTCAAGACATAGTTCTGCTCTGGGAAGTGACTTGTAGAGCGCTATGCCTGTTTGTCTTTTATATCACAGTCGCTCAACTTCCATTACCAAATGAAGTGTGTTTGATGCCAGCTCAGCTGGAGATGGGAAAGGCGAGCTGGGTTCAGTCTGATGAGTGCATTAGCACTAGTGACAAAGACCGCCGTGGTCCCATTTGAACTGCGAGGACTACCAAAATAATAGCGAGCCCAGCACTAGGTGTTGTGCATCAACATAATAAGAGAGAGCCCCTGTTCTGAAAAGGTTACAGGCCAAATGCACTAGCCAGAAAAAGGAAGGGTTATGATCCAGGCTTTTCAGATAGGAAATAAAGCGCAGAGAGAATAGCTGAATTGCCTGAGGTCAAAGAGTCAGTGGCGGAGCCAGAGATTGAACCTAGATCTCTAGTGCCTGAAGGTCAAGGCTATCCCTCAACCGATATGTGTTGGAGAATCTCTGCCTCTCTCTCCAAAGTCTCACTACCTTTCCCTTCAGAAACCCCATCATGATCGTTATCTTGTTCTGACGCTATTGTCTGGATTGTTATTCTCTGGTGTGTCGGTTCCTACATTATTAATTTAATATGGGCATAGCTAACAGTAATAAAGCAGTCTCTAGTCCCCCTTAGTTTAATATTAAACCAATGTAGTGGCTAGATGAAGGGTAAAGAACACTGATTAAATATCTCCTGGCTATGACTGTGGGTCAGGTACAACTGTATTATCTATGGAAAAGGGGTAAAGTAGGGCTGTACATGGCAGGTATTTATGTGATGCTATGTATTGTATAGTATTTTATATCTCATCTCATCTCAGCCCCTCACTGTTGCATTATGTGCAAAATATGGGAGGTGATAGTGCCTCTCTACTCGGCACTGGTTAGGCCTCATCTGGATACTGTGTGCAGTTCTGGGCTCTGCATTTTTAAAAGGATGTGCAGAAGTTAGAGAGGGTCCAGAGGCAGGCATCAAAGCTGATAAAGGGCTTGGAGGACAAGTCATGTGAAGAGAGGCTGAAGGAGGTAGACAGGTTCAGCTTGTGGAAAAGGCACTTAAGAAGGGACGTGTTGGCAGTTTTCAAGTAGTTGAAGGGCTGCCCTAAAGAAGAGGGAGAGCACCTTTTCTCTCTTGCTGCACAGAGGAGGACCCAGACCAGTGGCTTGAAGTTTCAGCAAAGTAAGTTTAGATCAGATATCCGGAAAAACTGTGAGAATAGTGAAGCAGTGGACCAGACTGCTTAGGGAAGTTGTGGTCTCTCCATCATGGGAGGTGTTCAAGAAGAGGTTAACCAGGCACTGGTCAGCGGTGACCTATGCATAGCTATGCCTGTTCTACTAAAAGCATTTCCCAGGCACCTGGGCTTTGCTGGCTGCCTCCCTTCTGCTACATGTGTGAGAGTATTTTTAAGCCTTCCTGGGATGTATTGGGTGTTGGCTGCAGCCAAGGCTGGGGACTCTGACTGCAGTGTGCCAGTGTTTCTGCTGGGACCAAAGCCGAAAGTTCGTGGCAAAGGATCTTGGCAAAGGATCTTGTCCCTCCACTCAGTGTCAGACTGATCACCATATCTGGGTCAGGAAAGAATTTTACCCCCTAGTCAGACTGGTACAGACTGTGGGGGTTGTAGCGGTGGACATGGTCCTCTACCGGGGATCGCTTAAGCATATACTGATAACATTTCATAGAAGCAGGACGTGGGCTACCGTGGCTTCGCCTGTGGCAGAGTCAGGTGTTAGGTCTGTGTTGTGCCAGGGTTGGTAGTCATCTTATGTAGATTATGGTTTGTATGGGGTGGTTTAGATAGGGATGATCCTGACTCGGGCAAAAGGTCGGACTAGATGACCTTTGGAGGTCCCTTCCAGCCCTACTTCTCTATGACACTATAGATCTAATTTTTCTCCTTCCAAAAATACACATACGTGTATATATATATATATTTCAACCTAACATATCATTCTCTCCTTCTAATCTAATTTTCCCACGGCAATAATATTTAGGCAGCATAAATTGCAGAGAAACTATTCTCTCTCTGTTCTTTTGCGGCTACTTTGTCATCTAATGTCATGCTGCTAAGATATACAAAATAATTATGTATCTCAGTACTCCCAAACACTTCACAAAGTTAAATGGTACAATTATCCAGTTGATTTTCCTCTTCCTTCACTATTATCTGTAGTGGTTTTATTTTTTTTTTAGCTTGAAGTACTCAAGGAGTAAATCTGTTAGTTGTTTGAAATGATGTGAAAAGTGGATTGAGATGAGATTAAAGACCCATGCGCACACTAGGGAAAATGGGTATTTTTTTTTTATTGCGTTAACTAACTTCTTTCAAAATCTTGAGTGTAGACAAGAACAGGTTGTAATTTTAATATGCATTCAATGGGGAGCCAGTCTTTTTAGCCAGTGTCCACAAATGAACCCTAACCCTAACCCTTCCCCTCTCTGATCTGCTGCTCTGCTTTCTTTTTCTTCCCTGTGCTCCCTGCCTGCTCTGCAGCTCTGCTTTCTGCTCCCTGCCCCATCTGCCACTGGGCTGCCTGCCCCCACCCCAGTTTGCCATCTGCCACAGGTTAGCCACTCTGCATTAACTGATTAAGGATAACCCTTGGTGGACTAACACATGTTAAAATGCTTTGCCTTGTCTACATGACCCATGTTCGCTTCACGTGGCATGTGGGCCTTTTCCAGTGCGCGCGCGCCCCCCCCCCCCCGCCAAATAACAAGACTGTTGATGACCACTTAAAACCTGTGCTGAAAAGGCTGCGTTGGTCCACATAGCTCCAAGATGATCAGCCTTTTTCTGCTCGGCATTGATTTATTGCTTCTGAAGGACGCACTGCTGAGTGGCTTCCTCTGTTGCCCGAGCTGCAGAAAAGGTGAGCCTGGTTTATAAAATAGATTCTCCTCTTTGGACTGAAGCAGCAAGGTTAAGCTGTGCAGTGCCACTTGTTACACGAAGAGCTCACGTCACGTATTGTATGCCATCTAATAGGCAAGCAAACGGGGAAACTGGAGGACAAAGTTACCGTGTATGGGCAAGGTGGCCCTGAAGGCCAAGTAGGGCCAGCAGTCAGAGTCGGGAATTACGGCACTAAGATCTTGTAGGTGTTTCATTAAGGCTTGTATGTTCTTTGATGGCTCCATTACATTTGTGATTGCAAATAGTAGTCAATTGTGCAGTCAGTGTTAACAAATGTGCTATTTTTTAACTCAGTTCATTGGTTCTCTCCTTGGAACAGCAGAGCAAGGTTGGGTTTTTTTTGGAAAGAAGGGAATGAGAAGAAGTTGGGGACAGTGGGGGAGAAGTTGCATGGATGGAGAGCAGCATTATAGAAAGCAAACTGGAAGCAGGAGAAGCTCATGAATGGGGGATAGGGGATGTGATGTTGGCTGAGCAGAGAGGGTGTATCACAGCTGACACATCAGAGAAAGGGAGTTGGGTTCCTTGGGAAATAAGGACAAAACATGTGGGCTTGAAATGCATGCATTGTGCTTCCTATTAACTGCAAGGACACGATAAAAGGAGGCTGAGTTTCTAATTGGATAGGTCCAGTAGATGCCAGTGCACTGTCCCGTTCTGGCCAGGTCATGCATTAGGACTGGAAGCTACCTGCCATTCTTTGCAAGCTGCTGCTCTTAATGAGAAGCCAAACAACAGCTTTGCCAGGCAGACTCTGAAGCCTGTCCTGATGTGTGCAATGGTCGTGAGACTAAGCCACCACACCGTGACTTTGTACAGCATGGCTTCTCTGTCCAGCTGACAATCTGCATCAGGCATTTGATGATGGAAATGCATATCTTCCAGGAACTAAGTTGAGACACTTCATTTTCACCAGCGGTCGGAGTTAAATTTCAGGCTCCTATCTGGAGCAGTGAAGAGCTGGTGCGTTCGCCCGCTTCTCCTCTGTCTAGTCTCTTGGATGTATTAATAAGGTGGTTGCGTGACCACGGCCTCCCGATTAAACTCTGGCAGATTTTGGGTGAGCAACAAGCGGTGAGCAGGGCAGCGGGAGAGCGTTCAGATCCGCTGACTTTTCCTCTGGTTTCATAAGTAGATTGCACTGAAAAAAACCAGCATCCTATGATCAATTAGCACATTTCAAAGTAGTGTTTTCCTCACCCTTCCTACCAACATACTTCTGGACCAGAGAGTCCCTTTATTGTGCTTTGTGGTCACAGAGGGGCCGATTTCCCCCTTGGCTGAGATCAACACAACAGTGGGCAGGTGAAACGAGGAGTCGGAAGAACCTCCCTTAGGATACTTCTGCAAGGGATGGTGCACGCTCACAAGTGGGAAAGGACTGCGGTTGTGTTTGGAAAGAGAGATGCTGTGAGATCCTCGGTGTGCTCCGCACCTTGCCTTCAGCATCTTGCCTTCAGCAACAGCTATAAGCCACCTTGGGATATGACCTACTGTTTCCATTGCATGTTTGTGCAGTATTTACCACAACGGGGCAATCCCTGGTTGCATCCCAAGTAGATAATAACCATGCCAGCAGAGTCTGTTGCTCCACCCAGTAGTGCCAGCGATAGGGCTACTGCCTCTTGGCCTGCACGTGGAGATGATACAGGCACTGCTGGCTCTGAAGTCCTACTTCTGGAGCGCTCCTGCGAAGTTGCACCGGCAGAATGGATGGCGATGGAGTAACCAGGCTGGGATCAGTGCAGGGGGACCTGCATTGTGTGGAAAGCCAATGCTCTCACCTTCTGTTCAGCCTGTCATCTCCTTCCCCCAATGACAGTCTCAGCAAGTGCTCGAGGACCATTCATGTTGACTTTTTCAGCAGGGAAAGGAAGCCAGGCCTCTGTTCTCCAAAAGAGACTATTTTCCCCAGGAGGGCGCAGTCTTTGAAATGGCGAGATTGTTTCCCATGGACTCCAGCGCGAGTTGGAGAGGGACCCGGACAAGAAGCTCCCCAGCTGGAATCGAGGAAACACTAGCGAGAGAGCCGGGGAGTGGAAGACACGGGCTTTGCCGGTAGCAAGAGTCAGGAAAGGTCGGATTGCCCATCCAGTCCATCCCGCTGGCTGTCCCCCTGGCTCTGTCCCCAAAGACGGCGTCTGCCCGCGTTATGAAATGAAGCCTTATTGACTTTGAGTTTTCTCACCAAAGAAACGATTCTCCTGGCTGCTTTAAAAGAAAGGAGCAAAGCATGTCTGGCTTATTTATTCTTGTCTGGCTTTGCCATCGCAATGTAGATTTAAACGGGGTTGGTTTCCTCAGCTGAGCGTGTTTGCTGAGATGTACTAAGCTGATGCAATGTCAATACCTTCCCTGTTTACCGTCTCACCGGCTGTTAGCTCCCCGGGCTTGTCTCCTTTGTGCGCAGCTTTCCTGAGCCTGCTGCCAGGCTGAGATTGGCCTTCTGCACCCAGGACCTTTCATGCGGTAATGGGACACCAAGGGAGGCCACGGCTTCCTGAACAAACAAGTGGCGCATGAGATAGCAAGCGGGAGGAGAGCGTGCCGGCAGGAAGCTCCTGCAGCTGATCTTCCTTGATGATTCATATTTGTTGTTTTTCAGTGAAACCCAGGGCTCGAAGCAGTCTGTAGCATGTGGATTTATTTTTAGAAGCAAAGGGGGAGCTTCGTGATAGGTAAACAGGTTGCTGCCAAAGCAAAGAAGTGGTGCAAATTTCTAAGTGCAACCCATATTTATCCTGGGGGTTGTTTTTTAATCCCTGCCCCTCACTCCGAGTGCCTGCCCTCTCCACTCCCATCTCCAGGGGTTTTATAGGTTTCTCGCGCTGGCCTCTGGGCACCAAGGATATAGGTATTTTTCTACAGAAAAAGGCACTGTCCTGAGCTTCCTTCCTGTTTGCCAGTTGTTCTGAGCTAGGCCTGCGTCCCTGTGCAGGCTGCCAATTCAGGCAGGACTGCAGGGAGGAGAAATGCAGGGGCAGGCTTTTTAGCATGGGCACTGAATGAGAAGCCAAGTGACAGCCAAGCAGAGATGCCATGCACAGGACCCAGAGCACCTCACCGCTGTGCATAGGGAACTGGAGTGCTCTGTGTTCCCACCTCCCCACCCCATCCGTAGAGCCGGAGGAGGCAGGAACAGGGCCCGCTCCTTCCCTCTGGAGGAAAGGGATTTAATTCTGGTCCAGAGTCCTTGACCTAAATGTCCTTAGCTAGGTGCTCTGACCTGCCTTTGAGGATAATTGCTGGGGCTAAGGTACGTCCAAAACATTATGGCTTTGTCTGACTTGGGTTTAGAGCCTGAGAGTGCGTTTTTGGGCAAGGAGTCAGATTCTAGCCGGCGCAGTTCACCGTGGTGCCGTTGCTGTGGCAGGCTGATTTAAGGCTGCCACGTACCTGCAGACTCATTCCCACGCAGTATCGTCATAACGTGGCGTCACGAGGGGGACAGCCCTCAAGGTTCATGCCAGGTTTTTATTGCAGGGTGTTGCAGCGGTTTGCGTCTGTCTTTTTTTCCACCCCATCTCTGCCGCAGTTTCCTTTGTTTTATGACTAGTGCTTTGGAAAGGCATCGAGTGAACATATCTAAGTATTGGTTTCTGTGCGGTGCCTTTTAACAGGTTATCTGGTGGTGTCTAACCCTGAGATCCTTGCCAAGTTTTTATGGCTGTTGAATGGTTTCTTTCTCTCAGCTTTGTGAACGCTTCTTTTATTAATAGCACTGTGCAAGGTGCCGGGGGTGGGGCACACCTGAATGTCAAAGCCTTTTGTTTCCCCGCTGAACAAGTCCCAAATCAGTCCTTTATAGTAGAAACCCCCTTGAACTGCCCCTCACCTCTGACCTCGAAGGGAGGACTTCTCAGGACAGGGAGGGAATTTGGAGTCGGGGGGGCCCCCTGCTTCGCCAGCGAGCATGCCAGGCATCAAGGTGCTGCTTGTAGTATGGCCATCAGACTCTGACCCAAGATGCTGGAAGCCGATGGTGCTCCACAGGCCGGCCGGCCGGCGGTTGATGCTGCAGCAGTGCCCTGCTGTCAGGGTTTTCTGCGAGCTGAGCATGTCCCTTCCCCGGTGCTCCCAAGATCCTGCAAACCGGTGATCTGCACAAATCCCAGCGCGCGGCTTTCCCGGCGTTGTGGCTGCTCCCCCCTCGGCCAGGTGTTATGTGGTTCATCTCTCGACAGAGCTGATCGTTACGGAAGCTGCTTACTTGCTCAGAAGATGGGTGGATCCTGGTGCCTTTCAGTATGGTATGGAAATGATTTATTGAATGAGTTAGGATTCATTGAAATGATTTACAATGCCAGCTCCTGCTCTTCATTGGTGAAAAGGCAAAACGCATCGTCTGATTAACCGTACAAAAGGAACCCTTTAAGGCCGTACCGATCTGCATTTGCTCATTTTTCCTCTAAACTTTGTTCCATGAAGCTAAGGCTCTAAACAGTTAAGTGGCAGATGGCTTCCCCCAAAAATTTCTGCATGCTCTGGTGATAGGAGACATAAATTCACTGCTGTAATTGTTCATCTCTGCATAACTCCTCTTTTTTTGTGTGCGCGCTCTTTCAATTAATTTCCTATTAATCGGGTTTGGAATGAAGTTCTCTAATGACTGATAAATCTTTTAAGCTTAGGAGCTAATCACTTTCTGTGGGGGGGAAGGAGTGATTAAAAAAAAAAGTGGATTAATTTGTGACTCGCACTCTACAATGGGCACTAGAACAAATGGGCAATTGTCTTTGGACTTTCTTGTTATTGATTAGGCCAGCGCAGTTTGTTCAGCTTCGCACACAGAGAGATTTGTTTTAGGGGAAACCAACTGTAACACTTCAGCCTATAAAATGTATTCATTGATTTGTGAAGAACAAAAATCTGTGCCAGTACAATTAGCCGGGATTCAAGTTGGTTTTCTGTCCTGAGGCTGGATCCTCAGCTGAAGTAAATTGGTGCTGAAGTCAGCAAGAGCTGTCTTGATGCGCAGCGGATGGGGGGCTCGCCCAGCACTCCCGCTGTGCTAGTCACTCAGATTGTACCGGTTTAACGGAAAGCAGGATTTGGCCCAGCTTTAAAGGGGATGATGTTTATGGGGTCAAACAGCCGGAGGGCTGGCTTACTGTGCAAAGCTGAACGCAGCGATGCTCATGTGGTTTCCATATGGAGCAGAGACTCTTCAGGATGAATGGGAGATGTTGGCAGAATAACGTGAGTAGTAAACTGGAGATAGAGGGAAACAACTATGTTGCTCACTGTGTCAGACCCCTGGGCTTGGTACTTCATCAGCTCACATTGTTTGTCCATTCGGGAACCTCAGGGTAACTGTGAAGTACTTCTACTGTAGTTACTCCTGATTTCACCAGTGCCAGCATCCATGCCTCTTCTCCCAGGGATGCAATCAGATTTGTGGCCTCTACTGATGCTTCTCTCTCTTCCTGACACCTCTGCTGACCCTCTGCATGACTTTGGTGAGTCTCTGACCTGCGGTTTCCCGTTTTCCTCGTCTGGAAAGGGGGTGGTGCATCTCGCCTTGGGACCAGGGTTGGGGAATCCTCTGAAGGAAGCCTCTGCATCAAGTCCTAAGGTTAAACTCTTCGAAGATGCTCAAATGACTCTGTGCCTTATAAGTTTTAGGAGTGTCTTAAAAATTGTACCCAAAGGGGCTTTTTTGTTTTTTAATTTATATGGACACTGTATGCATTGGCCCTTACTGGAAACAGGATGTTGCCTGGACCCTTTGGACCACTGCCCCCAAATTGCATGAACCTAAAGAGGGTCCCTGACCTTTTAAAATAGACCCTGAGCTCTGCCATTGCTTCCAAGTTTCTCCAGCAGCTGTTTGCACTCAGCTCCATCCCTGCTCAGTAATTCTCCCACTCAAGTGCTTTTCCTCCCCTGCTCCTTTTCAAAAGGGAATCTTTATTAGCTCATTTCCCAGTGAGATGACTTGCTGTGTCAGATGCCTGAAGCCTCCATAAAATGTGCAATTAAGGCCTCATTTGAGCTCAGTGGAAAATGCAAGAATAACCCTAAAGTAAGAGAGAAAAGGGGGAAAAATAAAACCCCTCAGCGGGGGAAGGGTCAAGGAAGGGTAAAACATATTCTGGCTTTTGACTCGCCCCATCACTTCACCCTTGCTCTTGACTGTGGTGGTCAGCATGGCTGTCGGATGCTATCACAGACAGGGAAGGCTGCCAAAGTGTGGGAAGCCGTCAGGGAGACTGGTTGGATGCCAGCTGGTAGAGTATAAGGCACACTCCTACACTGCCTCCAGCCTGAAGTGCTCTCGGTTTGTGGGTTTAACAAAATCGCTGCTATTGCAATATGTACTTGCATGCTAAAAGCCCAGTTTGCAACAAGGTGCTGTGCTTGGCCTTGCAAATGATTTTTGTCCCCTTCCTGGCAGTTGCTGGGCATAGAGGCCTTGCTGTGGTGCCAGCTGGAGTGGGGTGCTGATGCTACTCCTCAGAAGATGCTCCAGCCTCCCCCCTGCTCAATGTACTGCCCCAAAGGACTGTGCACGCATCATGCAGGCCCACCCCGGCATGGCAGCACAAAATGGGGGAAAGTCCAGAGGCAAGCCCATGGAGCCCCCATGATCCTGGCATAAATCTTCCATGGTAGCAAAAGGGGTCTAATGCCAGGGGCACTGGGACAAAGGAGGCCTGGGTACCATTCCCAATTCTCTTCTTAACTGGGCCAGTCACTTCACCTGGCTCTGTGTCCATGTTTTCCTTCCTACCCTGTTGCCCTATTGATATCAATGTTCTGGGTGTTAGGACTGTCCCGTACTGCTTGTTTGTACAGCTCCCGGCACAGCGGTGCTAACAATACAGCCTCTTGTGACCAGTACATGAAGGTAGGAAAAGAACCAGGCCTGATCATCTCCCCTGAAGAGCGCCTTGTATTTTGCTGGATGGAGAACTGAGCCCTAAGACACCAGCTAGGAACCATGGGCAGACTTAAAGGCTGATGTGGGGAAGTTGTCTTCTGATACTTTCCTACCTCTGTGTCGCTTGCTCCCCGCTTGCTTGCTGTGGTCGTAACAGGTCTGCCATTGGGAGTCAGTGGGATCGGCTATGCTCTGCTTTTATCTCAGGTGGAGTAGATCTTCTCTTAAGTGCCTGGGATTTTCCTGTAGGAAGGTGACGCAGGGCCCAGGCTGGTTGCGTCCTATCTGAGGTGCTACACTTTGGATTTTGACAGTAGAGAGCAGCGCAGGGGCTTGGGCAGGATCCGAGTTCGAAACCTTGTTCTGCTATTCCTATTCGGTGTGCGTGGCCTCTGTCAAGCATCCCTCGTGAAATCCTCCAGCCTGCGGCGTGCAAGAGTCAGGCTGGATAATGTAACAGGCCCCTTCTGCCCTTAAATACCTGGTGCTGGAAATGAAGTCACCTGGATCAACTGACCAGAGAGCATTTATTGAAAGCAAGCACTCCACCACTTGTTCAACATCCTCGGGGGTTATCGTTTGCATGTTCCCCCTACTCAAAAAAGTCCTTGCCTTATTGTGCAGAGGGAGTGTTTGTCTTGGCTGGGTGACTAGTCTGGCAGAAGTACTTGGGGGGCCTTGCATTTATACACCACGTTTCAGTTAAGGCTCTTAAAGCACTTTACAAATATGCCGGTTAAAAAAAAAATGACTAGGATTCCAGGCGCTCGTGTTGGGATGCCTTAAAAGAGCTCGATGCCTCCTCACAAAATGTGTCGAGTACTCCCCTATCTGAAAGGCCAGGCCCCTTTTAAGTTGCTGTAGCTTGGGCATCCAGGATCACTATTCCCTTTTGAAAATGTTAGTAGTCTCAGCCTCCTAAGCCCTGCTGTGACACAGGTGTTAGCCCCATTTCCCGAGGAAGAAACTGAGATGTGCAGTGAACCTAACACAGAGCTGGGAGCTTTGACTCCTATCATCCTTGGACTTCAAGATGGTACCTGCTTAAAAGCAACCCATGCTCACAGGAATCAGTATAGTGTTTGCTGAATATTAAACCTGCCAAGACATTTTATATAGTGTTCTTCTAGCAATACTTGTAAGAATTTTTCTTTTCTTTGGGGTTTTTTTTTTTTTTTTTGGCTCGAGATGAAGTGTTTTCCATAAATCTTTAAGGACCCTGAAGACTGCTGCTAATTAGAGCAGGTTGTTGCTATAGGGTACTAGCTATTTAATTAAATTCATTACGAGTCTTTTGTTGCCTTGAGCCTCAAAGAGTACTTAAACTTTTTATAAGTTATGTTTTATATGTTATAAACTTTTTATAAGTGCGTCTCATTATCCTTGAGAAAGTTTTTAAAAACGTTTTTCTTTGCCACAGACTGTTAACCACAAAAGGACGTGGAAATACAGCAAGTCTTTGGGGTAAGCCCAGTTTGACTGAGGTGTTCGGTAATAATAGTCCTTAGCCGCTCAACGGCGTTCTCATCTAAAAAGCTTAATGTGCTCCACAGAGGAGGTTAGCAGCATTACCCCTGCATTACAAATGGAAAAACGGAGGTACTTCACTGCCAGACTCGCCTGTGAATAAAAATTTGCAGGAATGGGACTGTCCATCCACATTTTAAGAGCTGGCCAATGATTTTGGCCGCCTCCATCTCATAGATGCATAGATTTGATAGACATTTGGGCTGGAAGGGACCTCACAAGATCATCAGGTCCAGCCCCCTGCCCAAGGGGCAGTAAATCAGCTAGGATCAAGGGATCCCAGCAAAATAAGCATCCAGATGTTTCTTGAAAATGTCCAGAGTAGGTGCTTGCACCACCTCAGCGGGGGAGTCTGTTCCAGGCCTTGGAGGTTCGGACAATAAAATAATTTTTCCTTATGTCCAGTCTGAAATGGCCTTATAGGAGTTTGTGACTGTTGGACCTTGTCATTCCTTGGGGTGCTCTGGTGAACAGGCGTTCATCTGATTTTAGGTGTGCATCCTAATTCACACAGGGCTTGAGTTTTAGAGGTGAGAAGTAGGGCTGTGCAAAGCTTCAGTCTCTGATTCGATTTGGCAGAGGTATGTAGAAAAAATGTTTAAAGCTGTGTCTGTGTCCAAATCACTGATTCTCTGAATCAGCATCGAATCTTCAGATTCAGATTTGGCTGAATCGAATCAGGGACAGTGATCCAAATCAACGAATTGAATCGCTGTTCCTGATTCGGGCCGAATCCAAATCGAATAGGGCCCGCTTCACACACCCCATAGTGAGAAGTACGTACTACTATGTGGAACTCTAGTTGGAGAGAGGAGCGCCTGCCTTTTAATGTGCAACAGGCTTGCCGAAACCAAACACACACATTTATTGAAGGAGAAGTCTTTGAGCTCTGGATTTTACTCCCCTAGATTGTGTGGATTCTCTCTAGATTTCTAGAGCGCCCCACAACAGGGAGGAAGTCCCTGCAGGTTTGGGAGGCTGCATTTTGGAATCTCCTTTTCATCTGATTCGTAACAGAGGAGAACGCAGGTGGCCAGGGCAATGCAGTCTCTCCGGTTACCAGCTGGCATAATCGAGGCATCTGCAAAGCCATGAATCACATGTTTACTGTGCAAATCATTAGTGTCGTGTTCACGCTTAGCTCTCTTGCTCCTGTTTGGTTTTGCTTTACCACGATGATAGGTGGGAGCGCAAAGAGTATGGCTGTTGGGTGACATGGAAAAGGACTCGCCTCCCAGTTCCAAACACTTGGGATCTAATTTGATAAATAATCAGGGTTGAGTTTTCGACAGATGGTTTCACAGGCTGGGTAAAGTGGTTTAGTTTAAGGTATGTAGGAAATGGTTTGAGACCATAGCTGCAGTCAGTCACTCGTTTCCTTTAGCGCTTGCTAGCAGGATTGATTGCTCTTGTTCTCAGGCATGTATTTGCATAAGAAATTATTTAGAAGACATCTCTTAGTTTACAGCATTTATGCAAGGAAGCACAACATGGGAGAAGCCTGACGAGCCCATTTATTTTTGCTCGCTAGAGAATTTAATTGAAGGGCAGAATATTCATTATTTGCCCCAAAGCTTCAACCAAGTCTTTGCCTTGTTCCTTGGGCGTTAGCAGCCTGGCGTTGTGAGCATCTCCTAGCTTGGTGAGTACTTTCTTCTGGTGTGCTATAAATTAATGCAAGGTAGGTTATTCAGGTGGAAGTTAAAATGGTTGCGAATGCAGAATAGCAGCAGCTAGTTTCCAAGATGAGCTGAAATCACAGCTTCCACTATGAACAATCTTGAGTAGTGGGATATCGATCAGTAGGCTCCAGATTGCGCCCTCCCAACCACCCTTCTCTGGTTTTAGGGCCAAGGCAAGCCCGAAGGGGTGGTGACCTGTTGTGTCGCCAGGGATGCCTCTGAAATGTCATGAACCAGACTGTTAGGTCCTGGTGCTGCTCTCTGTGCATCTGTAGCCATGAGTCCATCTTGAACCCGAACCCAGTTCAGATCCAAACGTCACCTTTTTGGCCCATCTCCAGGTGGTACCACATATGGGACCAAGCCACGGGGCCTGCTCTCAGAGGAGTCCTGCTCACATCTGTGGAACTGCTGCCCCCACGCACGTACACGCTGGTATCTGCTTATCCTTTGGAGAGCGCTTGGACCTCTTTTCCTTGGGATCCGAGGGAACTGAAAACCAGTTGGCGTTTTTAAAAATGATTAAAAATGATATCTGGCAGACAGTTGAGTGGTGCGTTTCAGCGGCTGAGCAAGGTCCGGTAGTGAAAAGAGGTCCTGGAAACTGTGCAGCACACGGGTGTTGGTGCCCTGTAAAAGCGGGCTCATGTAGGCAAAAGAACCCATGACAGAAAGGCCATCAGGACTTGTAGTAGAGATGATGTCTTTTATTAGAGCAACGAGATTTTTGCTTTACTTGCGTCTCATGTTCCCTCTTTTCTTCCCTATCTCTTCCTTCTTTCTCTTCCTTTCAGGCTTCAAAGCACAGAGGCAGCACTTGTCTGCCTGAGAGCTTTGTCCTCCAGACTGGAGCACTGAGTCCAGCCACAAGAACCAAGCCAACGGCTCAGATGCTGCTGATGCCAAGAAGGCAGGCGGTTCCTCAAGTGCTGTCACTGCCAGCGGAAATGCTGGACTGCGGTGGCTAGACACAGCAAGAAGGGTGGGAAGGGAATCTGAGACCGAGAAACCATAGGCAAACACAGCAGGCCCAGCAAGCTAAATTTAACTCGGAGCCAGCCACAGATGTGGTGCAAGAGGCTGCTTTTGAGCCGTGAGGTTTGGGTTTCCTGGAGGACCCCATGCGCAGGCCCGATCCAGTCTTCCCACCCAGCCCTGGGGCGGGGAGGAAGAGGTCAATTAAGGCGCCAGCTCTCTGCAGCCTGTGGCAGTGCAAGCGGGGTCTGCCTGTTTAAAAATCCCAGGTTGACTTTTGAGGCCGGAGAACATTTGTGGCATTCCCTAGACTTCCCTGTGCCTGGCAACTCTAGCACATGGAGTTGTAGAGCAAATGCCAACGTGACTTTAGCTGACACAATTGAAAAACATGTAAGGGTGGACACTGGGGGGGGGGTCCCCCTTTTTGGGGGGGCTCTGTTCCTCCTTTCATTAGCACTTCTCCCCAGTAGCTGCCTCCAATCTCTAGGTTTTCTCTCTAGTCGATATGCTCAGCTCCAAAAGAGGGACAGCAGCACTCCTGCATTTGAAGCTGCGCAATTAAATGATTATCTCCCGTTGGCCTCTTTGAAAGTTCAAACCTTAACCTGTTCTTTCTGTCTGATCCAACCACAGTGTGTCCAGAAGTATCAGGCAGGTCTAAGGAGGGTCCTTGTTGCCTTCAAGTGGGGAAAGTTTGCGCTTTGTCAACCACTACCTTATTTAAATGGTTGGGAGCCTGTTCCAGGGAAGTCCAAGCCGTGCATTTGCAATACATTTCCATTCCATTTGCAAAGTTTTAAGAAACAGTTTATCAGGCAGGATCCCAGTCTTCTGTAGAAATTTAACAGGATGCTGATATCCCAGCACATGACAGACTCTGTTGCCTTCGCTGTTGCTGAAGGAAGAGCTCTTCCTTCCGTACAGGTTTATCAGGCCTGGTCCATGGTCAAGATGAGACATGTTGCAGCACAAGTGCATAACAAGCACATTCCCATCAGGGGCCAAGATCAGCACAGCTTAGACATGTAGGGAGATCTCCAAATACAGTGTTCATTCTCCAGAGTTTATATTGTCAGAGTCCAAACACTGCTGAACACTGTAAAGGGTTGCGTGGGCCCTATGGTCTTTTACTGCAAGCCCTTTTGGGTTAGCCTCTGGGATCTGGAAGTGGAAATGATATAAGAATGACTTTTTTTTTTGTATGTTAGTAGCTAGTTGGAAATATTGTTGGTAAAATAGTAATGGAAGACCATACATGGAGACCTCTGGAGACCTTTCACTTGATTCTGAAGATGAAGAGATTTGGAAATCTCTGATAAGTAGCTAGAGTCTGCAGGAACCCTTCGGGGTCTCCCCATGGCTTTTCAGTGGGTGTTTTGGACTGTTTGTTCTGCATCAGTAACCAGGCCACAGCGTGTGAGCGAGTGCACGTGAACAGTAGAGGAGGAAAAGAAAACGATAACAATGCCATCCCTGGGACCAACGTAGCGCGGGAGGGTGACGCAGAGCTCGGTCAGCTCTCCCTGTTCCCTGACTGCTACCTCTGATTTCTGCAGTCCCAGAGGGAACAATCCCCCTCCTGCTGCACAGATCCAACCCCACAAGCAATCAGTCGCTTTTACTGTAACTGGCTGACTTCACCCGCCAGCCACCAGCATCCCGGGCATGACTGCCTCTCAGCTGCTGGACCCGCAGCTCTGCAAGCGGGCACTCGGCGTGAGCAAATACTTCGCCTGGGATCTCTAGGAAATTAAGAGTTGAAAGCTGTTTCCTAAAGCATTTGAAAGAGTGTTTGCTTTCTTAGAGGCTTTTCATGAAGCTTTGGACTGGACCTGTGACCTCTGTTGTTAGGTATGGAAGAAGGTTGGTTTTGTGATTAAGGCCTTGAACTGGGGCTTAGCTGAATCTGTCCCTAGTGCAGTCACTGAGCCGCTGTGTCCCAGTTGCCCATCTCTACAAAAGAGAGGGCAGCCTTGCCCTGACTCATGGGTCCTGTGAGGATAAATGCCTGTGAAGTGCTCTTTGGCTACAGCGACGGTGACTACATGAGAACCTGCGTAGACTGGCAGATATCCACAGAGGTAAACTTATTTACATAGGAATTAATCTGTAAGGATGGAGTTAGTTAAGCTATCAGATGCATTGCAGAAATTCATAGAAGCTTACGTGCACATAAGAGGTCTGTTCCTCAGAAAGGGAATAGCCTGTGTGATCAACTTCACTGGGAGCCTGATGGAGTAAAACGCTGAAGCACGTGCATTGTGCATATTCCCTCCGAGTTTCATGTGCGTTCAGATTAGATGCGTGGATCGGGACCTAGCTGACCTGATTCGACCTTGCAGCGGTCCGTATGATAGAAGATTGTCTAACGGGTTGCTTGGCATCTCTCCAATTTAAACCAAGTCACCTTCTTCCCATCAGTCAAGTTAAGATTTGGATCTCTCTTAGATATCAGGCTTATGGGTCCCAATGGGCTGTGCAAATGGGTGATGTTGCATTTGCCCTCTCCTCTCAAGCGTTGGTTGCTCAGAGCGAAGTAACCGGCTATGTCAGACTGTTAAATTAATAATCATAGAACGCAATTCTGCCAAAGCCGGAGGTGGGAATGAGCTTCTCCGGGCCTAGCACAAAAGGAACCAGCGTGGAGAAAAACGTTAAGTAAATAATGTACACAAAGCATTTGTTCCAAGGGAGCAAAATGATTGAGGCAAAACCCTCCGAGTCTAATCAAGAGTAGTTTGGGTAGTGCTTGACGTGAATGCGCTTACTGTACATAATGGGAGGACTCTGGGAATTCTAATGCTGGAGCTGATGACTTGGAAAGTCATTATTTACATATGAAGAGGATATTTAATAGCTGCCTGTGGGATTTTTTTAGAGTATTTATTAGCGGGAAAAACTTCATAACCCCCGAGTGCCACAAGAATGAAAAGCATTCTCCATCAGCAGGGAAAAGCGTATGGAAGCAATGAGGATTGTGTTTTGTGCGCTTCCACCGTGTCATCAATAATATTGTGTTTTAGCTTGAATTAAATTAATTGCATACGGATGATTTAATGATCCGTTGGCATCATAAAGAACTTAATTGGGCTGGATAACTTTTTTTTTCCTTCTTATTTTTTTGGCTTTGTGGTAAATTTTATTTTCCTTTTTTGCGGGGCTGCATTTTCCATGATGGTTCTGAGAAACACTATTGCAGAGCCCAGTGCAGCACCAGCTTTTAAGCACGTGCTTAACTCCAAAGCATACGAATGATCCCGTCTCTCTACAGCAAAGAATTTAAGTACATACTTAATTCCTAATATGTGCTCAACTGGCTTGGTAGATTGAGACATAATG
This sequence comes from Crocodylus siamensis, assembly GCF_052110815.1. Classification (NCBI taxonomy): domain Eukaryota; kingdom Metazoa; phylum Chordata; order Crocodylia; family Crocodylidae; genus Crocodylus; species Crocodylus siamensis. The sequence goes on along the minus strand of NC_143406.1, from coordinate 4,946,282 downwards.
GTGGCAGTACCAATATAAGAGCTATTTATTAAACACAGATTTAACTTTAAGCATATTTGTAAGTCTCAGTGGGACTGAGCGAGGGTGCACAAAGCAAAATAGCTGTTTAAATCTAGAGGATGCATTCACCTGCAAAATAACAGTTCTTGCATAGATCAAATCTGACCCCTCAGGCTACTTGAAAACATCTCTATTCAAGAGTGTAAACTGGGGTTTTAAAGCAACTTTAGGAGCTCTGAATAGTTACGACTTTGCTTAGGAAACGCAGCATCGACCAATTTTCCCAAAGATATTAATGATTGTACGTTCAAATCAGAGGAGCACATTCAGGCAAGCAATTAACTGAATTCTTATTTAAGCCTGCAGTTTGGATTGCTAAAGCATTAGAATAGAAAATCATAAACACAAGCACAGAGGTTTTAGTTGATCTGTATTGATTTTTGTTTCGGGTAACAAAAGCTAGCCATATTGCACATAGCAGCAATAAATCAAAAGTAAATGCACTCAAGCATGCGTTCACTTCAGCTTCTGTAGCAAATGGAGCAGCCCGCTTACCAAGCTAGCACCCAGGAGTAGCATCTAAGGACAACAGGTGGGGGGGAAATGTAATGCCGTCAGCTTTTGTTGCACTGTAGGCTTGGCTCGTCTCTGGTGGCCGGCTCAGCCCTGGGGGTTCCCAGAGTGGGACGTGCCTGGTTGTGACCACCGCTCCTCGAACGCTCAGCCCGGATTAACAGAATGAGCACCAAGCACAGCACCCCAGGTACTGTAATGTGATTCCCCACTAGCAACTGGACGTATTTGCTCTCACCGGACTGGTATTTTGGCAGGTCAGCTCTGCTCCAGAGCCGAGCCTGCAGCAGCCAATTCTGAAGGCAGCAATTAAGCAGTAAAAGCTGTGAACACAAGAGGGTCAAGTAGCCATTTCGTGCTGGCCCCACCATCCAAAACCTCAGCCTGTGTTAGCTTGGAGCGCAGGGATTGGGATGTGATCCACGCAGCAAACTCTCCCACAGAGAGCACCGCGGGCCTTCGGCATACGCTTCCCTGGGCCGTGCATCAGAGCTGCTCTTTCAGCAGGCAACAAAGAGAAAGATCTAGACAGCAGCAAAAATCAAATCTAGGAACAGGTGAGAAAATAGGAGAGAGGAGCCACAGTCTTAGTAAGGCCCTGCGTGACAAAACACTGCAGTAAGTCAGTGTATGGATGCTGGGGGGGAAGACACCTGCTTCCTACAGAGTGCACTGATTTTGCCTATAGTAAAAGTAGAATGGACACTTGATGCACAGCATTAAGCTGGGTTACGTCACTTCCCTCCACAGTATAGCTACTGTTCAGCCAGTGAGAAGTAACTGTGCGCCAGCCTAAGTTGTGCTGCATCCTCTAATTAGTTTCATCCGGGGGTAACCTTTTTCTCAATGCAAACTTCCCATCCTCCCTCTCACCAGGGCCGGATTAACGCACAGGCAAACTAGGCACATGTCTAGGGCCCTAAGTGAAGAAGGGGTCCGGTTGTGCTTATTATTGAGTGGGAAAAAAAAGTCATATAAATACACGATGTTACGAGTTTGTCTGCCTAGGACCCACTAACAGGTTAATCCGGCCCTGCCTCTCGCACTTTGCCAGCAGGCATTGTAATAATGCTTCCTGCAGGCCACCAGCTTGGGAGAGCTGCTCACGTGTTCACCCCTTACCGGAGAGAGAAAATTTGACTACTGGGAAGACCTGATGTGAACTGTTCCACGGTCATGTCATGCGTCTCTCTGGGACAGCAGCATTGTGGTCTTTGAAATGCAGCTCCCCGCCTACCCCTCTGTCTGCGAGGCCTTGGCATTGGGAGGAGCTCCCAAGCAGACCATTCAGCTCAAACCTCTGACTTTTCTTACCACGTAGAAACCTGACAGGAAGATTTTTGAAAGCACTGAAGTGATTTAGAAGCACAAGCTCCCCTGACTTACGTTCGGACTTGTGCTAGGCAGACCCTGTGAGTCTCTCCAAACTATTTTGTACTGAGAAGGGAGAAACTACTTGTTCCTCTTTCAACTTTGACATGCATAAACTTCCTCTTTCTCACTGTCCATCTCTCACATGCAAGCCTGCTTCCCTCTTCAGCTTCTCCTCCACATAATGCTTTCCCAATCTGTCATGGAAAGGCCTCCTTTTTTTTTTTTTTCCTTATCATTATCATCATCTTCCTGAATCACCCAAGCTTTACTATGTGATTTTTTTTTCCTGGTAAACAATTAGGAGTAAAAACCTCCTCCCTGATACATAAGTCCCTATATGAGTAAATCTTTTTCCTCCCGTTGTGTTGTAGTCAGATCAGCACAGGATGTCTGAGATAATTGAAACATATTATATACAGCTAGTCAAAGGGGAGGGAGGGCTAGGTAAAGTCACTGTTATTTAGGAAGCTATTTTAACACATGAGAATGGTAGCTATTATGCCATATGTTTTATACCTTATCATTATGTTGTTCTTTATACCCTAAAGAAATGTTGAGTTTGCAGTAGAGCATCTGCTAATAAAAAATCCTAGCCAGGCTCATTTTTGGAGCTGCATAAGTTGAATAAGTATTTGGGTGAAAACCATTAGATTTAGTCATAATGACACACAGGTAGCAACTAATCAATTTGGTCTTGCACTCCCCTGTTCCTTGCACACCAGCTTGGAAAAAGGTTGCCTGAACCTGAAGTACGTTGTGCTAAAATACACAAAAGGGGTAATCACCAGGTTCATAGACACTAACAACCCGTGTTATTGGGAGAGGGGGTGCTATTCTGTAACGCTTCGTATAGGTTGGGAGGGGAAAAGGGCTGTTCCAGGTCTTAAAGCATTTACTTTTATTGCCCACCTGATCCTAAATGTCAAAGTTTGCAATTTCACACGAGGTGGAAGCTACTTGACAATTGTAACAAATTAATACACAGGCATTCATTAGAGGAAAAGCATCTCTATACTCTGATTTCCCAGCTAAGCAGAATATTTGCAAAAACTTAGTGCAACTCAAGCTCTTGTTTCCCAAATAGCATTTGTGCTGGGGTGGAGATTGCTGGTTGGAGCAGAGACTGGGATTTGGGGCTCTTGGGTTTGGTACTGACCCCCAGCAGTGAAATTACACTTTGGCTCTGGGCAAGTCGTTTATCATCTGATTTGTAAATCAGTAACAAAACAGAAAGCCTTCAAGGGATTCTCGATGTGTGGGAACTTCGGACTAATTGCGATACCGCAGCTTCCCGACCGCTGGGCTGATCTTCTGTTCCTCTGCTGTACAAGGGTCATGTTCTCAGATGGTGTAAAATCCCCGTAACTTCACTGAATGGACATATGTGAGTTTATAGTAGCATGTGCTTGAAGTTATCACCTCTCTCAGATCAAGGCAAAGAAAGCTCCTGGCCAGATTGGTTTTTATTCATACAGCAGCAAGCATGATTGCTAAAATGGTAGCAGGATTGCTACAGTCACCGTTATTTTGAGGCCTTGAGATACAAAGCTGCCTGTTGCGTCTCCAGATAAAAACCAAATAATATAGCAGGTATTGTTGCTGGCTTAAGGTTTGTGCAGCTGCTCGCTCAGATCTTTGGGGGAAATAGGTTGGGGAGACCTGGCCGGAAACGGCAAAGCCGAGAGGGAAGTGGCAGTCACTTGTTTTGCATCTCTGTTCCTCTTCTTGGGCAGAGAAGAGTTGAAGGAAGGGTAAAGAGAGGTTGGGGTTTCTTCCCCAACCCATCCTGTGAGAGCTCTAGCTTTAGCTGGTGCTTACAGGAGGCAAGGCTGGCTGTGACTGCTCACTTGCGAGGTCAAGTTAGGGGACTAGTTTTGGCAGGCTAAAGGGGAGCAGGTGTGTGTGGCACAGCAAGTCGTAATGGTGTTTACAGCTCTCCCTTCGGATACTGCGGTTGATGCTGAAGAGAAGCAGATGCTGTGGGTTTGTGGGCAGTTGTCGGGATCATCCCTCAGTCCTCTCCGCTCTTGCTTGTAAATGCTCCGTAGCCCGATGGTTTAAAGCCCAACTGTGCTGCCTGGCAAGATGTTTGTGTGTTCGTGCTAAACTGCACGGGTCAGCACAGGAAAGTCATCTCAGCGTCCCCGCTCACACATCTCTTGAGCAGCAGTGTACACACGGTACTTACACGTGAGTCAAGGGCTCTCCATGCTGTTTGCAGTATACTTACAGCTGCTGCTAGTGGAACTGTGTCAGGCCACGGGGCATGCAAGCTGCAGCAATTTGCATTTCCGAGGACAAAGCAGAAGCACGCTGCTGCCACAGGTCTGCGCTGCCGACGGTGTTTTCTCGCTGCTTTTGACAGTAGCGGCGCGCACCTGTCATCCCACAGGGACCCGCTGCCCCCACAGTTCCTCGCTGGGCGCTGGGTGGAGTATTGGCTTGGGGGACGCGCAGCTCCTCAGGAACAAAGAGAAGCTTTGCTCGACGGTGAGGGCACGCCTCCCAGCGGGGACGGGCTGCGGAGACCTCCTCCTGGCTTCAGGAGCTCGTTCCAGACTTCCTCTGTGGATATGCGAGTATTGCCGGTGCAGCTCGCCTCCCAGCACCATCGAGGGTCCATCCACTTTGCATGCATCCAGCTGAGAGTTACTAGAAGTCATTATTTGCTGCTGTGTTGGGAGTTTGGTGCCTCATCCCCTTCCCCAGTAGATGGGTGTGCAGGCAGTCACCCCCCACACACTGGCTAACCAGTTCCTTTTATAGCCATCTCAGCAGGAAGGGCATGGACTAAAGCTGCAAAGACTGAGCCATCTCGCTCCAAAAGGCAGTTGGTCCGAGTCCATTCATGGGGCGAGAGAGGGGACAGCAACACCACCACCACCATGCCAGCTGCGGCAGTTCTGTACATCCGTAAAGGTTATGGAAAATCTTCCTTTTCTCCTTTCCTTACCCATCATTTTTCTCCTTCCTTCCTCTCCTGACAGGAGATTCCACAGCTGGCTGGGATGCGACAGTAGAAATAGAAAGCGTTTGTGTCCAAGGGCGTTTTGTTGGCTTTTTTTTTTTTTTTTTAATCAACAGCCTCCAGCAATTTTGCTAGAACAATAACCTTGATATTAACTTTGAAAACATCACAGCAAAAAGGCTATTTCATGTCTGAAAGTACAACGAAATTAAAACTTGCGCCACAGCCTGTTGGTGGGGGGGGACAGATGTGAGCAAAAAAAACAGCAGATGCCATATGCCCTCAGGATACGATGAGAAGAGAGAGAATTTGATCGACGCTGCGGCGCCGTAGGGTGCGAACATGGCCTGTAATCTGTAGGATTTCTGCAGTCTGGGTGAACTGGGCCTTTCGGCCTGCGTGTCACGCACAAAGGGAGTATGGAGACTTTGGTGAAACAAAGCTGCTTCTTGAAAGAGCCTTTCACCTAAGGCTTTGTTTTATAAAGGCATCCGACCTGTTTGCATTGCCACTGAACGGCAGCCACCTCTGGGCTAAAAACTCAGGATCTGGTTAGCTGCTCCAAAGAAAGCTGTGCAGTGACTCTTGGCTTTCGGTTGTCTTTCGGTCCAGACATAGGTTTGCCTCCACCTCGCACAGATAAAATGTCTCACTTTTTTTTGTTACCCTAACACATCTGGAGAAGAACATCTGGCCAAAGCTCCCCCAAACTGGGTTGGGAACAAAGTGAATCACCGCTCAGTCTGGACTGGTGCAGTGCTGGCCTTTCTTTAATAAGAAATGCAGAGCCAGGAAGCAAAGGTTACAGAAGGTGTTAATTGGGCTAAGGAAATTAATTTCCTTTCAAGCTTGCCGTAATAATGATTTTCTTGTATCCCTCATTCCAGGTCTTTGTCCCATGTGTGTCTTGTCAGGATGAGTTACAGGCACATTATTGTGCAGTTTAAGCCACAAAATTAAGCGACTAATCACCGGGGAGGCCAGGGACTGTTACAAAACCTAATGTGAAAAGAAAATACTTTTGTGGACACGGGGGTGGGGGATATGTGTGCATGTCTAAAAACCTGTTTTTTGTGATGGACTCCCAAATACAAGGGTATTATCCTGGCAAGTGCTGATTCCAAAGCACCACTTGCTGGGAGCAGAAAGTAAAATTACCAGCCTGGTTCCCCTCTTTCATCTAAATGAATTGTCAAAAATAAAACCTATATAAACAGAGGGAAGCATTTAGCTATAAGTCTAGCAGCTTATAGGAGTAGAAAGCAACACTGATCAGGAATGGCTTTGAATCCCTGCTTTTTATCTCAGTAGTGATCCTCATAGTTGGTGCCATAATAACAATCCTATGTTGAGGCTTTACAGCAGTGGTTTTCAACCTGGGGTTCACAGACGATGTCTAAGGGGTTCATGAAAGACGACTACAATCAATCAAAAGTATGCGAATACCCACATTTACAATTCAGAGGGGTCTGCGCCTCCATTTGAAATTTCCAGAGGGGTCTGTACCTCCATTCAAAAATTTTGAAGGGTCCACAAATAAAAAAAAGGTTTAAAACCACTACTGCCCCATAACTTGGGGTGAACAGAGGCTCTGACCCAGTAAGCCATTCATCTCAGAGGTGCCAGGAACTTGACCTTCCTGGGAGCTCCTGTACAATTCCCAGTCCTTGGTACCACTGAAAGTGCTGCACAGCGTTGAAGTACCCAGTATCAAAGTTTTGGGCAAAATCTCTAGAAGTGTTTGGTGCCAGCAGCCTCTGCTGGGAGATTTCCGGCTTAGATGCCAGCACCCAAAGTCTGGGCTCTGAAAATCTGGCCACGTATTTTGATAGCTCAACTCAACATCCAGCCCTGATCGACCTGTCCTGAGCCAAGTGGCAAGTCTGCAGCACAGCCATGAGCATATCCAGGTTGTCCAGTTGCTACCTCAACCCGCTACCTTCTCCTGGTGATGCACAGTAGGAAAGAGAAGCTCCTCTCACGTGTCTCTGCTGATCAGCCCTGGCTTACTGCAGGGCTTGTGCAAAGCCGTGCCGTGCCCATGGTTCCCATCTCCCATGTCACCTAGTCCGTTCCCTCGGTGCTGGAGATGCCACCGAGGTCAGTTTGAAAGCCCCACGGGGTATGCCTGCCAGATTGTGTTGGCTTAAGAAGTGACAGCAGCTTAGGATCAGTTAGTCATCTTGTGAAGGTGATAAATGCTGTAAAACTCAAGGCAATCTGAATCAGCCAGAAAGAAATTATTCCCTGGATCCCTGCCAGTAAATGAGATGTACGGGGGGCAGGCACCCTGCCCTCTGTGCACTTCACCTGACACTTTCCCTAGGGAAAATTGCACCTAGCAAGAGACGCGTCATTTTATTCCTCTCATAGCAGGGAAACTACCGCTGTGTTTGCATTTATTCTGGTATCAGATGTGTGCCCATCCTATAACAAAAGGGAAGGGGAGAGGAAACGATTGCAGCTTCCATGAGTCAGTGCAGCTAGCAGGACTCGGATCCTGACTGTGCTTTCATGTCGGTATTAAATAAGATGAGGTTACAAACTGAGCCCTGGCCTTGCAGCTGAATCCACTGGGGTTGGGTTGTGCCCATCAATGCGTCTCCACAAGCACAAACTTACCTATAGGATAAGGGTCCAAGCAGGAGGCTTGGATGAGTTGTCCATGCTTGAATTTGGTGAGATTGTGCAGTGAGATCTCTTGAGACGCAAGCACCTGTCCTTTGGAGCCAGTCACCCAAACCCGCGGCCTCCTGTTTGGGGCTCCTGGTCCAAAGGACAGGAATGGAGCTGAACTGCCCTCTGCTCCCAAGGGCTCCCACAGCAAGCAGGGAAGAGGTGGTAGCAAGGAGGCCAGATTCTGCTGCTGCTGCCGAACCTCTGGCTCTGAACAGGTTTCTGCCATCTCCAGGGTCATCAGTCTCTCCCCCTTTGCCCTCGCTCCACTTTCTTCACATCCTCTCAAAACAGTTTCAGAAGAATTAAAAGCGAGTGCCGAGGAGTCATTTCTAGAACGCTTGAAACCTCACGGCTCCAGTTTAATGTATTAATCACGGTCTCCCAATTTTTTGTCACATATAAAATATAAAGAGCTTGTGATTTAGTAGGGTTCTGAAGATCTATGCATACATTAAAAAAAAAAACCTGTTTGAAATATGTAGCTAATTGCAAGATGTACAGGCGCTACTGTGTGTTTCTGCTCTTTCTGGTGGCCGCTAGACAAAGGACTGTGAGCGAAGGATTGGTGAATGGATTTTTACTGGTTGAACTGGACAGACTAGTTCTGCAACAGCTAACATAAATTCTTCTGAAAAGTCCCTTGGCTTTGAGATTATAACAGGGCCGTGCAGGTGTGGCAAGCCCCGTCCTTGTCAGCATTTGTTGGGCTGCTGCCTGAGTGGGTCTGAACACAGTTCATAACATTGGAGGCCTTCCGTATATTTATATATGTCAGACTTACTCCTCCAAATCAGTGACGGAAGCAAGGCTAGGGCAGTGATAGGAATTGGACCAAAGCTGGGCTCTGCAGCAGAATCTGGCTCAAGTCCCCGAATCTTTGTCCCATCCATAAAAAGAGGGTGCTGCTACTTCTTCTGACCTCTTGCCTATTCCGAGTATAAGCTCTTCAGGCACAGGGACCGTGTCCTGTTACAAATAGAGGTAGTCACTCGCCTGAGTCTGGAGTCAGGCCGACGGCAGGGTAGGTTTGTATCTTGTAGACTAACTAAATCTGGATGCATACACTTTTGTAAGTAGCAGCTTGCTTCATCAGATAGCATGTAGTCAGCCAGGCCAGATGCTGCATCAGGTAGCATCCGATGAAGCAAGCTGCTGCTTATGAAAGCTTATGCATCTCTGATTTTGTTAGCATACAAGGTGGAAGTTTACCTTGCCTTTGCCTGTTACAAATAAGACTCCCACAAAAGATTCCTGGTCTGGTCAGGGCCTGTATGTGTTAGAATAAAATAATTAATAATATAGATCTCATTTTGGACATCCCTGTTTTTCCTCTCCAAATGCTTTTGAGGTTTCGAAACCAGGCACTTTGTTTCAGCAGGATGTGTTTGAAAAGTCAGCGCTGGGGGAGAGGGAGAGGCACTGTGTGTGTGTGTTTGTGGGTGGGTGCGAGAGAGGTAAGGCATGCTTACAGCACTGCAAGGGACCAGGTGGCAGACTGCAGTCAGGCAGCTCGGTGTGGTTCTGCACACACTCTGCTTCTTCCACAGCGACGGCACGCACGGTATCGAGCTAGTCCAGGTGTCTCTTGCACAGCCCCATATGGTCAATGGGATTCATGTTTCTGAATCTGAAATGAACACCTGCCTTACATAAATATATGTTATATCAGGCAGGTATTCCGAGTTGTAAACAAATATATGTTTTCCTAGGTTGCTTTCTGTAGCATAGAGAGGCTGTCTTTCCAAAGTGGCCAACAGTCCAGGATTGAACCAGACATAAAGCATACTTTAATAAAAAAAAAAAAAAAAAAAAACACCACCATCTGGTTTCTTCCCATCACCCCACCCCAAAATTTCTGCTCTGTTCCTAGTGGCAGCAGCCTGTTAATATGCACCCAGCCAAACTCATGCACCGGGTCAACCCGTGCATTTCAATCGAGGGTTCACCTGGTATCCGGGAAGCCATGGCTGGACGCCGAGTCAACTCCCATGCATTCCTGCGGTGTCCAGCAGAAACGTGTCTGAATCCCACCTGTGCAGCAGGTCAACCCATGCATTTCTATGGCAGATTGACCTCGTGTTTGCAGAACCACGGACAGGCACCAGATCCATCCCCATTCATTCATGTGGCAAGTTGACCTGGTATCCAGCCAAAAAAATTTTGAAGTCCCACACAGGCACCAGAGCCAAATGGTTAACAGGAATAATTAAACAGGATTCTTTTTTGAAAGTATCTTACCAAAAGAAACCACTAGAGCTGATCAAGATTTCTCACCCACAAATATGGTAAAAAAATGGCTTCTTTAATTATAAAAAAACAAAAAAGCAGTAACTTTTTGCAGAAGCTCGTCACTGCTGATGTTTTATGGTTTTTTCCACAGTATTTTAACCAGTTTTTTGGCACTGTTTTCATTGATCAGACTGCAATTTTCTTGCTGTACTCTGGGTTTTGGGGGAACAAACTCTTTTAGAAACTCTTGTTTTCAGTGATTCTGTTTAAAAATAGTATTGAAAGAGTGGTGGGAAATGGGGCAAATTCTGAACCCTGCGAAGTGCAAACAAATTTCCTGTGAAATCTGTTCTTCCAGCCTGCTCTGCTAGCAAGCCCCTTCCCCTTCTCTCTGTCCCACTGAAATACTTTCCCCTGATCCCACTCTTGTTCTCAGATATAGGTTGCATGTACCCAACTTCTGTACTATCACCTAGCAGTGGTTGCACCAGCAAGGCTATACCTGTTTACTGATGGCCACTTGGTTTCATATGCAACATAAGCATCTCCTTGCTTTGTATTCCTTCTGCTTGAGTTTGTCTACTGTGACTTGGTGGGCAAACAAGGGATTGGAATTAATTAGGTGACTTTAAGAGGAAGGGAGCTGTTGGGGACATTCAGCGGTTGAAATGTCCTTTCCCATTCCCAAGGACAGAACAGGAGAGCATCTTGAAGGGTCAAGCAAGCGTGCGGGCATATCAAGCTGCCTTCTTATATGTGGCCTACCATCCTCAAGAGCTTCTCTTGCAAATGCTTTTGTCGGTCACCCAGATGGTACCTGGCTTTCTTTAGTGCCGCGGTCATCAGGTATGAATTCACTGATGCTTGAATTCAGGTGGCACGTATTTAATAGTGCAGTTACCTAGGTCCTCTCTCTCATTGCATTAGTATGTCGACACCATTGTCTTACTACAGGGAAGGAGGAGTGTAGGGGCTTTGAGCACAGGTTGTATAACATGCCAGGGCTGTTTCTGAAGTCCCGCTGATCCCCGCATGCTCTCTCTTGCAAGTCTTTAATGTAGAAGCAATGCTCTGTGTCTTTGATTCTGCCAGTGTTAAAACACACCCTGTGACCACCCATCCGTTGAACCATGGTGCCACAAACATTGTGACCTTCCAGTCCCTTCATTTTTCCCAGGAGCAGCTGCTTCGCACCATAAACACTCGCTCTGAAGAATAAAGTGCTGTAAAAATGCACAGACCCCCGGGCGCGTTGTAGCTGTGAGCGTTAGAGGAGGCTTAACTAAAAGATAAAAAATAAACAGCAAAACAACATGCGTGCAGATAGCAGCATGGTATCACACCACTGCTCCATATCAAGGACTACTCCCTTGTCTGGCTAGGTAGTTTTAAGTCCCCTGCAGCTGTGATGCCTTTTGATGCATTGCTTGTTAATATTCAGCTGATACAAATCCTTTTCATGGCTGGGCATTTATGGTAAAAACCTTCAGAAATGCTTCTTGTTTTAAGGAGTAATGTGACTTTTTTGTCTTTGCAGACAACTCTTAGAGTCTCTGCCACATCAGTAGGAACCTGTGGCTTTTCGCTGTTCAGAGCTGTCTCGGGGAGAGAGGCTTTTACAAGAGCAGTGAATGACACCAAACACGGCAACTGCATAAAGTACTCTGCATAAGTGTTGTTCGCATAGGGCTGGTGATGGAAATTTTTTCCAGTGCATCTACCTTCACATGGGTCATGCGAGCACATCATTTCCTTTGGAGGGTATTTTGGTTGCTTGTATCTGCCCAGTATCGTGCATGCCGAGCTCTCTGCTAGTAGGTAAATGTGAAAGACCGAGACGAAGGCAAGACAGAGAGAACTTGGGCAACCAGTGATCTAAGTGGTGTTACTATGGTGGGCACAATGTCTGTCTACAAGCAAATGAGTAAACTGAGTCCAAGGACATGGTTCCCTATTTAAGTATTTACTATAAACTAATGACAGAGCTACCACAATGGAAGCATCTTTAATTGGAAAGTAAGTCTATGTTTCGGAGAGCGCTCCATGCGAAAGCAGTTTGCAAGTAGTTAAAGACCTATGGGTTGTTTCCCTCAAGACGCTTGTCCTGCTGTAACTCAACCCCACTGCCTCTGAGACCTTCCTCTTTGATTTTAAGCAGTTTCCTAATGGAGGGTCTGCAGCGTTTCTTCAGCATCATCCCCCAAATCCTTACTGACTTAGCCAAAGGCTAAATGAGCCGTGAGCACTGAGCTGCCCTCATCCTCTACGGCTGCCCGACCCATGTCCTGAGCAAAGTCAGAGAAAGAAAAATGTCTTGGATTGTCCCCAAGCCGAGCGAGGAGTCGTCTTTCCTGTGCATCTCTGCGCTTCGTCTTCGCTCGCTAGCCCTGGGCACGTGGGGGGAAGTTGGCACTCGTGTCCCACCTGTTGCCGAATCCACGGAGGACACCACTCTCTCTACCCGTCAGCCCAGCACCTGAACGCACTCCGATTAAATACATTTCTTTTAAAGGGAGCCCTCTGGCATCGCTATTTGCGGATTGTATTCTCAGCAGAACTGCTGCCCCCTTATTTTGTGACGTCTCTCTCCGTGTCACTTTGCTTCCCGGCGAGCCGGAGATGAAATGGAACCGATTTGTTGTATGTGTGGATTCTGTAGCAATAGTTTCCATAGCGACAGTATCCAGGAGAACCGTGCTCCCTTTCCCAGGGGAGGTTCTGGTACTTCAGATAGCTCAGGTACTTTAAACAAAATTAAAAACCGAGGCTTTCGTACACTGAAAGTATTCAAGTGGGTAGGAGAGCAAGCGGCACCTATAAATCAGCACTGGCTCCCAAGCGACTGTCGAGACCAAAATGATTTCCGGTTCGCTGCCAGTCTCTGCGCTTCCCGGGTTTGTTTTCCCCCCGTGCTACAAACTTTTCCCATTGGGGTGGTTGTCAAGAAGGACAGTGCAGCCTTAATAGCATCCCTAGTTAATTGTTATCTGCAGCATCTTCTCACGAAAGAAGCTGGGATGGCTTCTGCCACAGGATGTCTAATTTAGCATAGCATAAGATGCTGCTTGGGAGAGTTTGGAGCTGAATTTGACAGGCCTACAGGGCAAGGAAGCTGTAATAGCCCCAAGGAAGGACCCGGACTGGGAAAGCACTCGGGAGCTCAGAAACCCTACTAGAAAATGAAGTATTCGGCCCCTGTGCGGGCACTGGCATTAGAGACTTTTCTTCCTTGCTGTAACTTCCCCCTGGACAGTGTCCCAGGGTTAAGTATCGCTGTCTATATGACAATCAAGACTCATAGTAGAGATGATATCTTTTATTAGATATCATCTAATAATGGTCTAATAAAAGATATCATTTCTACTATGAATCCTGATGGCCTTTTCCTCTAGACTAATACAGCTGCAACCTGGATACCCAACTGTCTTATTGGAGAGATGAGTTAGGACTTAGCAGTCCATTTAATCCTTCACCTTTCTGCTGGATCCCGTTAGAGCTGGGGTTTACTCCTACTCAAAAGGAGGAAAGCCCGCACAAAACCAAAGAGCATCAGCATAGTGTTCCCTCTTGCCTCTTCCCATCCTTGGCTCATTCATTATTCACCCTTGATATTTTGGGCTAGTTGCAAGGCTCGGTACCAGGAAGGTTTCATAACTTTTCTGACTCCTTTTCCCAGGTGTGTGTGATCAGAGAAAACAGTCCAGGACACTCAGAGCAGCAGTCAGTAATCTGCCAAAGCCAGCTGAAGTCTGCCACTGTATTTCGGGAGACTTTGTTCGCTGTTTAAAAGCTGCGCGGTGTCCTGATCAATGTTCACTTTGCGCCCATTTTTCAGTGCATGTATGGTACATGAGAGGCCAGGGACAGACAGCATCGTCTTGTGAGTTAGTTCCCCTGGCCGTTAGGGGCAGCGTCAACCAGAAGCCTAAGAAAACCCAGGACCCTCCCCGGGTTACAGGCCGTATGGTAGTCTGTCTGCTGGGGTCAGAAGGACATTGCCCTGCTGGACAGCTGTCTCCCGTTTGCGGGGGGATTTCGTGTAAGCCGCTGATAAAGGCCATTTTTGGAGATGAGATGCTGAGCTAAATTCAGTGCTGTTCCAGTCTAGTTTGTTCTGTATTTTCCCCATCTTTCTCAGCAGTTCACCCCCCGCAGCACCTTCTGCTTGCTCTCAGCGCTGGGGTCACGCCATCAGCCTGCTACACTGTCCTGCATTAGCAAACTGGCAGAGCCTGCCCTTGTTAAGTATTGGCATAAGCAGCATCGTAAGCAAAATAGCTATGGGATGAGCTAATTAGTATCTCCAGTGACATCTCCCATCGAGAAAGCAACTCCTTTAACCTCTGTGTCCTGGAGTCTGTGGGCTCCGCTTTTATTGCCAACGTGAAATGAATTCCTCCTGGTGCTGCCTCCTTCAAGGCAGGCTGCAGTTCGGGGCTCGGGAGTTGCAGCCCAAGTCCATTTTCCATTTATTTTTGTCTTGCTTGAGGTTTCAGCTTTATGCAAGCTGACGGGGGACCTAATTAAACTACGGCAAGCAGGGAGGGAGAGTACTGCCATGCAGTAAGGGCAAGCACGGCTGGCCCGAGGAGTTAACTAGGCAGCCTCTGAGTGCTGAAAATGCCCAGCATAGAGATCTGTGCTTCTAAACTTGAGTAATATATTTAAAATAATAATAATAAAGGGAAAAATAAGGATTGATCATGTCCAGAGAAGTTATGAACTAGGCTTCACGTTGCCATGGATGTTTTGCTCTGCTTGCCGTCCTACTCTCTACTCACAGGCTCTTCACTGCCCTTTTATGAGTACCGAGGGGCTGGGTGTAATCTCCGTACCCGGAGTGCGGCAGAATGGCGTCCCCCGATGGCTTTGTCTGGAGGGCTGTATCCAGACCCCACCTGTTCCTCCCACAGATGCCTGCTCAGCATCAAACCTATTGACTGTTATTGGTCCTCCCTCTTTTCGAGTGGAAGTGGAGTGCCTAATTCTCTCCGGACTTCGGCACAGTCCTTCATTAAAGCCCCACCTAGTCAAGGCATTTTCTCGACCACAGGTTCCTAGCAGCTGCAACCGTGTCCATCAGATCATTCAGTACATGGGGATGTGTGTAATCATCTCTGCTTTCTACCCTCCCCGCCATCCATTGTGTCCAGCCTACAGCAACCTCCAACAGCCTACGAACTAAAAAAAATCACGGTGCAAAAAAGTAATCGCGTAGTTGTCAATTTTTAATCACTTGGAGGCCTGGGTTTTTAAGCTGCATTGGAATTTGCCACTGCCTTACAGCTCATAAATAATATAACATCAGCTTTCTGTGCTAGCTCCTACCGTAACCCTTGGTATGAATTTAAAGTGACTGCAAGTTTTATGATCGGCTGGGAGCACTTGCCAGTAATCACTATGCACAGAGAAGGAGACTTTGCTTAAGTCAAATTTTGTTTCTCTTGGGTGTGAACTGCATGCTGATGGGACACCTGGCATTAGAGGAATGTGTTATAGCACTGGGATTCTTTTCCGAACGGAGAGATGCTCCATCCTTGATGTAGGCAGAGCCGTGGGTTTAGCAAAAGGATGAAACAGAGGGCCCCCTGCCGGCTATCGCAATGAGGACGCCCTCCGGGAGCATCACCCCTGCCTTTCCAGACTCCTTTTATTGTAGGATGAGTTTGAAACTGTGGGCAGTATTACATGTTTATTGAGGGCCCTCCCACACTGTGGGCTTCTTAATGGAGGCTAGCATGTTATGGGACACTGGATTTTATTAGCGCTGGCTGCTTGCTGGATTTTGCTGCCCTGAAACTGCCTCCAAAGGCATGCTGGGGACATAGCCATTCTTAATTTGCAAAGCAACACCGTGCTTGTCTTCCTAGCAGGGGGAAACTGCTGGGGTAGGCGGTGTTTTTAAAAAAAAAAACAAAAAAAAACTGCTGCTGCAATGTTCTGCTAAAATCCTAGGGACCTTGGGAGGTCACCGGGCCAAACCCCTTGCTCCTGACAGGTTCATCCCTAACAAAACCATTCCAAAGAAATGTTTGTCCATCCTGAGCTTCGAAGCCTGCAGCGGTGGAAGCAACGTGTTCCCAAACATCCCCCCCGCCCTTAAATCTCACGTGTTGAAATTCAAGCCCGTTCCTCCTTGTCTCGCCCTCTTTGGACATGAGGAAAAATTGATCACCATTTTCTTAATTTATAATGCCCCCCCACCCCATTTGTGGTTGAAGCCTGTTATCAAATCCTGCCTCCGTCTTCCCTTCTCTACACTACATCCTTCCAATTCTTCCAGCCTTTCCTCTCATCACTTGGTGCTGCTGTCCTCGGCACTCTTTTTTTTTTCTCCCCTCCGATTGATCAATGCCTTTTTTGAAGGGCAGCATCTCAAGCTGGATGCAGTACTCCAGGTGCAGCCTCATCAGCACTGAACAGAACAGAAGACTCACTTTTCATTGACTTGCGCTGGACACCGCTATTGATACATCCCAGTATGCTGTTTAGCTCCTTTTGCTACAGCATTTACCTGGTTGACTTATTCTGCTTTTGATCTGCAGTAACCTCCAGGTCCTTCTTGGCGGCACTGCAGCCCAGCCATTCATTTCCCACGTTGTTTGCTTGCATTTAATTGTTCCTGCCCGAGTGCAGCACTTTGCACTTGCCTTTAGTGAGTTCCCTCCAATTTATCTCAGACCGTCTTTCTGATGTATCCAGATCCTTTTGAATCCTAAGGCCTGTTAAAGCGCCTACAAACCAGTGGACCTGCTGTCGTCCACAATGGTAACAAGCATGCACACAGTCTCATCCTCCAGGTCCACAGATGGAGATCGCTTTACTTTTGAGGGCTGTTCAGCTGGGAATTTGTTGGTCCCTGCTCTTCTGACCGGCCAGTTCGGACGCCTCCCAAGCGCTGGGGCAGACTCTGGCACTCTGCGCTCCTCTCCCTGTTGCTCATCAGACTCATACATCGGCCCTCTCCTGTTCTTTTGCTTGTGAAGCAACTCCGTGGGCGTAAAGCATCCATCCCCTCCTCTGCATCTCAAAAAGGATTTTTTTTTACCACCAGGCTTGACACAGTATCCCTTTAACCAAATCACGCTGGCCCTCCATATGGCAAAATGCCCTCCTGGCTCTTTTTTGTCCCAGTTAGATACAGCATTGGATGTCTTTCATACCAAGTATTTGCCCATGGTGTTTTACAGCAGTTGACGTTTTGGTGAGATGTCTCTGCTAGAAGCATGATTTTTCTGGATCGGGAGTACCCACAGGTCTTTGTGACCTTAAACGTAGCTTTTGCAGCAGTAGGTAATTACAACAAATGTCATATTTTCCCTGATATTCCTGCCCTCTCTTGCTGCCTTGTCAGGTTGTTGATCCGTTTCAACAAATTTTGTAATTAAAGCTGTTTCTAATCTGCCATGTGCGCGAACCGGAATAATGCGCCGCGAAAATCTTATCAAAGACAGGAGACGCCGCACATCAGAGCGGCTGCTGGCTTGTTTATTGGCTCGGACGTGTTCTGAGACGTTTTCGCAGATTAATACGTGACCAAGCAAGAAAGCTGAAAATGTTTGCGACTAACCTCAGTAGAGCCAGAACAGGCAGAGGCCTACGGGAGGTTTGAATCCAGTTCTACCAGATACTTCCTCTGGGCAGCTCATGTAATCCCACTGTGCTCTTTGCCCATCTGTCAGGCTGAAATGATGCTGACCCTTTTTCATGCAGTTGCTCTGAAGTTTGGCTGGCTGCATTTTTGTGTTGTGTGCGTGCGTGTGCATGTGTTTACAACCTTAGGGCTTCGATATAGGGGTGGAACAGGGTTCAAACAACTTGATTTGAATTTATATACGCACCCTCAAATGATCTATAGAAATTTTCAGTCTTAAACCCAATTCTGTGTGTGTGTGTGTGTGTGTGTGTGTGTGTGTGTGAGAGAGAGAGAGAGAGAGAGAGGGAGTGCAAGTATGTATACGTAAAAATTAAAAGTAGGCCCTTTGAAC
Organism: Crocodylus siamensis; assembly: GCF_052110815.1. Lineage (NCBI taxonomy): Eukaryota > Metazoa > Chordata > Crocodylia > Crocodylidae > Crocodylus > Crocodylus siamensis. The sequence goes on along the minus strand of NC_143406.1, from coordinate 4,928,471 downwards.
CCTACTTTTTATGTTTATAGCCAAGAACTCAAGCTGATCCCATTCCCACCAGAGCCCTGGGGAGACTCCCATTTGACTTCCATGCCGAGCCTAATCTTGATCTCACGTTGGCATTTACCCACTGTTACTTTACTGAACAACTTAAACTAGATCCAGAGCCAGCTCACTGATTGCTCTGCGAGTTCTTTATAAAAATGTCCCAAAAGATCCAGCTGCAAACATTACGGCATGCCTGCACACACGCGTTTAATTGCAAATCATCTTTCTGGTGAGCAGCTCAATATCTATTCCATGCTACGGTCAGATAAGGATTGAGTCTTAATGAAGAGGCATACTGCTATATCCATCAATCAAGGAGAGCACATTTCTGCATACTTGCAATACTACACGTAGCTTTCATTTAAGGGACACACATGCATCAGATGCACGTTTTCACCCTAGACGCGACGATATTCCAGTAGAATTTGACTCTTTACTGTAGTATAGCACGTTGGACCATAGTTTTATCAACTGGTGTGCATTTCACAGCCAGTTTTCTGTTCCCCACTGGCACCTTTAGGCAACCTATGAAGGGTTAAGCTCTTCCAGTGAAAAAGGCAGCAACACAGCAAGTAAAATGAAGCTATCCCTGTCTGGGTCACCCATGCATGGCAAAGCTGTCTGCTTTCCCATTACGCGCTGTGGCCAGCTTGAGTGTAACATCCTTGGGAACCTTGTCCATCGATCCGTTTGTTTACTCCGGCACGGCTCTGCATTGTGCTGCTGCAACATCGAGAGAAAAGACCCTACAGTTGATGCAGGCCATACGAGAGAGAGCGGCTGTTCTACCTGATGCTAGTCCTTAATCCCTGTGGGCTCAGCAACGCCTGGCAGGCTTTGCAATCTCTAGCACACCAAGCTGTAAAATTGGAATCGTCCTCTTGGCAGGAAAATGAGCTTTCCTAGTCTAAGTGCATGTGTGTATATGTGTGTGTGTATGTGCGCGCGCGCCTGCACGCTTACTGGGGCTGGCAGTGCTGCTTGTTATGAAGGTTGTCTGATGCTTGCTGCCAGCAAATTTAACTCTGGCATTTCGTGGCTTTTGAGTGCTTGACTTTGCAACCTTAATAATGCGGTTTTAACATAGTCTTTTACTTGCAAGAAACATATAATAGTTGTGGGATGCTCCATCCATGTTTCAGCATCACAGCAGGTTTTTGTCCTTTAACTGGGGTTCTGGATGTTGTTTTAAGGAGGTTGCCGTTCTCATTTCAGACTTACGTGGATAGAGAGAAAGTTCTGTTCGTTTGCCCAAGTGATAGCAGATTTGGGCAGAGGGGTGTGGAGAGTAGCTGAGTGCTCGCTGTTGGAACACGATCCATTTATGCATAGGTCTCCATACTTTCACTCATAGAGAGACCCATCCAACAATGCCTCCTTCTCCAAACTTCAGACACGTGTTGTTTTTAGCACCTTCCTGGGATACAATCACCTCTTTGTAGAACCAAAATCCTAGAATGATTGATGGGGGCGCAGATAATGACCTTACTTAAGTCATCAACTTATTTACCCTGCACTGTGGCAGGTGGACTTGGGTACTCTTGACTCATCCAGGGTGGTGTCAAGTCTCATCTTTGATGGCAGAACACATCACTGTTAGCTCATTTATCTGCTGAAACCAATACCATTATCCACATTTTTTCCTAATATTTAACGTGATTTTCCAGTTTGCACTTCTTTCCCATTATTTGAGGGCTTTGGGAGGGGGCCATCATTTTATTCTGTGCTCCAGCAGCACCTGCCAGGATTCAAACCTGACTTTCCACTTGGACTCCTGGCATCTATTGCAATACAAGTAAGAATTACTGTGTGTTGCAGCTACGGTAGTTTATTAGAATAATCCATCCCTGGCCTTTCTGTAACCTATAAATGGAGACTCTGCTTCTATGAAAGTAGGGCTTTGGAAAGCAGGACGTGGCAGGGAGACCTCTCTCTTTGTGGCTTCCACCATTTCATACTTTTGGAACTTGTGTTTCTTGTCATTCTCCCTTCCTACCACAGAAAATGAATGGAAGTGGCTAAGATCTAGCTCCTCCATGCTTAGCATGATTTGCAGGTCAAGCCAAGCAAACAAAAATGAAAAATTTCCAAACGAAGTGCTCCCAAACATAGCCAGATTCAAAGCCCGGTTCCAAACGTTGCAGTTCTTGCAGGTCCCAAGCATTCAACAGAGCCATTTTGCGTTATGGAAGATTGCCAAGGCATTAAAGTGTTGGAAGGATAAGAGCATGAAAACAGACTCCCGTCTGCAGGCATCAACACCAGGCTGTGTAGCCAGGAAGAGAAGTGCATGCAGAAAAGGGGTGGTGGGAAACTGCAAGAACTTTTGTTGATGAACTGCTGTGCCATTACCGTTTATGCCAGGCTTTTGCTGTTCTACTTTCTGCAGTATTCATGAGAAAAAAAAACAACCTACTTCAACTTTGAAGAACGTCTAGGAGCAAATGGGAGGAGAATGGGGAAATAAATGGATTTTAACGTCGTCTAAAATTCCTGCTGGTTTTAAGCCACCATGACTTCAGATGTCTTTGAAACTTGGCAGTATAAATTCATATAGTTTTAAGGACCAAAGATACCCCTGGCATGCCTACCTGTTGGCGTATGCAGCAAACGTATAGAGGGATGGAAAAGTAGAAATACAAGTGAAGGGAAAGAGAAAATGAAGAACAACGCTACAATTTCTCTTAGGTGGTCACACTGGTTTCAGCGTGGTAGTGACAAAGTTATTTTTATCATTCATAAGGTGGATTTGTAGAGGTACACAGCAGTACAGCCAACTTAGAAGGCAGAAAGAGGCTTTCAGTTGACACCAGTGGATTTTGGATTAGGCCTTGAAAGCTCGGTGTTAGCCTGTCTCCATCCCCTTTGCCTCCATTGAACATTAAAAAAAAGAAAATACCAGCAGTGATGCATGCACCATCACCATTCACCGCTTCCCTTGGTCTCCTGTGCCAGACGTTAGTCCCCCCCTCGCTGTCGGCAATCTGTGCTTTCTTTCTAACACAAACTGATCTGGCGTCAGTGTCCTCCAGTTAGGTCTTCTGGAGCTTTTCTCTGCTGGATTAAAGAGCCCTTTAATGCTGGTATTTCCTCTCCAGCCAAGCATGGGATTTGCACGGGGCTTTCTGGAGTCAGTCAGGAGAATTGCAAGTAGCAATGCCTGAAAGTTCAAACAGTTTGGACCAGTTTCTGGGGTCCTTTCCCGGCGGAGCAGGACCTGGCTCAGCACATCGCCCTGCTGAAAGCTGTGGCGTAAAATGACTGGTCACAAATGCAGGTGACAGAATCTGATCTGGATCTCATAAAATACAGGACATATTGACAGGTGCTGGGCAGGCCGCAAAGAGGTTCAGGGTCCAGTTGGCCTGTAAGAGGCTGGAAACGAAGGTAACGTCACACCGCTGAGTCTGTTGCAGTAAGGCGTAGAAACGTGCATTTCTTAGATCCAGGGAGCCCATGTTTGATCCCCAGAGAGGAGCTGGTCAGAAGTATCACTGTGCTAACGTGCTCGTGTGTGCTGTCAAAAACCTCTTGGCTGAGTGATTATTGAGCTAGAAGTCTCATGGGGGCAAGTTTTCATATGAGATTCCTGCCATTTCCCACATCTGGTTGAACTGAAAGCACCACGAGAAATTGCCTTTCATAAGGCACGTCTCTTTCTGTTTGCTCTCTGGTCCCAGCCCCTATTCCCAAGGAGAATATAGGCTGTATTACACCCTCTAATGTTTGGAACAAGCTATGAACTTACATTTTCTCTGTGCTCGAGTCCAGTCTACACATTTGCAGTGCTGGAGTAGTGCCAATTCCCTGAGCTGGTGCTGGAAGGCTTGGGGAACTTGTAAGAAATAGCTACTCACGTCCCATCAGCTTACTGTATTGTAACACGAGAGGCAGGGAGCAAAACGGCTGCTGTAACTTATACTGCAATGTGCATGTGTTGTCCTGGGATTCTAGTTTTTGTAATGCATGTATTGGTTTGTGAACAGGGTGGAGGGGTGGTATTTGGTTTGGCTCTGGCACGGCCAGGTAACACCATGATTCAAAAATAGCGTGGGCAACTCTTCTTTAAATGAAATACAGGCCCGAGTCCAGATACTTAAGCATATCCTTAGCCTAAGCATATGAATGGGCCCTTTAAGGTAAATGGGGTTTGCACCCTGCTGGATCAGAGCTTTCATCTCCGACGGCTGAAAGAGGTGCCTGTGATAAATGGATGCGAACTGGGTGAATTAACTGCTGTCTTTAGCTTAGAGCAGGTTTTATAGTTCCCTTTGCATCATCCCAGTAGTGCCAGCGGAGCATCCCGGCCCTGCCTTCATTCACATGCTGTATTATGAAAAGGTCAGGAGTTCAGAGTCATTCCTAGAATTGTAATTTTGCAAAGTGTTTTGGAGAGCTTGACAGGCAGGTTTCCTAATGCAAAAAACCTGGTGTGCTGCCGGCTCAGGCTCTCGCTGAACCTGTGTTCTTTCACACAGCCATGAAGGCGGATCGAAAACGCTTAAAGGCAGAGAAAACAGACCTGGTAAGCCAAATGCAGCAGCTCTACGCCACGCTGGAGAGCCGGGAGGAACAGCTAAGGGACTTCATCAGGAACTACGAGCAGCACAGAAAAGTAAGCCTAGCATGATTTCCTGCATAGCCAGCATGCCCTCCCTCAAGTAAGGCTGGCACCTCACACCCCCAAACGATGTTACATATGTTCTTTATGAGCTAACAGGGAGAGTAAAGCGAAGCCCGTGACTCCAGGTGTGTGCACAGACCATCCAAACCTCGAGCTTTTCTGTGTCTTGAACCCGGTGCACTCCTTTCTAGCTAAGAATCATCTCTCCTGCCCAAAGCAGCATCGCTAGGCAGCAGGGGGCCGAGGGGGTTAGTGTTTGCAAGGAGCTCTTACCACCGGCCAGCTGAACCTTGTGGCCAGTGCCAGGGAGTCTCTTTGCTACCGCTTTAGTTGTGCTCTAAATTAAGAATGGGATAAATATTCAGAGAGAGCAAGAAATGGGGAACATATTTCATAATGCAAACAAAGGCCCAAGTCTGTATGTGTTAGGAGCCACGGAGAAGCCTAATGACTCCAGTGGGTTTACGTCAGCCTAGCCAAGCTCTGATTTGACCCATAAGGTCATGTAAACAATCCTGTTTTAATTGCTGTACTCTGGCTTTGTATTGGCTCAGAGCTTGATGTTTTAAAGACGGCATCAGCAGTGAATTGCAGCCAGATGCTGTCAAAACACTGCACGTTCCTGGGGCCCGAACAGAGCTGCCAGGTCAAGGTGCCTGCTAGAAAAGCCCTCAGGTAGAGGTGGAAAAATGCCTGCTATGACCCGGCTTCCACCCTCCCGAGACCACCAAGCGGCCACAGTGCTGCAGTCCTTCCTGGATGCAGGCGTGAGCAGATGTGTGGGCTTGACCCAGCACCGGCTATACGCGCCCACCCTGGCCTAGCTGAGCTCAGGGAAGCTGGGAGCTCCATAGCTCCTGCACCTGGTCTGTGTGAAGGCCCAGTCCAAAGTCCCCAAGAGCCCATGGGAACCTTTCAGGTGGCACCAGTGTCCTTTGGATTAGGCCTTGAAAGCTCGGTGTTAGCCTCTCTCTCCATCCCCTTTGCCTCCGTTGCATATTAAAGAAAAGGAAAATATCAGCAGTGATGCATGCACCATCATGATGACCACTCATTCAACAGTCCAGTCTCTGCACCACAGTCCGTTACTGTTGAATGCTGCCTGCAAATGTTAGCCTTGCAAATTGTCTTGAAAAGGACCAAGGGTTTGATTCCACCCCCCACCCATTGCAGTCAATGGCAAAAATGTGTGTGGTGCAGAGTCTAGTCCAAAATCTATTCACAGCCACATTACCATGATGAACGATAGCGGTGAAGAGATCTGGAGAGATTTGACTCGCTCGTTTAAAAAAAAAAACCAACCCTGACCTTAGGCAAATAAAATCATGCAAAGCTACCGGTAATATATCTCAAGTCACTGAAGTATGCTGCGAGGTATGAGGTGAAAAATAAAATAGGAAAAAGTCATGCTAGTGATTAAATTAGCAGAGTTTGTTTCATGATCGTTGCTCCATTTCAGTGATGTTATGTCACACTGGAAAAAAATCCATTGCAACAAGATGGTGTCTGCTCTATCCTTCTTTTTATGGGATGAAACTGTAAAGCAGGTTACTTTCAAGGACAGGTTTTATAGTTTCCCTTAAAGTTAAGAGCTTGTTAAAAGAACATATAAACTGCGGTGACTAGTTTAAGTTGCCTAATAATAAATAGCATTTCTCTGAGCATGTTCAACCTCTCTGCACTTTTTGTGAGAGGATATTTTTTTAGACACCGTTTCCTGTTTTGCTTTTGATTACGCTGCATAAAGCCATCCACTCAAATGAGCAGCCGTGGGAATCCAGCTTCTGTAATTATTCTGGGCTTTTTTCCATGCCAGGAGAGAAACTTGCTATTTTTAAAGCATTGCTACAAACAAAGACCCCTTGAATCTGGTGGTGGACTTTTTGGGGAAATTATATTTTTCTGCCTCCCCAGCCTGAGAAAATCAATGCTATTAGCAAGCAGCAAACAAACACACAGGATGAACCCAGGGAGGAATATATGCTGCTAGGGAAGGGGCCCCAAGCGCTCTTTCAGCATGGGACTATGGAAAGTCTCACTGTCTCCAGCTTCTCCACGTGCTTCCTACAGGCTCACGCGGTGCAGCCTCCGTGGGAGCCTCGGTAGCTGTTCGTCTCGGGGAGGGGGGTGGGATTTGCGGGGAGGATGCATCCCCACTTGTGTTCCATGGCAGGCAGCCTGCATATTTTAATGACTGATTTCCAGGAGCAGTGCGGCGTATGAAATGATCCATGCTCTGGGATACGGGTGACTCTGAGGTTATCTTCTGCATCTATGGAGAAGGATAGAAGACAAATCATTCCTTTAAGCCTCACGAATAGTTTGCATTGACCCCCCCGGTCACTGGATTAGAACCGCACTAATATTGTATAACAGTGACACAGGCACCATTGGCCGTGTCTACTTTGTGGCTGGAAATTAAGCAAAAACAGACTTGCTTTTTCTTGAAATGCTGGGCAGCCCCAGCTCTGGTCAATGGGAGCTGCAGCTTCTCAGTGCGTCTGGGAAAAGAAGGTTGTCTAATGTTGTCATGTGTTTGTGGCTACTTAGGGTCGTATTGTACTTCCCTAATGAGCAGGGGGAGGGTCTGCTCGTTCTGAGTTGTTCCAGCCATACCCTAGGCTCAGCTTTAGCAGCAGTGCCAGTCCAACACAGAGTCCAGGGAAAAGTCTCTGTGTCCACCAGCCAGGGAGGCCACAATATTCACAGTAACAATATTGAAAGGCTCTTCTTCATAACAAGCTTCCTCCACAGTGGAGGGAACTATGTATAGCTTTCCCTGATTCAACTAATAGCAGCTTGGAGATTATTTATTGAATTAGGGGGTGCATCTAGAACAGTGGTTCTCAACCTTTCTAGTCTCAAGACAACCCTTGGAAGATGCCCTTGGCTTTCCTTCATTTTTTAACTATGGAAAAATAATAGAGGAATTCTTCTGTTGCCAAGAGCTCGGGAAGACCACTACAGGCTAGACTGTTTTTGACGCTATGGATTCCTGCTTCAAACCTTTTGAGTTTGCCTTATGAATCATGTGCAAGGGTCTGCACATCTCAGAGTGCAGATATTTCTTGGTACCCATAAAAGGGTCTCATGGCATCCTTGGATGTTACAGGGCCCTGGTTAAGAGAGTCAGTGACCTAGAGGATCCAAGTAAGAGCAGAGCTTGGTTGTGCTAGGTGCTGTCACACACAGCTGTCTCAAAAAGCTCATAGCCAGCAAGGGAGGGAAAACAGATGCACAGTGGGGAGTGACTTGTCCAGGACAACAGAACAGCTTCAGTGCAGAGCTGGATGCAGATTGGCCACTGGTTGCTCTGGATAGGTTTGCAGGGCTTGGACCCCATTCTGACAATGCCCCCAAACAGCTGAGAGCTTGGGTTGGGGGCTCAGTGAGCAGAGGAAGAGGAAGAGGTGCTAGGACTGATGATTTAAGCCAGTGGTGTTCAACCTCCAACCCGCAGGCCTGTAGCCCATGGGGCAATGTTGTCTGGCTCGTGAGAATCCCCATGGGTGCAAAAATTTGGCACTGGGGGAACAGGATTAAATTGCCAAGGCTTCCAGAGCCTTGGTTAACACTTCCACTTCTCTCCCAACTGCCAAATTTTGGGACCCATGGGGAACCCTGTGGGCTGAATGACGCAGCCCCACGTGTCACATCATGCCAGCTTGCAAAGTCAGGCCACAGGCCAGCCCCACGCACCATCCCCACTCTAGATCCAGTCCATGAACTGACCTCGCCCATAGGCTCTGGCCCGTAGACTGGCCCTGTGCCATTCGTCTGGTCTGCAGGGCTTGGAGGTTGAATGCCAGTGATTTAAACGGATGCACCTTCCTTTCGTCCCTTTTCCCTGTTAACTAAACCCTTTTTTTTGGTCTAGTGCTGGTTTGCTGATGTCATATGCAGAGCTGCTCCGGGAGTCGAAAGATCGCTGCTCCCTGCATCGCCTGCAGGGTTTCTGCTTTTGTTGTAGGTTTTTTTTTCCTGATGGGATCTTGCAGAAACTCATACAGTCACATCCAGCCACGACACCCAAAACCACTCTCAGAATGTCCCTTAAGCAGTCCTGCAAAGGGAGTAAGTTGCTGATGTTTTCCAGTTGGGCTAGACATAAAATACCCAAGTATCTGCAAAGCATGTGAGCTTGGTCTTATTTAACATAAGCCACCACTCCTGTGTCCCGATGCTTCAAGCGCCAGTCTCTAGGCTGTCTAGAACTTGGATGTCCACTTTGCAGAGGCAGCTTGGAAAATCTCAGCCTGAGGCTTCATCATGTGCAGGGGGGGAGAACCGTCTATACGGACTATGTTTTCCCTGGATCTTTTCTGCCGGTAGCCTTGAATGGGTTCTGTCCGAGCATTTCCTCTCAGGCGGCTCCTTTGTCAACTGACTGGCAGAGTAAACCGAAGAGGATGAGGTCCACTGGATAGAGGACCAGAGAGGGGAGTCAGCCAACCCAGGTTCAGTTCTTGTCTCTCCTTCTGTCTGCCTCTCTCTACCTCTGCGGGCTTCATTTTCCCCTTCTGTATGAAGGGATGATTGTGCTTTAGCTGCCTGTTGGCATGGTTTTAGACCTATGGATGTGAAAGGCCAGATGAGCTCTAAGTATTCTTGACTCCAGAAGGTCTACAAAGCCCTCTGCAACCCGGACCTAGAGAACAGACAAGGAGGATGCTCAGATACCTTGGATGGACAGCAGTGCAGAACTATATTTAAATATATACATCAGGAGCTCACTAAACTGTATTTGTATTGCTTTGTAGTAGAAAGACAGTATATTAGGCGGTGCTGGTAGCTGGGGAGTGTTTCCATGTGATATCAATTATCCTATCGCTATCTTTGGAAGACCAAACGCATCAGCAGTTCAGGAGAGGCCAGGGGCCTGTGACAACAGAAACATGGCTCATGTTTAAAGCAGTGGGCTTGCAGTCTGTCCTGCCTGGGCTTTAGATTTCATGGCACTAGGGGTTGGGATCCCGATGCTATCGCAAACCCCTGACTACACATTTCAGTCCAGCGTTCACCTCGGCACCCGTGTTGTGGTGAAATGCTGTCGCTTCACTAAGGATTCCCGAGAGAGATGGGGCTCCAGTGGGGATTTTTGCTCCACGGGCAGGGTAGGTGTCACTGAAGTGGTTGGGTGGTCTCCTGGAGGGGTCTAGTCCACAATATGGTCAAGGCACAAAGATGGTAAAGACAGTTTCTTTCTTACCTTTGGTTTGTTGGCAATTTAGTTGTGCTTATATCCTCACTTATAACCCCAGGGGCCAGCCTTGCATCCTAGCCTGTACGTCACTGCTATGGTAGGAGAAGGTAAGGAGGAGGATGAAGAGGAACGGTGAAGAGAGCTTGCTAATGGAGACACTGGTTAATGAAATCCTGGCCTCAATTCAAGTCAATGGGAGTTTGTGCCATATATTTCATTTGAAGGGTTCAGGTTTTAGCTGCTGTATTTTGAGGCATAAAACACTGTCATGCTTTGTATGGTATGGACTTCTTGGGAATGAGAGTTTCATCCCTTCCTCACGTTGCCCTGGTGTCTTTGCAGGAGAGTGAGGACGCGGTGAAAGCACTCGCGAAAGAAAAAGATCTCCTGGAGCGGGAGAAGTGGGAGCTACGTCGGCAAGCCAAAGAGGCAACGGACCATGCCAGTGCGCTCCGCTCCCAGCTGGACCTGAAAGACAACCGAATGAAGGAACTGGAAGCTGAGTTAGCCATGGTGAGAGCCCCCTGTCTTTAACTGAAGCTTTTTGGCTAGATAGCAGTCGAAAACCTCAGCTAGTCCAGAGGGAGCTTGCATGGTCGCACCTGGGATCTCTATCACCCCAGGTGATGTTTGGCATCACCACCCCCAATCCAGCCAAGTACGCCCAGAGCTCAGGTGTGCTGGAGGTCTGAATCCAGATCTGGATTGTGTGGCTGCTGTGCACTTGAAAGTGGGGCAGGAGTGTGTTTGAAATCCATTTCCAAACCCGGAGACTTAGGCCTGGTTGTAGTTTGAAATGCTGCGCTCGCCCTGAATGGAAGGCCTTAAACCTCATGATCCGGTGAAATGCAGGTGGTTCAAAGGTCTGGCCCACAGTCTGAACAGGGAGAGGGGCTGTCCCCACAGAAGCATGCTTGAGCTCAGTCTGAGAGTCCCCGCAGACATGCCAGGGCCCACTGTGAAGTCGTGCCAAGTGTGAAAGCAGAGGAGAGGACGTCCCTGGAAAGCTGTCGTGCCTAGCAGAGAGGTTCAGCTGAGTGAGACAGATGCATCCATGTTGGCCCCACCAGTCACTGGAGCCATCCCAGGGATGAATCTAGCCTCTGGTGTTTCAGCTCAAAATGTTTGCTGTCTTTATATCATGCCAGCTTGCAATATGAACTCAGGGTTTCCCAGGAGCTGCACTTACCTGACACATGGTACATGACTAGATTATGGAATCGCGGTTGCTGTCTTCATGGTAGCGTAGCTGCAGGGATGAGAAATGCCCTCCGTTTCAGGGGATCGAGGTTGCAACCAAAGATAGGATTCCCATAAATAGAGCCCCCCTTTGCCATCAAATGTCTGTCTTTTAAAAAGCAAAACCAAAGAATTCGTCTGAGTCCTTTTGCTTTTCTGACTGTGCCAACCAGTGTGGTGCTGAAGGCACAAGCGATGATGGGACTGAAGGCAGAAGGCAAGCATCATTTAACTTAGGGATGCTGCTTAGTTGTGAGGCTGTGGACGCTCACCTGTACGCTTCCTCGAGTGCTGTCTACCCAGTGAACTATGTGGACGAGGCGGAGCGCTGAGTGCACCTCCGCAGAAACGTGACATAGGGTTTCCTTTCACGAAATAACGGCATTGCAATGCAACGACGTCGATGCCGCCCGTATCTCCAAGCGCACGTGCCTGCACGTCCCCTTCCATAACGCTGCTCAGGTACACCTGAGTATTCTTCAGCATAAGCAGCCTGTCAGCAGCCTCCTGTGTTTTCATTGTTCAAAGCAAAATTCCTGCCATAAAACAAAAATGACAGCTGGACTGAAGTCATTTTTCCCCCCTCAGCTTAGAAACATTTGCTGTTATTAAATAGATCTATCACAATCTGTTGTGCGTGGATTCACCTTGGGCCCTGCGATTTCAGTATACGCAATCCCTGTTTGACTGCGACACCTAGTGTCCAAAGTCTGGGTCCGCTTCAGGGGTCTCCGCAGCCTCAGCCCTCAGTTGTTCAGCTAGAAGGAATGTGCTTTTTATCCCCCGGCTAAGGAGAATGGGCTTCAAGAATGACACAAACTCTCCGGAAATGCATTTTAACCATTTATATGTCTTTCATTGGTCTGACTGTAGAGTGAGTAGTACCTTTCTTTACTCAGCTGAAAGCAAGGGGAGTATTTGAAGCAAAAGGTGCTTCGCTGGAGGAATAAAGGAGGCCCAAGTCATTTCCATTTAGGTAATAAGGGTAGAGATTTTGTAGCCTAGTTGCATGGCGGTCTGCAGCAGAGGAGGACTGGACTCTGTGACTTGAGTGCCCCTTTCTAGCCATGTGGTCTACGTTTCCTTCACACATTCTTCAAGACTAACCTACAGCACAGTGGTCTTAACCGGTGAGTTCACAGCAACCGGCATCTATTGCAAGTATTTTTGTAAAGAACTTTCCAACCTTTGTAGCACGGTCAGCCAAGGATCCCCCTCAAATAACTAACTTCATTTTATAGGCACGGTGGGGTTTTTTCCAACTATTTCCCAGGGATGAGAATCTGATGCACATGTTTGAAAGAGCCTCTGCTTTTAAGCTTCTTTTCTTTTCAGTTAATCATTAAAATCACTATGGGTTCAGATCTTTGGCTGGTATAAATACCCCAACCTCTGTGTATTTAGTGGAGCCAACCTGACTAGCACCAGTGCAGAACCTAGCCTGCAATGCCACAACCTGGCTTCTGCATTAGTTGCAGCGCATCCACAGTTTGCCTATCTGACTGCAAGCCGTCAGCCTTCAGTTTGACCCAAGGATGGAACTGCTAAAGGCTTACTTTCTGCTCTTTGCCTCTGGCATCTCTAGGGGACTCATTTAAACAGTTAAAGTTTGCAAGGCACCCCTCAGAAAATGCCACCTCTTGGTTTTCACTCATTTTTTGACCGCAGAAAAGTAGCAAGAGGTGTGGGTTTATCTTGTGAATCGTGTTTTCACACCTAACCCTGCTAACATAGTGTGGCACCCTTGAAAGGACCTCAGGGCACCCCAGGGTGCTGTGAGGATCAGTGATGTGAACTGTCATTGCAGTGAACTATTCACTGTTCAGATATTTAACCTGTGTCACAGGTTCCAATATTTAACCTGTGATATTTAACCCTTAAAAATGACCTGGTGTGACGCAGTGAGGTGGGAGGGGGACAGAATCAGGGCACAGGTTAGGCAAGGGCAGTCCTGCCAGGCAATCTGCCAGCAGGAGAGAAGAGAAAAGGTCCACTGGGCTTTTAGAGCCCCAGGTGAGCTTGCAGGGCTGCAAGTCCAAGAAAACTAACTGGTAAATGGAGCCCGCTTGAGGCAGAAATGACTTGGACACAATTAACTGGCAGCTTCATAGTAATGTTTATTTTAGGCAGAAGAAAAGTGCCTGGAAATGCTTGAAAGGGCTATTTATTGACCCTTTGCTTATAGAAAGAATAATTTTAAAAAAGCTTAGGGGTTGAGATCTCATCTATGTGGCCAAGCTACAGTCTGGAGGGACTTTTTATAAGTAACTCGTAAAGTCTTGAAAATCAGGATGCTTAATGGCAATGCTGACCAACTCGTAACTCTGGAGTTGCACGGCTGTATCACCGCGGAAGCCTTGTGCACGTTTTCTGAGGCTGTGGACAGATATAACTTTGCTTTAAATGGGGAGTGGCATTTACCACTGGAGGGAGCACGCATGCACTGCTGTGATTGAGTTGAATGCGCGTGAGCGAAATCGCTGTAATGAAACAGTGAATGAAGCAGCATTACTTGAAAGACTTTTGCTCCGCTTAGACCAGTAGAGGGAAAAACAGACATGCCAGTTACTGGATAGGAACAGTTCCGATATAAGATTCAGCCCGTACAAAGTTAGGGCTGTCCACAGAGAGTCGGAGATTGCCAGATGAATGCATGCTTTGTTTGGGCACATTATGCTGCGATTGCATACAGCTCACAGCCAGGTGCATCTGCATGAGCAGTTGCTCTGTGGAGATGGTAGCATGCAAGACTGAGTGACTTGTGCCTTTAGCTTTGGTCTAGGTGGCACTTTTTGCCGTTTCTTCACTGCAGTGACGCCAGCATCACTTGGGACTCTTTTCCTTAGCGTTACACTGAGTTTGCTGGAGCAGATTAGACAAAAGTTCCTGCAGACTGGCCAGGGGATGGGGTAACTGAGTGCATGAGAGTCCTGCTTGGTTTTTAATTGTTGTTTTTTACATGATCTCTTCCCTGCCTGCACAAGACATCCCCTGGTAAACATTTACTCCTTTGGGATGTAAGCCAGAAGTAGCTGGGGCCAAAGGCAATGCCTGTGAACTTCAGTGATCTCTCGCTCGGACATTGGGAACCCTGCTCCCAAAGAAAACTGGCCCAAACTCCCACTCTGCAGGGAAAGCAGAATTGGACTCTAGAGGGGCTTTGTCCATAGCCCCTGGTTTCTCAGTTGGATAGTCTGCAGCAAATGCCACTCGGGGCATTGCACATCAGCTCACAGGAAACCTGCCTTGGGAAAGGGGTGTGGGCAACAAGTCACTCGTGCTAGCTTTTTGTGAACAATAGGACCTGATGTGTGCCCTAACCATGCCTCTGAAACAAGGGCAGAGGCCACACATCATTTAATACAACAGTCATGCTTGATTTAGGTCCAGATCCTGTGACCTGAAGCACCCCAGTGCACAGGGCAGAGGCCCAGTGAAGTCGGGGTGCTTCGTGCAGACAGGCCGGTCCATCTGCAGGGCTCAGAATACAGCATCAGGCTCTTAAGGAATAGTGCTCAACACGACCGCAGGAAACAACCCCACCTGAGTCCGATAGACCTGAAATCGAGCAAGGGATGTTCTGTAAGTTTTCTGCATTATAAAATGTCAAGTGAATCACAGAAATGATTATCCGCTGGCTAATTAGAAGGTGCAGCTGAGTGGCAGGTGCCTCTGCAATGAGAATTGTTTTTTGTTGGGTTTTTTTTCACCTTATAGATGCTTCTGTTAAATTTTTCAAAAAAGCAAAATACTGAACAGGAGGAAACATCCCTTCTAACTCTGCTGGGAGCGGCGGAGGAACAAACAGGCCTGTTTAACGTAACTGAACCAAAGCCAACCGCTGACTTTTTCTTCCTACCTTCGTCTGTCTTCGTGAAACTTGGCACCGCTTGCTGTGCAATTCAGGGACTCCTGCATTTGGATGAACATCTGTTTCAGTTTTTGGTGCAGGTTTCTCTCTGAGGCAATCACACGCTTGGTGCCCGGTCTCATTTCCTTACTATGTCCACCTGGGCTTGACTTCAGCTGGCCAGTCCTGGCTTTAACCTTAGCGCAAGCCCTTCACATGGAGGTTACAGGAAAGTTGAAGCCGGCTTTCCTGCTTTCAGCAAGTTCCTGCTGCTGTTCGTGTTTTGCTCTGTATTCGAGCAGATACGAAGAGTAGCTGTTCCAGCACTTAAACCTTGGCAAGTTTGGGCTTTTTACCGCAGCGCTGGCAGCAGGCAGATCCACCTGCACATTAGTCATCAGCCTTGAAAAAAGAAAGGGGGTGTCTCTGAGGAGGGTTTGGCACTCGAAGCAACAGGTAGGCTGTATTTGAGGGTGTGAGTCACTCACGTGCCAGCCCCTCTTGGATGGGAGGGGTGGCGATCTCATTGCAACCCAAGCGCTGTCTTGAGAGAGCTGTTTTATGGTCCTGTGTTTCGGTTCTTCCACCAGGCCAAGCAGTCCTTAGCCACGTTAACCAAGGACGTCCCCAAGCGGCATTCGTTAGCCATGCCAGGCGAGACGGTGTTAAACGGGAACCAGGAGTGGGTGATGCAGGCGGACCTCCCGCTCACGGCCGCTATCCGACAGAGCCAGCAGACGCTGTACCACTCGCATCCCCAGCACTCTGCCGACAGACAAGGTGAGCTCTGAGCCTGCGGGAAGCCTGTGGTGTCTTCTGCCCTGGAGAGGAAGCTGCTTTTCAGAGCGGTGCCCCTTGGTCCCAGGGAAGGGCTGGACTCATCTTCTGGAGCAGGGAGGGAGGCATCACTGCTGCTGGTGGCTGGAGGGAATAGCAGATAGATTTAAATCCTTACCAGTTTCAAAGGCACAGGGCCAAAGGTTTACTGTTCCCAGTGTAGCTAATGCCAGGATGCACCAGTAACCACACAAGGTCTCTGGAGTCCTCTGTAACCTTGCAGAAGTATTGCAGGGTGTTGGAGCCCAGCTCAGGCTTCACCCTGAGTGTCTTTCTGGATCCCCCGTGGCATCAGAGGGCTATCTCATCCTCTGTGTTACTTCTCGGCCTAAACTGGTGCATAGTGGCTGGTCCCAGGTCCCGTCTCTCACTCGTGAGTTGGGATGCTGCTCTCTGCTCTCGTAGGGGTGTGTTGTGTAACGCTTACAGATGCACGCTGGTACAGCACACGCAGGTCTTCGGAGAAGGGATGCTATAGGAGAGCAAAAGCTTAGCTGATCCCACCCTCTGCAGCTGGAGCGCACTCCCGTCCTTTTACCATGACCAGCACGTAAGCAACCTGCCCGGGTCCAGGAGTGGAGATTCAGGTCAACTCCAGGCCGCTGCGCAGTATCCTCCTCCTCTGTATAATCTCACCTTTCCCTGTGCCTTCAAGCTGCTGACTCTCTGCCAGCTGGGTGGCCTGATTAACTAATCTCCTTCGGGGAGCAGCATTAACTCTACTTCAGAGCAGCAGGCAGGAGTAAATCGAGGCTAATCTCCCTACTCTCTCTGCCTGCTTCCCTGTGAAGCTGGGCCAGCATTTTCAAACCTGGATGCTTACAGCTAGGCATCTGAGGAAGCAGCCTGCCTTTTGGAGGGGCTGAGCACCTCTGATGAAGTCAACAGGAGCTCAGCACTTCTGGAAAGAAGGATCCTTATTTGGGTATCTAAAAGCTCTGGATGTGTTATTCGTTATCTGCGTTACAGGAGCATTTAAAGGATCACAGCTGACAGCAGGGCCTGGCCATATTAAATATCGTAGAAACACATAAGAAGAGCCCAACCCTGCCTGGAGAAGCAATACAGTGTAAATGGATTTGGGTGTCTAATTTTAAATGGCCCCCTTCACAAGTGTTGCTGTCTCTGGAGCCTCTGCTCTCTGGCTTGAGTACACGAGGCTCTGCCCTCTACCTTTTCAGTCTCAAGCTACTCTCACGCTGTCCCTGACCCAGTCGTCTTCTTGCACCTCCCCATCTCAGCACCCAGTCCCAGTTTCCACTGCCCGTGCTCTCCTGTGAGCTCACGTCAGAGGTATCTGTGGTTGTCTCCTTTAGTCCTGCAGCACTTCCCACTCTGTTTGGGGAGGATGGTTAGTAAAAAGGAGTTGATGCTCCAGCTGAACAGCACTTGCACCCTGCTACCTCTGACCCCGCACACAGCAAAGCACATTAGTAGTGTCAGGGCGGGCTCCGGTGGGGCTGCCACCAGCTTGTGGCATCACACGGCAGGTTTGTGGGTTACTGCAGTTGTTTCTGATTACTACCTGGCAGACAGTGCCAGAGGACAGGGGCTGTGCTGTACGAGCTATCCTGACCTTTGCAGCAGCCATGCTGCATCCAGGAGTCTCCTCAGGTCTTCAGAAATGGCTCCAAGTGATCAAGTGGCAGCCTTATCGGATGCAGACCCTCTGTCTTGACTGCTGGCTATACCAGTCTTCTCCCAAATGCTGCTGTACGTGAGGCCTCCCAAATCCCTGCCCTGTAACATCACAGCACGGTGAAACAGCCATCCAGTTCGAGTCGGGAGGTGGCTGCTCTGCTCGAATGGGCGATTCCAAGAGAAATAGCAGTTTACAGAGCACAAGGGGGTTAGTGGCATTTTCTCAATATCAGGCTCTCTGTCTTGTGTAAAGATAATGCCCAGATGGGCCAGCAGGGACCCCATAATGATAGTTATAACTTAAAAATATGGTGTTTGCTGGCACTTTTACTCCAGGGATCTCAAAGTGCTTTAGAGACCCTTGGCTTCTCTGTCGCCTGTTGGCAGTAAATATTGCTGTGGAGTAACCGAGGCACAAACACGAAATCACTAGACTGGTCTCTATGTACTGCGCAGATCTGCTCATTGCCACTGCTGGGCTTTAACTATTGGCCAGGGTTTCTTTTTTATAACAAGACTGTCATGCAACCTAATACAGGTGGATGTTGCCAAGCTCACGGGATCCCCAAGGAGACGGAAAAGAAAGTGAATATTGGAATTGTCATTAGGGTCCCTAGTTATTTAGCAGCATGCTGGGCTCTGAGCTGGAACGGGAAGCCACCACAAAGCGCATTAAGCATAGGAGAAGCCAGTGACTTAGTATGGGACCATCTTGTGTGTAATTCCAAAAAGGATGCTTGCAGCCATGTCAGCGCTTGGACACTTTGCACAGCCAGTGGGTTGCAGACTTCCTGGGGGAGCGGTTTGTAAAGGGACAAGATGAAGACAAAAAACATGCCCTCCCCATTTTACAAATATCAGCACATATTATGAACAGATGACATTTGTCCTGCACTGACAGTGATGTCAGTCTAGCGAGTTGCTCTCTCTTGCCGCAGCCCAGTTCTGTTGGGTTTGCTTTCCCAGAGCCGCAAGGGAACATCTGCATTTTAAAAAAAGAAATATCAGTTCTGCTTGTAAATGTTTGTGTCGATACTGGTTCTGTTGAAGCCTTTTCCTCCCGCAACCGAACTCAGGCCGAAACAAAATTGACTGCATTGCTTTATGCAAACTCCCTGCTGCCCTCCGCGAGGGAAAGTTGTTGTGCAGTTAGCTTTGTCTGCTTCTAGAGACGCACCCCCTCTTCGGCACCAGAAGTCAGGCTTTTCTGACTCACGTTGCTGATGCTAAGTGCCCCGCCATCACTGTCCACTCTACCCACTTACCTGGTGCAGAGGAGCTGCAGAGCATATGGTAAGGGATGAAGGAACTCGAGCCCTTTTGTCTTCCATATGCAAAGACTTAGCCCGTGTTTGGATACAGGGCAGTTCGAAATGCATGTAGCAGCAGCTGCCAGGGAGCGAGGTGCGTAACTCCTCGGACCGGGTGCAGATCGGGTGTGCAAATCTGTGGTTCCCAGATTGAAAGTCAGTGCCGCAGGACATGCAGTAGATTTTCAAAGTGTGTGGCGAGAGCACGGCCAGCTCCTGTTCCCAGGGCTGGAAATCCAGCACAGCCACCTCACCCCGTTAATCCTCGTGGGCACTGGCATTAGTATGCTGCACCTGTATGCTTCCTGTCCCCCTTCGAGACTCCAGTGCCCCTGAGCAGCTGCTGATGCTTAAAGGCCAGCTGCACCTGCAGATCAGCCTGTGGTACACGAAGGACTAGAGCGTTTTCCTTGGTCCTTTTTGGCAAAGAGCACGATGCCAACATTAAAGAGTGTACTCCAGAAGAGCAGACGCTTCGGGGACATCTCGGAGTGGCGGCTTAAGCAGAGACAAAGCTGAGGCAGCTCCTTTGTGGTCTCAGTTTGGCTACCGACTGTCCCTGTGATGGAGACTGCAAGGCACCATGTGAAAGCTTCTGCTCAGTGAATATGTATGTGTGTATCCCCTCCCCTGCCATGTGATGCGAAAACTAAAGAAATCCAATTAAGCCTGTACTTAATCAGCACCCTGAAGTTAAGCATCCATGACCATGCAGTGAGCAATGTGCTCTGGGGCAGATGGTCTTGTTTCTTGAATGACCTGCCTTCAATTTTTAAAGTGACTGGTGAGCTTGGGTGCTTTACAGGGGCCAGTGCTTAGAAGGCACCGAGCACCTGACTTCTGGGGAATTGCAGCCCCCTCTCCAGATGGGCCTCCAGAAACCAAAGTGCACAGATTTACTAATGGCTTCAGAAAACGTTGGCCTTGGCTTGCTTACTGACCCAGCATCTGCAGTGTAGAAGGTGCCAATAATCATGGACATACGTGAGGGCACATGTTTGTAGTGATTGCTTCTCATCTGTAAATCCATGGATTGCTCAGCATGCCACAGTTTATCACCAGAGGTGATGAGCATTGGAGCGGGGATCTGTTATTAGTCCCTGATGAGATCACAGGCCCTCAGGCACATGCTACTTCTTCCCAAAAACTACGAACTCTTACTAAAACAGCTGCCCTGACATCCCAAGGCTTTCTACCTGTCTGCTGTAGGTACTCCACAGAGCGATCGCAGTGATACTTTAACCACTGAAGAAGGTCATAGTATGCTTTTCATGCTCCAGGGCCACACAGGGAGATGATAGCAGAGCTGGGAAATGAATCCAAGTTTCTGGAGTCAGTGTACCACAAGTTCAGTCCTGCTCTCTCAGGTGTCTCTCTAGACCAGCGATTCCCAAACTGTAGGTTGTGACCCCAAATGGGGTCACAACTTCAGTGGATGGGGTGACGGGTGGAGGGCTGTGGGTTGGGAGTGAGGGGTCATGCTGAGGAAGAGTTTGGGCTGCACCGCTCTAGAAGGGAGGAGCAGGTCTGTGGCATTCATGCTGTCATGCACAGTTTTCATCCAGCATCCCAGGTAGCAACTGTCCTTGCAGAAGTACTGCAGTGGAAAGAGCCAAAGGCAGGCAGAAAACACTGTAGAATGATTTGAATAAATATGACGGGACGTACATATCAAATCTATATTTGAGCTCACATCCTCGTCCCTAACTACTGTGCAAGGCACCTTCCTGGTGGAAGCGGCTGATGAGATCTCGTCTCCAAATTAAAGCAAACCCCCTTGCAGAGAGGCTTTTTGTGATGGAAACACAAATTCCACTGACACCCGACTCTGTTCCTTGCCTTTCAGCTGTCAGAGTGAGTCCTTGTCATTCACGGCAGCCTTCCATAATCTCCGACGCGTCAGCAGCAGAAGGCGACAGGTCGTCCACGCCAAGTGACATCAACTCCCCTCGACATCGAACGCATTCCCTGTGCAATGTAAGGCGGTTGTGAAGGTCATTTGTCACTCCCGTAGCTGTCATCTTAACGTCTGCACCTGCATTGCTTCCTTTAGCCGGCACTCTTACCTGCTTGTCTTGAGTCACCTCTTCTTGCAGGATCTGATCCAAAGACCAGTGATGACAAGGCAGAGATTCCCATTGACTTCACTCAGCTTTGGATCTGACCATTCATACTGCTCATACTGTGCGTTTGAACGGGACTTAGAACTGCCCAAATAGCAAGCAGCAAAGGGCCCTGTTCTCTGCCCCCCGGCTTCTTGCCTGTAAAGCAAGTGAAGATGGCTGTTGTCCCAATTTGAGCAAGGCTTGCGTTGACTTTGCGTGCTAGACTTGACCACTCACAGTACAAGGCAGCGGGAAACAGGTTCCGCATTTTCAAGAGCTCTTCCAAAACAGGGCCCATCTATTTCTCTGCAACGTCCTGAAAAACGGGCACAAGCTTGTTCCAGGACATTTTATTGCAGCACAGAAATGCCAGTTGTCAAGAGGTTTTTGAGAAAGTGCGGGTTTTGCTGTGAGACATCTGGGATCTCACTGATCTCCAGTGGGACAAACTGATTTCCAGCAAAGTGAAAATTTGAAAGTATTGAGTCTTCTGCTTCAAAACGGAAGACTTGGTCTTTATGTTGGGTCTTGGATCAGGACTTTAGCAAAGCTCTTTTTTCCCCTCAAACTCCAATCAGATCTTTTCCAGTTTTGTTTGAGAAAGTAGAGAGCTTTGAAACTTCTCCTTGTGGCCCGTGATCCAAAAAGCAACCCAGATTCAGCCATTTCATCAGATTCACTTTGAGCTTTCAAGGTGGACTGGGTGTTGAGAGCTGTGAACCCATGTGAGCCAAAATGAAAACATGTTTTTTCAAACCCTCCACGAACTAAAATGTCATGGGTAAATTGGCTATAGTCGCTGGCCACACCACGTACTGCCTTCGGGACAGAACACAGCAGCTCCTGCTTCAAAAACTCAGGACTTTGTGGGGTGAGCTTCCGAGCAAATCTCCATTAGTTGACAGTATGATGAGTGTGCAGGTTATGTGCTCTGATATGGCCCCACACACACTGTTCTCTACTGGGCTGGTATGAATCCACACTAATTCCATCAAGGAGGTTCATCTTGGTTTATAATAGTGCAGTTAAGAGTAGAAATTGGCCCTTTGCATTTGATTTCTTTGTTAATATGGGAGATTTTGATTTTTTTTTTTTTTTTTATTAATCACAGGAGCCTCCAGCCTAAGTCTGGAAGCTCTCTGTATAGATGGGCAAGCAAAGAAAAGATGAGCATCTCTTCCATCCTTGTAGTGACAGCATGAATGTAAATGGCTGGAGCTAAGGTATGGCAGAGAGTGTTTGAAACTAGACGAGAAAATAAATTGCAAGGTGCAGGAGATACCCAGAAGCACTGCAGTCAGATAGAGAGGGATTTATACTGCGAATAATTAAGATAGCATGGCTAGTAGATGCAGATAAATGTAATTTGATTCTGGGCAAAGGATAAGGTGAATGAGTTTCTGCCAGATAAAAAAGCCTTGCAGCGCATGCTGACTAAGGTGAAGATCTGGGCATCAGAGAACAAGTCCCAGCCCCTGCAGGCAGTTGTGCAACTTCATGGGAAGAGAGACCGCTGGGGGAGACTGGAGAACAGGCCAGACAGGCTCGCTAGCTCGGGAGACTGATAACAGACCCTTGAGCTGTCACTCTGCTGGTTAAAGCCCCTGCCACATCTGTGAGGCTCCATCTAATAGTGTCCGAGTGACCTGTGTGGACAAGCGGGTAGTGTCAGTCTAACCACTGCAGGAGCTGACCTTCCCGACAGCCACCACAGTAGCTCAAACTCTCTGATCCTTTCATCGGCAGAACTAGTAAGGAGACCCCAGATCTCCATGCCAGGGAACCTCCTAGGACTAACTTTCACTGATTAAATTTGCACGGCCTTTATACTTGCAGCAATCAGGCTTGGAGCTTCTCCTGTTTGAAAGTCTCTGTGCACTTGTGTTGTCTCCTCGCATGTTTTCCATACCCTGCTCATACACATTATACATTCAGCCCGACAGGAGCTTGCCTGGCTTTGCAGGTTTGCTTAGTAATAAACTGGGGCTTCCTCATCGCAGTGGACTATTGTCATCTTCCCAGTTCCTTGGAGCAATCCTGACAACGGGGTCACTTCCCACTAACCCACAAAACCCCCAGAGTGCTGTACCAGCAGTCACACTCTACTACTGATTTGTGAGAGAAGCTGAACGACGAGCTTTTGGGCTTTCCAGAAGCAGTTCTGTGTAGCCAATTACTTCTAGGATCTCTAGCAGTCACTGCGACCTACTCGAGGGATGGCAGGTCACGTTGAGAAGGCATCACCCGCTAAGACGGTATAATGGAGCGGAGTTACGTCTGAAGGAGTATACCTTGATAGGTACATGCTGCCAGGGCCAGAAGAGAAAATTGTAGCTGGGAACTAAGAGGTTCTTCTTGCTTTATTTCAATCCCCTTGCCCTACTTTCTTCTGGTCACCAGGCTTGAATGTTTCAGAGAAGTCTGCTCCCTTACACCCACTTATTGATGTGCAGTAAGTGACAGTGAATGATCTGGCATGAGTTAGCAGGACAATCTGGGGCATCCCCTAAATCAGCCAGTGGTGATCCCTGTACTAAAAGGGAGAAGCAGATCAATTGGGAACAGCATGCACAGTGTGGTTCCAGGTCAGTCTTTCCTCCCCTTACTTCTTGATCTGTTAGCCTAAGGCAGGGTGCCACAAGATCTTTTTACAGGTGCTGTGTAACGTTAGCACTGATGGGGTGCAAACACCTACACGTGACTCACAAGATAAACCCAGAGGTTTCATATGGGAATCCCTCCTGTCAAAAGCTTTCTACCCTATCGTGGTCTTCTGAGTTCTTTGCAACAGAAGAACTGACCCTATTATTTTTCTTTAGTCAAGAAAGGAGTGAACGCAAGGGCTTCCTCAAGTCCAACAAGGTTAAGTACCACTGCTCCAAGGGGAAAGGGACCTGGATTAAAACATCCTGGTTAGCCCAAATCTTTTGTTTTTGTTAGTGACGGGTTGGGAAGGTATGGCTGAGCTCTGACAAGCTCCCCAAAGTTCGGATGCCTCTCAGAGCCTTTCTGGCTTGCAAAAATGCGGTAGACGTCTCCAGAGACATAGCTGTAACACGAAGAAAGATTTTGATTGATCTGTCTTTTTTGGATCCAAGAGAGTTTTGCTAAATTCAGTTTAGGGGTGGGGAGGAAAGTTTCAAGGATTCTTATTTTATCCCATCTGAGTCGCCCATCTTCACTCTGATTTTTTATTTTTTATTTTTTACTTTTCTGAAGCCATGGCTGAACTTCCTTCTTGATTAGCCACATACACTGAAGTCATCAGAGTAACAGAGAATAAGAGAGTTTTACGTGCCTTCACATGTTCCTCCCTATTCAAAAGTCCTGTTTCCCATTCCCCAAATAACCGGTGTCTGTTAAACGGTGATGCTTTTGCATGGGCTAACACCGTGAAGCCTGCATGTTAACAGGATTGCCACAGAGAATGCTTCTGGCTCTATACTTCATCCACTGACTGCTTTTGCTCTAGCTGTAGGGTAACCCAGAACTGTGTTTCAGCTGTTTCAATTTGATCTGTCTCCTTCTACTGGTAGGGGGATAGTCCTGGACCGGTACAGAAGAACTTGCACAACCCAATTGTACAGGTAGGAAACCAGTTCCCTTTCTCAACCAACCTGCTAATGTAATACAGTTTATTAGCATCAGCTGTGAAGTGCTTTATAGGATGTTGGCAAGAAAAGATACAGACCACACAATTCGGACACGGCGTCTCTCTCCCTGTTGGAAACTGGCCTGAATCAAACCCAGCGGATTCCCAGAGCTTTGGCTCCAGATCCAAATGTTGACTCAGACCCATACCTAGCAGAGGTGACAGAGAAAGATTTTAATCAGTCATCACATCTAGGAAATGTAGTGGACACAGCCAGACCTGTCAGGTATAGGGAATCGCACCTGCTGAGGGAGGGAAGGAGCTGTAGGGACTGAATCACACGATGTACCTTGCACTTCCTGCCAGCTCCTTCCCAGGTGTGACACCAGCTTAGTCCCCCTGGCCAAAGTGTAGCTGGGTGTAAGTCTAAGGGAGTCTTGAGTCGTTCTTAATTGCACCCCTGTCCACGATGCCTCCGAGTTTAGTGAGTAGGTTCGGAAGGAAGAGGAACTCTCCTAGCGCTCTCAAGACTCAGGGAATCAATCGGGTGCAGAAAGGGGGTAACAAAGGGACCTCGGCCATTTTTTACGTTAAGGAAATTTGCACCAATGCTATTGAGAGAGAAATGGCTAAAGCAAGGGCTATACCGGCTAATGCTTCAAACAGCTGAAGGGCCCCCCTGGAATGGCTTTGTTGCCGCATGTCCAGGGTGGTGGTGTTGAGGGCGGAGGGGGGATGAGGTGGTTCAAGCACATCAAGGACACGAGGCACCCTGGGATGGAGCGCAACGAGCAGACTCGGCCAAGCTCTGTACCCGTGCGTGGGGATGGGGGTGTTCGTGCAGAAAACAACGCACGTGAATTTAGGGAAGACAAGCACTCGGCACTCCTGAAAATGGCTCCCTGAACACCTGCTCTCCCAATGTCCACCCGCAGCAGCCTTCTGTTGAAGCTCCCCCAGGTCATCCTGAAGTCGACGGATTGCTTTGTAGTGAGAGCAGGGTCAGACCCCGTTTCCCATATTGTGCTTGGGGCTGGTTGCTGCCATATAGAAGGAAGGGGGTCATTGGTGCAGGATCCCGTCCCTCACCTTGGTTCTGGGATTTACTGGTCCCTGATGCCTTTCCACAAAGTTATGAAGATATTAATGGCAGCTTCCCAGCATGGACCCTTTTCTCTCTGTCCTCCTTACCAAGCTGCAATTTTTAACGCCACCTAAGGAATGTGGCTGTCCGTAGGCCGCCTTTGTGAGCTTTCTTAAGAGTTTTAGCACGCTGGGCACATCACTGCGGGCTCCTTCCACGAAATATTAGTAGCCAAGTCCCCTAGCGATCTTCATCGTTTCAGGTGCTCCCAACGTACTCATTCAGCATACCTCAATCCCACCGCTTAGCATCCGAGCAGCTTCTCTCCATACATACGAATGCCAGAGATGCTCATGTTATTTCCCCTCCTCCTTTTTTTCCCCCCCCAACCCCAACCTCAGTCTCTAGAGGACCTCGAAGACCAAAAAAGGAAAAAGAAGAAAGAGAAAATGGGATTTGGCTCCATCTCAAGGGTATTTGCCAGAGGGAAGCAGCGGAAGTCCCTAGACCCAGGCCTCTTTGATGGTACTGCTCCCGATTATTACATAGAGGAGGATGCAGACTGGTGACCCCCCGAGCTGGTAGCTTGCCTCCCTCTGCTGCCAGTGTGCGTGCGTGGGCGTGGATGTGTGTCTGTGTGCGGGTGCGTCTAACTCAAAAGAAAGTTGAGCCTTTGCCTCTGCGTCGCCACTTCTGTAACTGATGTACATACTACAAACAAAAACCTGTGTGTGAATATGTTAACTGTTGTCTTTGGAGCGATGCAGTCGTGTTGTAATCCTCTCCCTTTGTTTCTCTCTCTCTCTCTCTCTCTCTCTCTCCTTTTTTTTTTTTTTTTTTTTTTTTTTGGATTATTTTTCTTCTTTTTATGAAACTTGAAACTTGAAGGACTGCTGTGTACTTGTAAATAACAAAACTATTGTGCACTTTGTGCTTGTGACGTCTCTTGTCCAAAAACGCTGTTTCCTTGAGCCCATCCCGTCGGTGCATTCTGTATCTGGTGTGTTCTCAAAGTTGGGTGTTGGAGGGGACAGTATCCTATTCACAGGGTGCACCTGAGTTACCTAGCCGACAAAATGTTAGGCTCTGCCTATCTAGTAAGACCTCAAAATCTCACTCGAGATGATGTCTTCCTGGCCAAAACCTTAGGAGGCAACATGGGCTCTCTCTAATGCCTGCCAGACTGGAATAATTGTTTAGTTTTCCTTTTTATTGTTTAATTTATTTGCACAAATTCAGAAGAGCTATTCTAACTAAATTATTACGTAGATATTGGGATTTATATTTTTCCACAGTGGTTGGGATGGGTGGGGAGGAGGAGGGTGAGTTTATACTGTACTGTTCTATATTAAGCTGCTGCCTAGTATTTGATGCCTGCAGAGCTAAAGGTGGTTGGACTGAATCCCGGAGAACATCAGTTCTTCTCATTCTGACTTTGTGATTTTTCTTTTTTTCTAAATGAATTTCTTTTGTATTTCTCTCTTGTGCTTGCATGTTTTGTACGCTCCTCGGTCCTGCAGTCTGCCCTGACAGCAAGACTGGGGACTGGGATCACTATTGTGGAAGGATAAACGCAATCAGATAGCTGTAAATACCTTTATCTAAACTGTAAAATTGCTTCCTGTATTGGAGAATAGATGCTTATCGCGAAATAACGCACAGGAAAAGGGCAGATTGCAAAGCAGATCAAAAAAGAGACAGGAATTCTCAGTACTGCATGGATTTGGAACGCGCTGGCCTTTGCTTTTGTATTTTCTGTTTGCAGAAACACAAATTGCTTTTCCTTTTGTGTCTTCAGCTTTTCCTCTTTACAGAGTTCATTTTGTTTGGTAGCAAGACAGAGGGCGATAAAGGTTTTCTAAGGAAGCAAAGCCCCATTCATCTCTATGCAGCAAAGTGCTTAAGTCCTGTGGTAAATGACTTGGGCACCTGCTTAAAACTAAGCATGTGCTTTGCTGTATCTGAGCAAAGAAACTCGTGGGAAAGGAAGGGAGTGAGTAAGTGATTATCAGGATCAGGAAACGGTATTAGATCAGGCACTTAGCGACACTGGAACTCTTGTTCTGTATCAAACGTTGTTAATTCAGGTCTGTGACATTTATGTTGTCTGTATAAAACCTGTCGTGGGTCTGATCTCAGCCTGCCATTCATCCCGCAGTGCAGCAGTTTAATAGCTTTGGGAACCCAGGTAAGCAAAGCTGGCAGTAGCATCTCGTAAACACTTATTTTGGGCATTGTTTCCTCCTAACTCTACTTCATGTGCATTTAGAAAGTCCAGGCAGTTTGATTCAGTTGCTTCTTAAATCAAGGTCTGCTCATTCTCTTCTAAATGCCAGTTAATATAGAGGAAGATCCCCCCCACCCCCTCCAAGAGCACAAGCCGCATTGATTTTAAATTGCACTTGTGTTCCTAAATCCATTAGGCTTCTTTGAAAATCTTCCCCTGTAATTTTTAACTGCAGTTTCCCCTTTCCTTTAACATGCACAGCTATTTGCTGACTACAGAATACAGTACCTTGTGCTTTAATGCTTGCAATATCATTTTAAGCTCTTAAAAATGTAATGAGATTATTTAATAAT
Organism: Crocodylus siamensis; assembly: GCF_052110815.1. Lineage (NCBI taxonomy): Eukaryota > Metazoa > Chordata > Crocodylia > Crocodylidae > Crocodylus > Crocodylus siamensis. The sequence goes on along the minus strand of NC_143406.1, from coordinate 4,900,367 downwards.
GCTATAGTGTATTATTTTTAATTCTGATAAGTGCACCCTGTTTGAAAGGGATATTTTGTCTTAAATTACAAAACTAAAAACAAAAAATACCACCATGCTACATTACTTTCTAACATGATGATGTGGAGAAACCACAGGGGGTTAGGGAAAGTGGGTTTTAAATATCTGCACCGTTTTGCAAAGGGATCTGTTCAAATTGAGGGGCTGGGGAGAAACTGCCCTGTGGTTCTTTCTCTGCAGAGGAACGTTTTTATACATCTTTTTTTTTTCCTTTCATTGTGTTTTTATAATTTAAAAAAGAAAAACAACAACAAACCAAGCCAACTCCTGGTTATATCGTAGTCTCCTTTCCATTTCAGCTTTTGTAAATTAGGAAATAATTCTAAAGTTACTAAGAGGATCATTTATTTAAAAGAGAACTACAATAAATAGCATATGAATTATGGGTAACATTAGATTTAACTTTTCCCACGTGAGTGGGGGAGATTCCTTGAAGGCATGGATGCAAATATAAAAATATAAAAGATCTAAATAAAGCTTATTTTAAAGTATGAATGAATTTGATGTGATTTAATTGCTTCTAAGGTGTGCTTGCTAGGCCTAGGCCCCTGGCCGCTAACCAGGGGCTGAAATCTGAGCTGGTCGTGTCCGCTAATAATCTTGGGCGTTCTGCCACTCACCACCATGGTATCAGAAGCTCTGCCATGTGCTCTTTTCCCCAGAACCAGAGTTTGCTTAAATGTATTGTTTTCTTTCTAGCTAGTTAGAGAGGTTCGCAAAAACTGATTTCCGCAGGCAGAAACACAAGCCCCGCTTTGAAATTTGCTGCCTTTTACTTTTTTTTAGATGGATTTTCAAAAAAAACCCGTTTGAGCTGGGAAGCAAATCGCTGACTATTGGCAATAACTTGCCTTCTCTTTTCAAGTCTTACCTGCGCTGCCCAGTCCTTCCTTGCAGCGCGGTAGCTCGCGGCCTAACTCCTTCCCGTGGCTGTTATCGTGCTACAAAAGAACCGGGACGATTCTCTCTGCTCACAACTTGCATTTGAAATTGTGATGTCAAATCATTGCTCAGTGTGTCTTTTGCTTCGTGAAGCCCTAACCAGTGTCAGATTCCTGCGGGAGGCCGCGCTCTTCAGCTATGCTCTTACATCTGCTTCGCTTGCCCGCAGAACAGGAGCACCACGCACGGACATCAGTCAGCTCGTGCCTGCTGCTTATGGCAGATGTGCTTCAAGTCACAAGCCACCTTGTCCTGAAAGCCCTCGTTTGGGATTCTGGCCATCTGCCCTAGCTGTGAAGCTTTGATCGGCTGTGCTCTCTTAGCACCCTCCCTTTGCACATCATAGGACGCAGTCTATATTAAGAACCGTAGCATAGGTCAGCCGTGGACATGACAGAGTCTGCAAGGAATTGAAATACTTCCACAAGTTTCTTTTAACTGCATCCCAAAGTCTGGGTGGACCCAAATGTTCCCCCTGCTAAATACCCAGGACAGTACAGCAGTGTTCAGACATGTTATAACCAGAAAATGAACTGGATTAGAAATGGCATCTCCTCCCTGAGCAAAATGGAGAGAGAGAGAGACAAACTACGGAAAACCGATTTCAAACATGCTTTCTTTTTTTGTGTGCTCCAAGACTGGGGGTAAGTAATACAAAGGCGAAATCTTCCTCCCTTTCCTAAGGGTCATGTTACCCCACATTTGAGCATCCCTCAACCAAAATGATTTCATTCTGTGCTGCTGTCCTAGCCACTAGACTGTCCTTCCTGCTGCTGCCGACAGGGGAGAGAACAGGACCCCCAGGGCAACAGAGTGGTCCTGTTGGCTATTCTGTCCCCTGTAGACTTCAGCATGGAGAGGGGGGAAGATTTAATGAGGAGAATATTGTGCCAGGAGAATGGGGAAGTGGGAACTAGAGGAGGCAGAATAGATCTTGCGATGGAGCTGCGGACAGCGGGGTAAGAGTAGGGGCAAAGAAAGGAAAGGAAGAGGAAGCACGGAAAACCTGACTTGCCTCTTCAAAGTCGGCTTAAATTGGGCCAGTTTTGAATGCACTGAATAATGCAGACCTCGGTTTACTCAAAAGCAATAGGAAGCAACCTAATCCTAGCAGAGGAGAACGTCACTGCCAGAAATACCACAATACCACATCACTGCCAGAAAAGCCGCAGTTGCAAATCCCCCCCAAAGCAGCACTGAGTAAAACGTTTCTGGTAGTGGAGAAAGCAAAGGAGAAAAGGCAAACTGACTGTCTAAGCCCAGGAAGAAACAGGACCTGAATGGGAGGTTTGTGCTTGACCCAATGCAGCACCAGCTGTGTATTTTGGACTGTCCAGGCTTTGGGGCTTGGGGCTTTGTTTCAGGCCTCTCAATCAAATAGAGGACGGTGATTTTTATGGGTTGAGACTGGTACCAAGGATCAAGACTCCAGCAAAAGGTTAGTTGAGCAGAAAGCCTTGAGTTGGAGCAACCAGTCTCCAGCTTTGATTTTGTAGCCCTGGAGAGTGTCACAGGCAGTGCCGAAATGCACGGAAGCAGGTAAGGGATCCTGCGGTTCAGAGATCGGCAGGGACACGAAATGCAGGGAGGCAAACCTGTGGGCAAGGTGGGGCTCCCTGAAGAGCTGTGGCTGCTAAGAGCACAGAGGTTTGCCAGAGATATTTCTCCTTGTCCCTCAACCTGCTGAACTTACAACATCTGACGGTGCAATGATCAGTCTCCGCAAAAGCAGGGAGTGTTGCAGCCAGGCCTGCCGAACTGGGCCAGTCATGGAGGGATCATGGGACTGGACCCATAGTTCTTAATTGTCCTAGCAGGGAGGTAATGCTTAATAATTGCTTTGACAGGGAATTACCGTATTTTTCGGACCATAAGACGCACTTTTTTCCCCCCAAAAGTGGGGGGAAAACGAGGGTGCGTCTTACGGTCCGAAGGTGTGTGTCCCGGGGAGACGGGGCAGAGCTTGCCCGCGGAGGCGGCGGAGCCCGAGCGGGACATCCGCCGCTTGTTTACACCGGAAGCCGGCGCCCGTGCCGGTGGCCGGGAGCCAGCAATAAAAATGGCCGGCCACCGGCACACATAGTCTCTCCTGCCATAAAAACTGAGTGCGTCTTATGGTCAGGTGCGTCTTATGGTCCGAAAAATACGGTAATTCATCTATCACGATATAGTCTTTAAAGGAGAATTGCCTATTCAGCATTTCAGCCAGGGATGACTTAAGAGTCTAAAGCCGGATCTACACCCCACTTTTATACCAGCCGCGCCGTTTAGGGATGCTGTATTTTCACTGAAATGGCACTGCTGATACAAATTCTAGTTGTGGGTGAGCTTGTGTCAAGGTGCCCTATAACCCTGCAGTTTATTACCACTCCATGTAAGAGAGAAGCCCTTACCTGGATCTTTCAGCCAGGCACCTCTCGCATAGCTGCTTTCTTGTGGATGGGCATCAGTCCTTCCAGCCTTCTGATTCTCCATGAGATCCACTGAGCAAAAGAAACAAATGCACTGGTGACACGGGCTGCTCTAGCTGCACTGTCTGTCCAAGCTACTCAACTCAGCCACGGTGGTGTCTGAGCACCGCGTGGTGGCTGTGCTAATACAGCCAGAGGAGAGTGCTGTTTCTCCCCTTACAGATAGGAAATCAAGGCACTGGCAGGATAATGGCTTGTCCAAAGTCGTTTGTCCAAAGAGCAAGGCAGGTATCCCAAGCTCTAGGCTAGTGCCCTACTTGCTGGACCTTCCTCTACCACATAAGATCTCCAGAAAATAATCGCACCCCCTCTTCGTGACTCGGCCTTTCCTCTTAAGTAGTCAGGGGGATCTTTACAAATAACCATGCAACACCCCTCCTCCCATGGCGCAGGTGGTAATATCCCCTATTTTACAGGTGGGGAAACTGAGCCACCAACGTAAAATACCTGCCCAGCCTTGTTTAAAAAAGACGTGGCTGGGGTGGGTTTGGAACCTGAAAGCCCTCACTCCAAATGCCCTCACTTATAAATGCACAGAGCCATCTGCTGTATGCATGGCCATGGCTAAATGAAAAAATAAGCAATTGCTTGGAGAGGTAGTATATGGGAACAACCCTAGTCACTGAGGGGTATTTCCACGAAGTGGTGAGAGAGTTCCCTGTAGCGCCGAAGTAAATTTCCCATTGGAATACTCTTGCTTTTTTAATTCACTTTTCTGTTGAGAATAGGTGGCCTGGATGACAGCATATCTACCTGGGGGAGTTGGCAGCTGCGTTATAAGTAACTCTTTGCAGAGCACCTTCTATTAGCAAATCCAACTGGACCCTTTCTGTCTGAGGCAGCTTTTGAACTCAGAAGACCAGATCTTCAGTTAGTCTAAGACTAACAAACTGGAGCTATATGGATTTACCACTACTCTGGGATCTCAACTGCTGGCGACAGGAGGCTACACTGATTTCCACCAGCTGGAGCCTGACCCCTGACTTTGATGGAGCTGTGCTGACTGACAGCAGTGGAGGACCTGGCATGATGACTGCATCAAAATCCATGCAAGAAAGAGGTGTCAGAGAGGTAGATCTGTGCTGGAAGAGGCATGAAAGCCTGCAAGTAAGGAGTCTGGTGATGAAAGCCACATTTTAAAATACTTCTCACCAGGGGTACTGAGAACATGGGGAAATGCTGATAACGGCATATAACTGCATGTGGTGCTATACAACCATTAGAGCTCTGTGTGCTAAGATAGACATTGCTCCTCCTCCCACAGAGAAATTGAAGCAGAGGACTGAAAGGATTTGCTCAGAGCAACAAGGATGCCATGGCCCAAATTAGCATGCGCATGCGTTCCTGGGTCCCCGTCCTGTGCTCAGGAACGTATTCCTTGCTTTTAGTGCTGCTTACTTCCCTTCGTTAAGAACAGTGAAGCCAGTGGCGAGCCCAGTCTTCTCAGTTTCTGCTATGCAACTGTGACCACCGCACCACGGTGGTTTGATAAAGTAAACTCTTCATTGTCCTTGAACCCCATATCACCACCCCTAGAACGCACCTCCGCCTGCGAGCCCCAGCGTGTGCATCCGACGGCCACGCGTGTTTATCTGTACAATGGCTCTGCGCTTTGGGGCCAAGCCTGGTGCAGGGCTGGTTCAGAGCTGCACAACGTACAGCCTGACAGCCTCACATGGCTTGCGGAGCCATAAAGCCTGACCTTCCCCTGGGACCACAGGCCTAGACCAAAGCTGCTGAGCTGCCAGCATGTCCTGCTACTGAACACAACCGACTGGCAATTTCCGTTCCATTACCAAAAGGTAATGCTACAGCTGGGCACATACGTATAACCTTGTGCCAATGCAGTTGTGAGTTCAGAAACAGAAGGCAGAACTGCCCTGTGGGCCTGAAGCTGCTTGGTATATGTGTCTATCTCCATCTACAAAGAACAAAGTGGCAGAAACTGCCCATGATACTTAGAGTCTAGGCATTGGATAAGCAGAGAAATGAGCAACCCCCAGGCCTAGAGCTGCCTCTTCCCAATAGAGGAAGAGAAGCAAACCTAGATGACATTTTCAACCAGCTGCTCCCTGCTGCAAATACCAGAAATTAGGCCTGTGCGAGGTGAGTAGTATCTGCTTCAGATTCAGATTCGGCTGATTTGGGGGACAGTGATTCAATTCAGTGATTCAAATCACTGTCCTGATTCTATTCGGCCAAATCTGATTTGGAGATTCAGCAGGAGCCAAATCAGCCAGGCCCATCCCCCCGCCCCCTGCTCTCCCAGCCCAGTAGGATCGCCCCTGCCCGCCCTAGCTCCCAGCTCTTTGGGGGAAAAAAGCCCCAACTCAGTGGGTGCTGCTGGGTGGGGGGTGATCCCCACTGCCCCACACTGTGTGGGGGGCTCTGCACAAGCCCCCCAACCCTGCTCCTCCTCCCCCGTGGCTGTCCCGCCTGCTGCGGCTCTGACCCTATAAGAAAAAAAAACCTGAGGAAAGCCCTCAGACTCACAGTTCCTGCTGGCTGGGGTTGATCCCCACTGCCTCGTGCCATGTGGGGACTCTGCATGAGTTCCCCAAAGCCCCGAGTCTGCTGCAGGAGCAGTGAGTCCTGGGGGGGATTGGGGCTTTATTTTCCTTAAAGGACCACAGCCGCAGCAGGCGAGGCATCCATGGGAGGCTGGGGAAGCAAGGGGGGGTCAAGGGGCTCATGCAGAGGCCCCCACACAGCATGGGGCAGTGGGGGGCAGCAGGGATTTCCCCCCTGCCTGGTAGCACCCGGTGAGCACCCTCCTTCTCCAGCCCCCCCTCCCCCAACCATAGTACTTACCAGCTCCAAATCCGGCTCCAGATCCTGCTGTAGCCGCCAAGGATTGGCCAAGTCTTTGAAGCTCTCCAAATCTTTTCCAAATCAATTTGGAGAGCTTTGAATTGATTTGGACTTCCTTATTGGCCCAAGAGGGAGATCTCAGCAGCAGAGAAATCAGCCAGAGGAGTGCTGGATGAACACCAGATCAAAAGAACATCCCTTTGGGTAAGTGAGGAAGTTAAACTGGGGAAACGAAGACGTAATGAAGCACGGAGGCGGAAAGGGATCTAGGGGTCATCATTGATGCCAAGATGAACATGGGCCGGCAGTGTGGGGAGGCAGTCGGGAGGGCCAACCGCACCTTGTCATGCATCCACAGATGCATCTTGAGCAGGTCCAAGGAGGAGACCCTCCCCCTCTATGCAGCACTGGCCAGGCCGCAGCTGGAGTACTGCGTCCAGTTCTGGGCGCCGCACTTCAGGAGGGATGTGGACAGCATGGAGAAGGTCCAGAGGAGGTCACTCGCAAGATCAGGGGACAGCAGGGCAGGCCCTATGAGGAGAGGCTACGGGACCTGAACCTGTTCAGCCTCCACAAGAGAAGGCTGAGGGGGGATCTTGTGGCCCGTTATAAACTAGTCAGGGGGGATCAGCAGGCATTGGGGGAGTCCCTGTTCCCCCGAGCACCGCCAGGAGTGACCAGGAATAACGGTCGCAAGCTGGCAGAGGGCAGGTTTAGGTTAGATATCAGGAGGCGCGACTTCACGGTCAGGGCGGCTAGGATCTGGAACCAACTTCCAAGAGAAGTGGTGCAGGCTCCTACCCTGGGGGTGTTTAAGAGGAGGCTGGATGAACATCTTGCCGGGGTCGTTTGACCCCAGTACTCTTTCCTGCCATGGCAGGGGGTCGGACTAGATGATCTACTCAAGTCCCTTCCGACCCTAGGAACTATGAAACTATAAAAGATGAGCAAACATGCTGCCAAGTGCACAGGAAGCTAAACCTGGCACAAAGGAGCCTGGAGAAAGCAGAGGAGAGGAAAAGGGTGACCAAGAACTAAGATTGGGCAGGAAGACTGATGAGAGGTTGGGTGGACAGAAGAGGAGAGAACTTGGCCCGGGGAGCGCTGGATGCAGCATTATGAAAAGGGGGAAAGTCCACAACCACGATCACCAGTCTGATCCAGGGCTAGGGTTTTGGAGAAAGAGGTGGCCTTTGGATCAGAAGGCAATGTCAGACAGAGGGGGTCAGGGTCTCCGAGACCCAGGAGCTGGTGGGACGAGGAATGAAGGGATCACAGATGGCAAGCATCTCTTTAGAGAGGGAGTGGAGAGAAAGGAGGAAGGCTGCAACGGACCCAATATGGCGCGTGACTGATTAACCAGTGGGTTTCACTGGGTGTAAGCAAATGAAGAAAATGAGAGGGCGCTGCAAAGAGTTAATGGAGATAGAGAATGCAAGTAATATATTACTCAGCTGATTATTTTTAAATAATTAAAGAACACCCTGTCAGAGCCCTTGAGGCTTTGCTGCCGTTGGTGCGGAGCAGCCAGTTTCACACCCGGAGCGTTTCTGTCCTCAAAGGCAGCAAGGCAGATCCCGCACAAGAATCACGCGCTGCCGGCTCGGGGACTTCTCCTGGAGCCGACCAACTGCTGGTGCCTTGCTGTGCGAAACCACCTGTGGCAGGAGACAAATTGCCGAAGAGCAGCACCGGGCTAGATTGTGCGAGCCTTGTTCAGGTGGATGAGCACCTACTCAGACGAATGGTCCCAGGGAAGCTAAATGCCAGCACAAGGTCCACAGTCGAGCTCCAAATGATTAGCAGGCTAGAGAAGCTGGTTTATAGCTAAAGCTTACGTGCTAAGCTGCAGCACCTTGGCTAATAGCTGGGAGCGCAGGGAAAAAATCTGCAGCTAACTGGAGGATGTAGCGGGGCGGGGGAGGAAATGTCAAGGAAGGAGGTGCCTCAGTAAAATCCCCCTTGCCCAGTCATCCATGCAAAGGAAACCTTGTGGGAGCTGTGCACTAAAGGGTTGGGGAGAAAGTGATCCAAGTGGCATCCTTTGCTCCAGGGATAAAAGATCTCGGTTATTCTGAGAGCTGTGATCCTGGTTCTCAAATCCACTGCAGCACTGGGTTTATACAGATGCAAAACCACCAGTGCTGTGCAGGGGAGACACGGGCCCTGCACTCTTTGTGGCTTCAGACTCCACGAATTCTCATCAGGTGCTAGCATAAAATAAACACCGGTCCTGACATGCAGCCATGTGTATAATGGCCTGATACCAGCCCCTGTAAAGGAAGCTTTAGGGTTTTCACCTTTGCTTCAAGGTAAGGATTTCCAATATTAAAGGCATGGGATAAACCAGCCCCAAAGCCACAGATCCAGCCCAGGGCATGCACCAGTCTTCACCGTTTGAGCCTGTTGCAGGAGCTATACCGAAGAACCTCAAGTCGGGATGGTTTAGGTTTCAGATCAGAAGTTTTAATTCACCCTGACTGCAGGCCTGCATGGCGCTGAGTCTGATCTCACATTGGTACAGCTTCACTGACTCGCTTCTAATTTGCACCCGGGTCACTTAGCTAAGAATCAGGCTCGCTGTATCTGAATTGGAGATCTGGGTACGTGGTTTGGGTCTAGACCCACCTCTGAGCGGATTCTGCTTAGAGAGAATTTGATCGGGTGAAGAGTGGTGAAGTGAAATGGAGCGACTGACGACTTGCATTGCAGTAGCGCTTGGAAACCCCAGCCTTTTCTGCTGGGTGCTGTATCGGGATACCCTCTGCCCAAAGACTTTGAATCCCTGATTCATTTCAGTGCAAGTTGCAGCTTGCTGTAAGTATACTGGCAAAGGCGATATCCCTACCCAAACTAGGGAAAACACACCACAACTCCACATCAGATGGAGCTGTTGATCCAAAAGGCCCCACAGAGCACCCAAGGGCTATGAGTTTGGAAAGGGCAGGGAGTAGCTTAATGAACAAAGCTGCTTACAGAATAAACTCCAGTTAAATGGTGCGTGGGCTTCTAATGTAGAACTGGATTGGTGGTCCTTGAACCTGGGAACTTGTACAACAAGTAAGGACATTCCCAACCCCCCGACACAGGTAGACTACAGTGTAACTCACCCTGTTGGAAGGGAAGGTGGAGAGGTCCCAAGAACCTTTACAGGGGTTTAACATTAACTATTGTATCCCATCAGTTTCCCAGTGCAGAATCCTAGGCTCCCACGGCACGTGCAAAACCCCAAGAGCTGCAATAAATCCTGTAGTGCCAAAATGGGAGGTAAAGGTAATTTAATCATTGAGGAATAATAACAGACAAAGGAATAATGCCAGGGGAACCAGGTAGAGCCCAGTGCTTTCAGACATGATAGGTCTGCAGACGTGCAGCGTTCGAGTTAACTTGAATCCTGACAGAACTGCTTCTAGGCCCTCTCCCAGTAAAATCCCTGACTAACACGGACCTGGCCAAATGCAGTTAATAAACCCAGTGACATTATGATGGAAGTATTAAGAGCATACAGCATACTATTATATGTTTTGGGGTCTGGCACAAACTAAAATGCATCTAAAAATGAAAACCTCCAAATGTGAAAGCTTCCAAGCTCTGGCAACACTCACGTTCAGGCTGGATCAGATATTTCGTCTAGTCTCTCTAGATTTTTTTTTTTTTTTTTTAACCTCCCTGACCACATGGCCAAATCCACTGATCTTCCAGCTCTGCAAGAAGCAAACAAAAACCCAGAACATTTGGTCTCTTGAATTTTGTATTTGAATATAGCCAGTGTCTCAGCGAGAAAAGCACTTTTGCCTGAACCAAAGCACAAGACAGTCCCAAATGCCAGTGCTTTTTACAGCTATGCATGGGATACTGCATTAGCCACTCAAGAAACTAATCCTGCAGGGTAATCCCATTGAGGGATGGACACACCCTCTAAAATGCCACCGCTTTTGGTATAAAAGGAGACTTAAGCGCCAGTGAAAGCATCTGAATGGAAAGCATATCAGTTTTGCAAGGTGGCAGATTCACTGCAAAAATTAGCAGCCTGAGGCGAAGAGCTACCATCTCTGGGGTATTCTGCAAGACGCAAGGACCAGCCAGCACAGTGACTTCAGAAGCAGCGCTCAAAAGATCTGGAATGGCGCAAGTCAACTCTGGAAGGAAAGGCGCATGGTGCCTGGCCAGTGAACCTCCCCATGGTGAGTTGGTTTCCTGTAAGGCTTGGCATTATTCAGACAGTTGTTTGTCTCGCCAATCCATTTCCATTCAAGATGCTGCCATGCGCAGCACTGATCAGAGATGCAACATCTAGCCTGAAGGCTGAATGCACTTGGTGGCTATATAATGGGTCCCTTCGCTGGAGGTTTTACTGGCTTAGGACAAAGGTCACCAAGCGCTGGTGTTTGCTGCTAGGGAACTCCAACAGCAAAACAACTCCTATTTCTCTAACTATAGGAAATGCAAGTCCAGTCTAGTACCCAGAGACAAATACACTGCAGGTTACAGGAAGACGCTCCAGCTGAATGTGTTATGCAAACACGCTCAAATCAGGCGCAGCCCTTGGGCTTGTGGCAGTTGCTAATGTAGCCTGGCACCATCAGTTTTGGGTGTCTCTTGATCCATTACAACGTGTGACAGTGCTAGGGAAGGAGGTTTTCTCTTATGTCGGTGAATTCTGAAATCACTCCACAGGGCATAAAGTCATAACCTGAAAGCCATCAATGTAACCTGCACGTGTAACATGACTTCTCACGCACAGCTACTGGCCAAACCATGGAGGGAGCAGTCTTTGGGTTAATTTATTTCAAACACAGCATCTCATGCTTTCAGATCCAGAGGGATGAAATTCAGTCTCTGCTGGCAGTCCAGCTAGGAGGGGGAGTGAAAAGATGTCCTGATGTCAGCACCCAAAAGAGAGAGGAAGTATTTTAGGTGAAGCATGAAGAAGAGAAGAGAACCAGGCAGGCTGCTGAGAAAACTTCCCCTTATTAGGATGGATCTGTTAAAATAGAGATTAAAATGCTGGCCCATATTTAAAACTAGACTGAGCCAAGAGGGTGGAAAGTACTGAGCCAGGCCTTCAGCTGTTCCTAATACCCCCGGCTCCACTGATTACAGAGCTAACACAGTTTATACCGGCTGAGGAAATGGCCAGCTGTAGGGGACAATCCTGCACTGGCCTCCAGTGGGGCTGGATTCATCGCTAGCTACTGAATATGGGAGGTAGGGGCACAGCCTCTGCATCAGAACTTTTTTTTGGACCTTAGATGCTGGAGGCTGCAAGTGGGAGAGGAACTGGAGGAAAACCCTGGTCATATCCCGCTCACTCCCTTTTAGCATCCACGCTCTGCCCCTGTGCAACACAGGATGCTGGGCCAGATGGTGTGACCCAGCGGATGGCGGTTCTTACATTCCTCATTCAGATTGGTAAGTAAGGTCGCGTCTTCACCGTTTTCCACCCAGACGCAAACATTTGGGGCAGGCACTGCTGACGTGCCCGTTCCTTCAGCAAGTCGTGTTTGACAGGCACAATGTTCTGCACTAACTGAGCATGACTTAAAAGTTAACGCAAGCTGCGGATCATGAGAAAGTAGACTGAATCCTCCCCTGGTCAATCTAGACTGCCACCCCGGTGAATCCAATAGGTCCATTGTAGAGTAAATGAGACCCTCGACCAAATTACGGGGTGGATGAAAATATATTCTACAGGAAAGCAAAGGCTGGGTGTGCAAGTAATGCTGGATAACACTTTGTGTTTCTCCTAGATCTTGTCCAGAATCTTACCCTGTAGCCAGCCTCATGGTAGAGGAAATGAAGATGAGGAGAGTGAGGCCTGGAACGGTTTGATCCGATGGGTAAAAATGCCACGTTGCTGCGCTTCTCTTGCTTCTGTACCCCCGCGTGTCGCCTGACTGACAGTTCATTGCATCACTTCAAACTGTTTGAAAATAAAATGCTCTATGGAAGCAGCATACCATGGATGGCTTGAAAAGGTGATGTTTCCTTGTTAGTGTGTTGTTAGGAAACTAAAGAGCCTGCATGGCTAAGAGAAAGGCAAGCTTGACCTTGACTGCATCTGCACATCCACTTGCAGGACCTGCCGGCATGGCCCCTGGGGACCAGAGGCACCAGACCTAGGGTAAAACAGCCTCTGGGCTGCTCTGACTTATGCCAGGGAGTGAACTAGTCCAGCCATCCCAAGGGCTGCAAAACTGCCTATTTTCTGGATGTTTTTACAGAGCTGCTTTACAGTCAGTTGTTTGCCACTGGACATAATATAATATATCATCTTTTCATCCTGGGCTTAAACCTTTCCGGTCTTGCAACAAGCCTGAGCCTTTAGTCCTGCAAAAAAAAAGCCTACGTTTCACCCACACAGACAAGCAAGGTAATCTAGACTGGGCTGAGCTAGGAGCACAGTGAAAGGCAGTCTGCCCTCCTTTATCTGCTTCAGCTTTATTACATCCCACGCTTCCTGCGCCTCTTCACAGGTGTCACGGGAGCCTTCCAGGAGAATTACCTGCCTTTGTTTGTGCCCAAAGACTTGCATCTGCAGCTATGCTATTTACATTGCTGGTAAACAGGAAGGGATGGGTTTTATATATCAGGGCATAGCACTGCATGTCTCTACCATGGTTCATGTGACGGTAGTAAAATGCTGCATAGGCATGGATGAGTTGACTCTCAGGTACTGGGAGGTAGTTAAAGTGGTATTTCCACATTTTTCAGATGGGAAAGCGAAACACAGAGGTGTCTTGCTTTTGAGGCAGGGTCAGAAGCAGGAAGAAATCTCATGCTCTGTCTTTAAGTCCACTCTTCCTCCTTGCCTTTTTACTTCTCCCTCCAAAAGCAGCTGGGTCCCCACTCCACAGACTAGTTTACATGGGACCTTCCTATACAGGTATCGTTAGAGCTGTCGTATTCAAGCACGTCACAAATGGCTCGTCAAGCCCATCCGTCTGCACCAACCTACAGATCGCACCAGGTAAAGAGCAGCAAGAGGCAGCCGCACATGCAGGAAATGACGCAGGCTGGCATGTTGCAGGGGCACAAGGCAAAGGAGCACCAGCATCCTTCCTCTGCAGGTCTCTGACTGATCTCTGAGCACCAAGGTAGCTCAGAGCCTGCCTGGTCTGAAAAGCTATCCCCTGTGTGATAGTTGAAATGATGCACCTAACCCACTGCTCGCACAGAGCTGGATACGGGCTCTAAAGATAGGTAGGTACAAAGCATTGTCACAAAGGGCCGGAGTATCGCACCATAAGGCTGGACTCTACTCTTTCCAATGGGGCGTGACCCACCTCCTATTTGTGACTGTAGGTGCGAGTTACTCATTTAAAATCCCTCCCCATGGACATAGCCAGTTTGCAGAATCTATAGATCCCCCTTAGGCTTCCCCATGTCCCCTTTAAACACCATCATCCTTACCAGAAGGCAGCAACGAGATGGCCAGGAACAAAAACCGGGTTTTGGAGTTCCCCTGCCCATGCCAAAGTGTGCCAGAGGATTGATCATCTACATCTACAGGTAACGCTATCACCTACTGCTACTCAATCCAGTACAGGTACCCCGTGGCCTTGGTCTGGCCTGCATCTCACAGGATCTCAGAGCTTTGGCTGGGTCTCTGCTCTGAAGTCATGTTTCGGCTTATTCCTAATAGGACACTTAAGTCATTTTGGGTTGTGGCACTTCAGTAATAGTTATGGCGATGAGATACCATGGTGATGAGTGCTACAGAAAAACCTGAGCTAGATGGGAGAATGCCATGCCTTTGAGCTAAGCCCTCCAACAGCATCATCTATCCAGACAGCCACTGATCTCATTAAGGCACTCAAGCATATATTCTGCTTCTTAAGAAAATGTTTATTGCACTTATGCATTTCCTTGCCTCTGCATCTCCTGGGATTTAATGCAGTCATAATTACAGGCCATTGGCTTTTTGGACTTGATGGAAAGCAGAAATAAAGACAGTCTTTTATGATGATACAAAGCATTAAAGTAGCAATGTAACTCTTGTATTTTAAAAGCTTGTTAATAGATAAATTACTGCCGATTGTGGTATTTGTGCTCATAACACCACAGGGCGGTTGTGTCAGCACTTCCAGGAGGGCTGGGCATTATTATTTCGTGAGTTTATCGCTTTGATCATAGACCAGGAGAAAATGTGTGCAAAGTTGTATGAGCTGGAGATTATTTTTGCAGTCCCATCACTCAGCAGGTTTAAAAATGAGAAAGAAATAGCTGAAAGCTTAATGCGTAGCACGGTCTCATCAATTTTGGTGTCTAAATAATATGAAAAATAGCGTACTGAGGCTTAATGATTACCACACACCCTGAAAATCTGTCAGCAGAAAGTTTATTTGGGTTATTAGTTGTTAAAAGTAAGCCTCAAATTCAGAGTGGAACGCCAGAAAGTTTTGTGGTTTATCTGTGCTTACCCAAAGCCCTTTGGGTATATAAAAAAATCACGTGGGTCTGCTTTCCCAGAAAGTCTCCAGGATCTCTTTTTTAAGTAAGGCAGGAAACCACTATAAAAGAGCAGCGTCTGTGATATTTGAAAGTGGCTGGTCTCAGCACCGTAGGAGGTTGGCTCTTGGAGCACTGTGCTAGGCGCTGTACCAACACAGGAAAAAAAAAAGATGATGCTTGCTCTACATTGCTCCTGCTTTTTTATGCCTGTGGGCATGCCTGCCTAAGGCCCTGGTGACACCCCTCTGCTCACAGAGTCACAAGGCAGGTGCAGCGTCACGCTCCTGTTCTTCACCTTGGTCCTGGGAGCCGTCCCTACTTAAGTTTCATAGCACGTGTTTGCAGGGTCAGATCCTCACTGCTCTTTCCAGCTGGGGGCAACTTTCCAATACCAAAGCATTCCCAAGCAAGCAATTAATCCTTCCCCTACAGTGCTAGACAGACCTGATATTGGGAGTGGTCCTGCTTGGGACACAGGCAGACTGCAGAAAGGCGGGAGAGGAAGGCCAAAGGGCTGTTTTGCAGCAAGTCACTTGTTCCATGAGTTCAGCCTTCCCCCCCTCCCACCCTCCATGCAGATTGACTGCCAGCTGCTTGCCATTTTCTCCAAATTTAATTTTCTATTTAAAATGAAATGCTCAAAACTCTCCAGCTAAAATTCATCCTGCTGCAGAGACCTGGCACAAGGCCAGAGCCATTTAATTAGGACTCAAGTGGCTGGCTGACCCTCGCAATAATTGCTAGGCTGCAGTTCATTGGCCCGCACCACCGCCAGAAGTCAGTGGTCAAATCTGAGATGTATTTGTCAGGGTCCAGGGTCTTGTTTCTGGTGCCTGATTGGCTGAGTGTAATTGAGCAGTGCATACTTGGGCTGGCCTCCGGCCAATGGCTTTTGCTACCATTCATTCAGGTAATAGGTCATTTGAATGGAACAGAAATGTTAATAATTCCAGCCCCAGGTGTTCCCCAATCAGATGCACCTTATTAGTATCTCTGGAAAGCGCAGCAGCAGCGGCTGGTTATGGATGTGTTGGAGGGAACTGAAATCATTGCGGCAAAGAAGCGTGTCCTTGACCAACTGCATACATTCCCAGCAGCTCAAACTACTTGAGCTACCAACCCAAGTAAACAGCGTTTCAAACACACCCAGCCAAGGTCTTCTGAATGTCAATGCTTTTTTCTCAAAACTTTAACAGCAGGGGAGGGGAAGGATTTTGCTCTTTAAAAAATCCCTCCTGCTCACCATCTCTTTTTTTTTTTTTTTTAACAGCTATAAAGCAGGTAAGCATTTTTTAAGTATTGATGAAAAATGGGATCAAACCATGGAACAATAAGAAATTACTTTTTTTTTTGCGTAAAGCAAACTGGAACGTGCTTAGCTAGCTCTAGTCACAAGCAGTACAGGACTCTTCAGCCTTAAGCAGGAGTCGCTGGGTACATCTACACTAGATGCTTAATAGGGGTGCGCGTAGCTTCGGGTGTTGATTCGATTTGGAGGAGATTCGGCCCGATTTCGGGTGGCCGAAGCTCCGAATCCAAATTGAATCGCAGGAGCCAATTAAAAGGTCCAACTCGATTTAAAGCTCTCTGAATCTTCAGAAAAGATTCGGAGAGCTTTGGCGATTCGGGCAGTCCCTGCCTGCTGCAGCAGGGAGATGGACCCGGACTCCATGCTGGTAAGTAGGGGGCAGGAGGGAGGCGACCATGGGGGGACCCCTGTCAGCCCCCAACCCCCGCTCACTCCCTCAGTCCCCCATGGCTGCTCCCAGCCACCCCAGCTCCCAGCGCTTTAAAAAAAAACCCACTCACCGGGTGCTGCCCAGCAGGGGATGATCCCTGCTGCCCCCCACCCCCATGGCTGCCCCACCCACTCCAGCTCCAGCCCTTTAAGAGAAAAAATGGAGAAAAGCCCCGGGACTCACCACTTCTGGTGCAGCCTCAGGGCTTATGGGGCTCATGCAGAGCCCCCCACGTGGCATGGGGCAGCAGACATCGCTCCCCTACTGGGCATGAACTGGTGAGTCCAGAGCTTTTTCTTGGTTATTTTTTCCTTAAAGGGCTGGAGCCACTGCAGGTCTGGGAGAGGGGTGGGGGATGGGCCTGGCTTGGCTCATGGCAAACCAAGAGGTCTTGTTTTAAGGAGTAATGGAGATGCAGCAATCTTGAGGGGTGGGTGCCTCCCCAGCTCTGTATAGTCATACTAGACCATTTAAATAAGGTGCATGATGGTGTTACCCCATGTTGCATTGCTTCTGAGGGCTGTAGCTGTCTGCCACCTGCACAAGCACCTTCGAAGCCCATCCAAGACTTAACCACCCCCAAGACATAACTGTATGATTCAAACCAGGCCCCTGTGCACCAAAGTGCATGAATTTCATCCAAGATTCGTGCCGGCGCACGGATCTGCACACATGCCCAGGGTCCCTGCAGACTTACCTATCCTGAAGAGGTCACAGAGGCCCCAGGTATTTGCTGGACACTGTTGCTCTCTGGATACCATGGGCTTGGTACTGTAGCATCCAGCCCAGCTTGCAGACAACTGTGGACATGGAGCATGGGGCGCTGCATAGCGCCAGCCTTGCCTATGCAAGCCATCGCCATCCCTGGGTGCATCTCCAAGGCTCGCGCCCAAATGCAGACAAAGCAAGACGAGGGACCTGACACAAGGGCACCAAGAAGCTTCTGGAAATGCACGCGAACTGGCTGCGTGCTCCCAGCATAGAGCCACGCTGGGCAGGGCACCCAGGGCAGTGAGCAGCCAGGCTTCACTGCATACCTGCTGGAGCCTCTGCCTGCCCTGCCCTGCCCGGCTTCCTGCTTCACACTCAAAGGAGTGGTAGCAAGGACTGGAATTCAGCCCTGTGCCACAGTGCCAAAGCAAGGCCCGTGCACACTGGAAAACCCACCGATTTTGGGGGATGGCAGGTGTTTGGTGCGGGCTTACACTGGCCTGGTGCACAGAGGCATGGGACTGGCTTCAGGACTTGGGGGGACAGGCAGAGAGGTTATTCCTGGGCATGCTTGCCCCTTCCAGCCTCTCTCTGCCTCCCCACGCCTGCTTTGCTCTATCACAAAACACAGGGCATCAAAATCCATGCAGTGGCAACACCCACCCCTGTGGGCCTGCCCCGTGGAGCGTGGTCGAGGTGTCCCAAGGCCAGGAATGCCGGCTTAGGCTAGGCTGCAGCCTTTCTTCCCTAGTAATTAGCCTGATGGATGGGCAGATAATGGTCTGGAGGGAGCACTCCCGTGTAGCCTATCCATCTGGATGTATTGGCAACTTGTCTTCTCACAACAGGCAGTATTTGCATTTCCCTTCCCAGCTTCCCACTCTTCTCATCGCCTTCCAGGAACCCCCAGGGTTTTCCTTGCAAATGCCAAGGAAGGTGCTATATTGCAGCCAAACGTGACCAGAAGGCAAGGGAGGGGATTCCTGCAGCATTTCAATCCAGCTGAACTGTTGGTAGAGAGGTGGGGAGCTTTTCCGTTCAGAGGAGCTTCGTGTCGCTCCATCCACCTCTGCATGGATGCGGGAGCAAAGTCAGCTGTAATCAACCACAACGTACCTAGAGGCGAGGGCTCTGCTATACCGGAGGATCCAGCAGACCCAGTGCCAGGTTATCCCGTGTCCAGCAATACAGCCCAAGGAAACTCTGCCCGGCACCTTCTTCTACGGGGTGGGACCGGTGATACCCCCTGGCTCTGATGGGGTGGCTCTTATTTACCCGGTGGTGCTTGAGCAAAGCCCCTTTGGCATTCATAGATTCATAGATGCTAGGGTCGGAAGGGACCTCAACAGATCATCGAGTCCGACCCCCTGCATAAGCAGGAAAGAGTGCTGGGCCTACATTACCCCAGCTAGATACACATCCAACCTTCTCTTGAATACCCCCAGGGTAGGGGAGAGCACCACCTCCCTTGGGAGCCCGTTCCAGACCTTGGCCACTCGAACTGTGAAGAAGTTCCTCCTAATATCCAATCTAAATCTGCTCTCCTCTAGCTTGTGGCCATTATTTCTTGTAACCCCCGGGGGCGCCTTGGTGAATAAATACTCACCAATTCCCTTCTGTGCCCCCCTGACGAACTTACAGGCAGCCACCAGGTCGCCTCTCAACCTTCTCTTGCGGAGGCTGAAAAGGTCCAGTTTCTCTAGTCTCTCCTCGTAGGGCTTGGCCTGCAGGCCCTTAACCATACGAGTGGCCCTTCTCTGGACCCTCTCCAGGTTATCCGCATCCTTCTTGAAGTGCGGCGCCCAGAATTGCACGCAGTACTCCAGCTGCGGTCTGACCAGCGCCCGATAGAGGGGAAGTATCACCTCCTTGGACCTATTTGTCATGCATCTGCTGATGCACGATAAAGTGCCATTGGCTTTTCTGATGGTTTCGTCACACTGCCGACTCATGTTCATCTTGGAGTCCACTAGGACTCCAAGATCCCTTTCCACTTCCGTGCCACCCAGCAGGTCATTTCCTAGGCTGTAGGTGTGCTGGACATTTTTCCTCCCTAGATGCAGCACTTTGCATTTCTCCTTGTTGAACTGCATTCTGTTGTTTTCTGCCCACTTGTCTAACCTGTCCAGGTCTGCTTGCAGCTGCTCCCTGCCCTCCGGCGTGTCCACTTCGCCCCATAGCTTAGTGTCATCTGCAAACTTGGACAGAGTACATTTCACCCCCTCGTCCAAGTCGCTGATGAAGACATTAAAGAGTATCGGTCCAAGCACCGAGCCCTGCGGGACCCCACTGCCCACACTCTTCCAGGTCGAAACCGACCCATCCACCACGACTCTCTGGGTGCGACCCTCCAGCCAATTCTCCACCCACCGGACTGTGCAGTCATCCAAGTCACAGCCCCTTAACTTGTTCACCAGTATGGGGTGGGATACCGTATCAAAGGCCTTCCTGAAGTCCAAGTATACGACATCCACCCCTCCTCCTGCGTCGAGGCGTTTTGTGACCTGGTCATAAAAAGAGACTAGATTGGTCAGGCACGATCTACCTGCCACGAACCCGTGCTGGTTTCCCCTCAGCATAATTTGTCCTGCCAGGCTCTCACAAATGTGAGCCTTGATGATTTTCTCAAAGATTTTGCCAAGGATGGAGGTGAGACTGACTGGCCTATAGTTACCCGGGTCCTCCTTCCTCCCCTTCTTGAAAATGGGAACCACATTGGCCCTTTTCCAGTCCTCCGGGACTTGACCCGTGCGCCATGAGCGTTGAAATATTCCCGCCAGTGGCTCTGCAGTGATGTCGGCCAGTGCCTTCAGTACCCTCGGATGGAGCTCATCCGGGCCTGCCGACTTAAAGGCATCCAGTTCCTCCAAGTGACCCTGCCCCACCTCAGGGTCCACGCATGGCAGTCTGGTGCCTTGCTGCTGCCTCCCTGCACTCCCGGTGAGAGACTTGTTGTGCCTCTCGCTGAGCAGCACTGAGGCGAAGAACTCGTTGAGGAGTTCAGCCTTGTCCCCTCTGTCCGTCACCACTTGTTTCTGCCCATTTAGCAGGGGTCCTATTCCTCCCTGGGCCTTCCTTTTACTCCCTATATATCTAAAAAGCAATTTCTTATTGTCTTTTACTTGGGTTGCCATCCTCAGCTCCATGGTAGCTTTGGCCTGTCTAACTGCCTCCCTACAAGCACGAGCAGAAGAGGGATATTCCTCTTTGGTGATCTCTCCCTGTTTCCACTTTTTATGTGCTCCCCTTTTGGCCCTTAGTCTGCCCTGGATTTCTCTGGTCAGCCAGGGAAGCCTCCTGGCCCCTTTCCCTCTTTTACCTCGCACGGGGATCGTCTCGCTTTGTGCTCGAAGGATAGCTTCCTTAAGGCACAGCCACCCTTCTTGGGCTCCCATCATTTCAAAACTACTACTCTGCAGTGCATCCTTCACTAATCGCCTGAGTTTGCTGAAATCAGCTTTCCTAAAGTCCAGCACGTTCACCCTACTGGTTACCTTACCCACTCGACGCCTTATGTTGAATTGTACTTTTAGGTGATCACTGTCCCCCAGATGGCTACCGATCTGTAGGTCCCCTACTATGTCATCCCCCGTTGCCAATACCAGATCCAGTAAGGCATTGTCCTGATCAAACTGCTCAGAGCCCTTGGGGCTGTTCCTGAGAAGGGCTGAGCACCCAAAGCAATAACCGATTTCAGCAGGATTTGTGAGTCTCCCAACCAGCATCTGGGAAGGTCCCATGACATGGTTCAGCATCAGCGGCAGGCAGCAAATACCCTGTGCACGCCCTTATTCCAGCTGCCACGCACCTGGCTGAGCACAGCTCTTCTGTTTTTCTCCCTCTGGCTCCTGCCTCTTGCAGCACCGTGAGATTCAACCCTTGTTTCCAGTAAGATCTTTATTTAAGTGACAGGTGAACCAATTATTGGTTAGGGGATCTATGCATTGGCTGTTTCCTGCGGGAACCTAGAGGCACTCAGGTGGCTGGCAGTTTGCTAGAAAGCAGCCAAGGCTGAAATTGCACCAAGAGCGACCGAGGATGATCTGTCTGGATCGGACGTGACCCCACGGGAAGCGCATGGCGAGGCAGCGTAAAAGACCAACAGGGATCGCGGAGCTCTTTGTGTTTTCGACCGGTACTTTTGGGCGGGAGGAGAATCCTGATATAACACGCTAGCGGTTTCCCCCCTGGTCACTGGTCTGCGTGAAGGATAAATGCCTGCTGTTGCAGCTGGCCATCGGTGTTCCTGCTTTGGCTCAAGGTTCAGCTGATCCCAGACTTTGTCGAAGACCGCAGCTGGTGTGGTGGGGGGGTGTCGTGCTGGAAATGACCTGATGGTGTTTTATGAGCAAAGCTGAGGCAGCCAGCTCCTGGGGCACTCTGCAGCCCGTGCCCTGGATGAGGCTGTGGCAGCGCTGCGCTGTCACCACTGTATTAGCGTTATCCTAAGCTGGGAATCTGTGCGTCTCAAGCAGCTTCCCAGGTTTTGCAGGGAGCTCTTGAAACCTGTTGTGACCAAAGCATGATGGAATCAGGACTTGTGGTCGAGGTGATATCTTTTATTACACCAACTAGACTTTTGCACACAAAAAAATAAAAATAAAAAAAAGGGGCTGCTTTGGCTGGCCATCCAGCTGCATCTCCACTGTTCGCATTGTATTTCAGACTCCGACAGCCTGTCCAGCCCGACCCGCCTGAGCCTCAGCCTGTCCGAAGGGGAGGAGCAGGTCGACCGGCTGCAGCAGGTGGAGCTGGTCCGCACCACGCCCATGTCTCACTGGAAGGCCAGCACCGTGCAGACGTGGCTGGAGGTGGTGATGGCCATGCCCATGTACGTCAAGGCCTGCGCTGAGAATATCAAGAGCGGGAAGGTAGGAGAATCACCCGGGCACTGAAGTGTTGCTAGCCCTCTGCCAAGAATGGGGACGGCTCAGAGCCAGGGCATGAGAGTCTGCCCAGCTCTGAGCATCTGGAGGGGCTTCGGTATCTAAAACTGGGTCCGTATGCTGCAGCTCGAGCCTGCGCAGGGGATTATGATGGCTCCCTTGTCCAGCAGTTCCTGGCCTCCTCCAACATCTCCTCACTATATGCAATCTGGGCTGAGGGAAAAGACTTCTGCGTGGTGTCTGCTGCTTGCAGCCGCCTTCCCTGACCTCTCTGCACCTCCTTTCCCAGCTGCCCCTCTCAGCTTTCCCCGAGTTGTATTCACTCTCTAGTTGATCTGCATCCTTACACTTCTTCTGTGATGCTCCTCCTTGTAGTCAATACTTCTCGAAGGAATGAGTTAATCCTCACAGTGGTATGATGGAGTAGATGCTCTTGTTACTCCTGTATTGCAGACTGGGAAACTCCGGTTTCGAATGACAAAGTGCCTTGCCCAGGGTTACCTTGGAAGTTGGTGGCAGAGCCGGGAACAAAACCTGGGTCCTCCGATAAGACCCTGAACGTCTTGCTCCTCTCTTCCCAATGATTTAGTTAGTTAAGTTTGGAAACCATGTGGGGATGGTTTTTTAGGAACCACGTGGCATAAAAACAAGTATATTGCATTGCCATCATGCAAGACCTGAGTCCCTAAGTCCATGGTTGCCTTGTTTCTTTTTCCTTTCGAGCACAGATGTTGTTAACTCTGAGCGATGAAGATTTGGCAACAGAGCTTGGCGTGTGTAACTCCCTTCACCGCCGCAAACTTCGACTGGCAATAGAAGACTACAGAGACGCGGAGGCAGGCAGATGGTACGGACTTCCTCGGGGCATCAGAATTTCACTCTGTATTAATTGATGTACGCATATGTATGGCCACACGCACGTATGTTTGCACGCGCTTATGTGTATGTGCATGCCTACACTTACACATGTGCGTGCGAAGCTTTGCATATGTGCATGTTTGTGTACATGCCAGAGAGCATGTGGGAGGAATGCATGCACCGCTGCGCATGGGTGTTGTTGCCAGTTCAGTTATTTTCCCCTTTTATTAAATACCTACACTACCATTATCATACCATGCCGAGCTGGAATTGGCTGTGATTAATCTTTCGGACCCTAAAAGACTGAAAGCAGCAATGCTGAAAGCAAACACAGCCTCCCAGAAGGATCCTTATTAGATAACTTTGCATGTTAAATTAGAGTTTTTATGTGGTAAGAGCAAAATCAAAGAATAACAAATCGTGAAAAGTAATACATCATGTTAACAAAATATAGTGGATTTGGCGGTTGGTAGTTCAGTGATGAGAATCACAAAATAACCCTCCTTTTCTACTATCCTAAGCCATTATTTATACTACTTGGCCTATCTGATTACACCTTTTAATTTGTGCCAATACCAAAAAAAGTAAAGCTAAAACATGTTAACGGCATGGTTACCTAAAGCTTCTGCAGCTGTATTTTCCTTTCATTTCAAGGACAACTCATAACAACTTTTGGCGCCCTCAAACCTTTACCCTGGTTTTGTTTTGCATAGCACTGCCTAATGCTACTCAGACCTTTACAACTTACAGTTGCTGTATTCTGTAAAACAAGTTCATTTTTCGTAAAACCTCCTCGGGGTGGGAGTGGGTGTGTGTGTACACACATGCACACTTATCTCTCTCCAGAAGTCAGGCAAAGAGAGATTAAATTTTCTGTGAAAAAAAAAGGAAAGAGTGGAAAAAAAAGTAAAAAAACAAATGCCGGGGAAGAATCCATACTGCTGGGCTCAGGGTGAGAGAAAAGTCACTTGAACCAAACTGGTGCTTTTGTTTTGCATAATTATTTCCCTTGGTGATTTCCCCATCATTTTTGCTCAGTTAATTAGTCAAGTGTAGAGCATGGTGCTGCTTCTCACAGTGCTAGCCAAGCTGATTTTAAGAAGAAAAAAAAAAGAAAAAAAACTGTCTCTTGTATTTAAAGCCACCAAATCAAAAAGAAAAAAAGAAGACAAGAAAAAGCCCCCTTAGTGGCCTAGTGAGATGTGAGCATGGGCATCACTAGCAAGTCAGGAAAAGAAAGCAAACTAGAGCAAGATTTTGCCAAGATTACAACCCCGCATAGCTCCCTTCTACCTCAAACCGTCTCTTCTCTAGACCTGTCGCTGGGTTGGAAATGGCTAGTTTTAGCTTTACCTTGATCCTGAGCTTTAGGGGGTCTTGGTTGTAGCCATGTTGGTCTACGGACCTCGGCAGACAAGGTTCTTTGGCTAAATGTGATCTCTTTTATTAGACCAATTAAATAGTTGGGAAAATTGTTCTTTGCAAGGGTACAAACACCCTTTTTCTGGCAAAGGGAGAGTCTTTGTGGTATTAATCCCAGGCTGTAAGTCATCTGAGGCTTAGTGACATCCGTGATTCTCTGGCTTTTTAATGCTTGGTGGCTGCATGGCATAATTCAGCTTCTCAGCCTGCGGTTGAATTGGAAGCAGGGGGCTTCCACCACTTCCCATTCCTAGCAGAGATCCCGGTCGCCGTTTGCACAGGGGAGGAGTCGTGCGTGGCGATGAGTCCTGCCCCTCGTCTGCCGGCGCGTGGCTCCAAGCGGGGGGGCTGGTGCTCTTCGGCTACAGGATCCCAGATAGAAATTTGGGCAGCAACACGGGTCTGCACCCCTTGAGACTCCAAGAGGACTCCTGCTTGCTGTCCTCAAAAAGTGCACTGGGGAGGAGCTGCCATGGTGAGCAGCAGTTCAGCGTTGGCTCTCTCCCTGCATTACTGGGGCAGACGATAGTCTGCAAATAAATGCTGGACCTTAACCAGGTGGGAACCTCTGCTGTACCTGCTTTCTAGGAAGTTTTCTGCTGTTGCCCATCACTCAGATTTGTTCTGGGAAGCCCGGTCTCCTGAGAGTTAAGAGAAGCAAGCAGCTAATTAACACGGCATGCTCTAAATTAGCATTGCATTTACTATTGCAGGGAGAGGAAATAAGAAAGACTCTCGTGTCAGGAGACTTTTCTGCTAGGTCTCTGCTTTATTACACACTTCAGAGCTGGGAAGAGAGGGTGAGGCTAGATTAATTAAGGTAATGCTTTTGAGCCCCTTGCTGGAGCCGTTGGGCATCTCCCATCTAGTTTTAAGGTGGCTACCAACAGGCTGCAAGTAATTCCCTTAATGCTCATGGAGTTATAGAGCTGTACGTCCAGGGTGAGCAGGCTAAAGAGCAGACTCAAGGGTTACTTTTCCTTTCACCTCTGATGTGTGCCTGACCATGGTCGTTGGTGTAGGAGTTTAGTGACCAATGTGGGCATATTTCCCTGGATACTGAGACTCATCCCCAAATATAAAGCAGACATTAGAAGGGGGTGGATTTCACTATCCCATTCATATAATACATCCCCGACTGCCTCATTAGAGGATTTCTGTGCTGCAATGCTGACATCCTGTGGCCAGTGACTGAGTAGCTAGGGCATGCTCAATAGTGGGGGTGATGCCAGAAATGTTTTTTCAAGGGCGATGGGCAATCCTGAATAATTTCATACACCCAGCACTGGATTTTTGTCACATGGGGGATAATGGCAGTGATCAACACAGAAGCTAAGAAATCAGCAGACTTTCTGCTGGGGGTTTTTTAATGTAGGGAGTACAAATCGTTTCCCCCATAGACTTTAAAGCAAATGTCGACATGTAGCAATAAATGAAGCCCTGATCCCACACCAGGCTTCAAGACGTGATTTTGAGCGCTGGGTGGCAGAAGCATCATACGTCATGACTCCGATCTAATCCTTATTCCTCCTGTTTCCTATGCACTCTTCAGCTTGTCTAAAGCCTCTGAGCTGGATCACCACTGGGTAGCCAAAGCCTGGCTGAATGACATCGGGCTGTCTCAGTACTCCCAAGCTTTCCAAAATCATCTCATTGATGGACGGATGCTGAACTCGCTGATGAAACGAGATTTGGAGAAGCACCTTAATGTGTCCAAAAGGTTCCACCAGATCAGCATCTTGTTGGGAATAGAGCTGCTTTTTCAAGTCAACTTCAGCAAGGAGGTGAGAAGAGAAAGGGTTAAACCAGGCAGTGTGGCTGGCTTTGGCGTACCACTCCCCCATTGTGGGGGAACGGCTCGTCTGTATAACGAAGGATTGGTCTTCTAGCCAGGGCTAATCCTAGTGTCTGTGAAGTAAGCACTCTGTGCTCCCAGCTCTTGCCCCAGCTCTTGCGGTTCAGTTGCTTCTGGGACAGAGCATCCTCATCTTCCATTGGCCTTGTTTTATATACATTATATAGCCTTTCTGCCCAGCAGCTGCATTGAGTGGAGACAGACCTGCTCAGGTTTGCTGGAGTAGCTCTCATCTAGCAAGGCGCATTCAAAGCTGAGCTGTATGGCAGGCAGTGAGCTGCCCTGAACTCTGTTGCTGGTGAGAGGTGCTTAGATAACATTAAGGGATTTCACCTCCCCAACTCTAAGTGATCCTTCTATACCCGGAAAGCAAGCAGAGAAAAAGGAAAATGTCATTCAGCAAGTGACCGTTTCAGGTTGTACTGCATTGTCTTGGACTGACTCCAGGTATGCTGGGCTGTTTGTTCCCTTCTTTTCCTCTGAGACCCCCAACAATTGGCCTGGATCTGAGGTCTGACCATGGTAGCCGAGGATACAGCTCTGGGCTTTGTGGAAGAAGTGTCGAATGGAGGTGGCAAGGACCATGGTGCTGTGAATAATGCTGTGTTTATGCATGCAGGTTCTGCAAGAGCGGAGGGCTCGCTGCGAGACGCAGAACGTCGACCCCCTTGTCTGGACAAATCAGCGGGTGCTCAAGTGGGTGAGGGACATCGATCTGAAGGTAGGACCTGCTCTTTGTACACATGGTGAGCACTAGGCATGGCCCTTCTTCCCTGTGCAGCCCCAACGCACAGGCCCAGTACTGCTTAGTGCTTTGCACAGGGGAGAATTTCACTGATGGAGGTGGCTGAGACATTATTTGCCTTCCTTTTTCTTGGGTTGCATCCCCAAACGACAGCGCCTGAAGCGAGGCCTGGGAAGACTGCCTTTGAAAGGCTCAGTCTTCATCAGCCGAGACTGGTAATGGGCAGAGGAAGTATCTAGTATAAAAAGACCTAAGCACTGTGGGATTGATACAGGGGGAGATAGCAGTCAGGCAGGGGTGAGAAACCCCTGCCAGCCAGCCTGCTGATCCCTAGCCAGAGCAGCCATGAATATCATCTGCTCTCATGTCAGCAGCTGCTAGCAAAGGAGGCGCAGGACTCTTGTGTGCTGGGTAACTCTATGGCTTGGTTGCCTTTAGGAGTACGCAGACAACCTGATGAACAGCGGAGTCCACGGGGCTGTGCTGGTGCTAGAGCCGACGTTCAACGCAGAAGCCATGGCGACAGCTCTGGGCATCCCTAGCACCAAGCACATCCTGCGGAAGCACCTGGCGGAGGAGATGAACGCCATCATTAGCCCAGCCAAGTGAGGCAGACATTCCTGCCCGCTCTTCCCACGTAACTACCGAGCACAAGGTGCATCTGGAAGGTGCAGCTCTGCGGTGAATATTGCAGGGGGGAGGATGATGGAAACCCCACGAGGAAGTCTCCAGCGCTGACTGCCACGGAGCTGGTCTCTGCAGGGACTTGCCACCGCCGGCGCCCGGGGAGACTCGGGGGAAGAAGCGGGGCTACGAGAGGAGAAGGGACCAACAGACTTGGTAGGCCATAGCTCCTCAAGGTACTCCTTTCCTCCCTGCAAACAGGAGAAGCTTTGTTGGCACCTTGCAGCCCCTCTGCAGAGAGAACTCCCTGTGACCTCCCAGCATGCGTCTCTGCTTGGGCCTGACCCAAACCCCACTCCAGTCAACAAGCAGCCTTGCCCTACTTTGCCTAAAACTGAAATTGTAATGATGCTGCCTGTGCTGTTTCCAAGTGCTAATGGTAACTGTAGGTTGCTGGTAAGTCTGTTTGTCCTGTTTCAGTAACACATTAAGTTATCTCGGCCAAGAGCGTGTTCGAGCGGTTACAGCAGGGGGAAAGGGTTCCGCTCTTGCTCTGCCACTGATTCACTCTGTGAACTTGGGCAAGTCATTTAACCTCTCCGTGCCTCGGTTTACTCATCTGTAAAGTGGACGTAATGCTACTTACCTACCTCACAGAGAATTGTGAGAATTACTGTTTGTAATAACTTGCTTTGTGATATACCATGGCAGTGCATAATTTCATTATGTATAATATATTAAACAGCTGAATACATCACTGGGGCAGTTTGTGGCTTTTAAGTTAGTTGCTAGTTGAGGAGACCTCAGGGCAAGAGACATTGCCTGAAAATGTTCAGTGAGGCTGATATCTTCTTGCATCTCATCTCTTTGAAAACATGTGCTAAGGATATTTTACCCACACCAAAATCCTAGGAAGGAGCAGGATTGGGAGGGAGCAGGAAGTATTGCAAGAGGCCCTTGCTCATTGCAGCAAATGAAATGACAGGCCCTAGTCAGTAGGCTTTAAAGTACAATGAGTCAGTGCACCCCTCCCCTAGCTATCCAGTCCTGAGTTCAAATCCAGACTGAGATTTGAATTTGAAAAATGAGCCTGATGCCTTGGCTTAGTCATTTTGCCAGTCACACAACTGATCTCCTTTCTGGCATATCTGAACTCAATAGCTTCCTGTGCGGAAGGGTGAGACTGTAATAGGTTTTGTTTCAAATAAAGCCGTCATTCCAGAAAATGATCCTTTTCCAGCTCCTAGGGAGTGCTTAGCACAAGAGAGTTTTCCATCTTTTATCGAATGTTTGTTTAGACTCTTTCCACCCCACAGCTGCCCTGCCAATCGGCAGAGCCTGGAGCAGCCAGGATGCATTGCTCACCTGCTGAAAGGTCTTTATCGATGGCATGCTAGAGAATAAAGTCTTCTTGTCCCATTACAAAGCCATTTACTTTTGCTCAACTTACATCATACACACCTCTTAATCACACCGATCTCTAACAATCCCAAGGGGAAGTCGTAGGTGTCTCTTAAAAGTGCATCTAGTGCAAACTATAAACTGTAACTCTGGCGTGCTCTACCTGGCCCAGTCACTCCAGCTGTATAGGCAGTAGGTAAAATCACTGAGGGTCAGATGTTAAAGCCCTTATATCCACTGGAGAGCAGTGGACTTGAACTGGGAGTCACACAAAGCAATTGTCTCCTTCAGGAATAAATGATTTACAATCTGGCCCCAAAGGAGTTCATTTCTGCAGGCAGTGGACATAAAAACAAGGGGTCAGGCAAGTCTCTTCATTTAGATCCCAGCCTCATTTTTGAACCTGCCACGTGTAGAGTCGGAGCTCTCTGTTTCTTAGCTCATTATAAAGTGCAGAGTCATTTGCCAAATCCTAGACCTAGAATTCAGATTCCCTGCAGATTTGTTGCCAGGGAGAGCAAAGGAGCGGCCCAGGTTGTCTGTCCTGCTCTAGGAGCTTCATCTCCTGCTTCAACTCTGGAAAGTCCCTGGAAGACTTGGAGGAGGGATCACTTTTCCTGCAGCAGGCATCTAGACATGGGTCCTACCAGAGCCTGGCCTGAATCATTTATTGAAATCTAACAGCTGATGCTTTTTAAGGACACGGTGGCCAAGCCAAGCAAGAGAAAGGATTATACCAAACTCTACCGTAGCAATCAAAATGGGTTGATCTTGTCCCAGAAGAAACTGCTTTGCACTGAACCAAACATTGAAAACAAACCCCTGGTGCCAGGACCCCAACTGATGTAAATGAACGCTGCTTTATACCAGCTGGGGTACTCTGAAAAGAGAATTAATTGGGGAACGTTGCAGAAGGTTAAGAAACATGGGCTCGAGTGCTGTGACGTTCAAGCTTGAGAGTTCGGTGTTAGGAACATGGGCTAGCTGCTTCTCGAACCTCAGTGACTTGGGGGCTGTAATTCTGAAGCATCACTTCCTTTTTTCACCAGCTGCAGAGAGCCAGTCCCCTGGTTTGGCCCCTTGTTTAAACTGCTGAGCAAACACCATCCCTCTCATGCAAATGTTTGCATCAGGACTTTGCTTTGGTTCCCACAGCTTCCTTCTGTTCCCAGGGCTCTCAATTCAGGTAAACAGGACATGCTTGGCCATGTGCTGAATCCTGTTTCACAGCTGTGGCCATGGTAGCCGCTAAGAGGCTTGGCTTCCTCGAGCTGTATTAAACCTATGGCGTGATGCCTTGGAAAGTGTCTCTTCTTTTCAGATGAAGTTGTCTGAGGCTTGGCCAATTGCAAAAATCTCTCTGAAATGCATAAGATCAAAGGAAAGGAAGGCTGGAAGGGGTCTCACGAGGACATCTTGTCCAGCCCCCCTGCTCAAGGTAGGATCATCCCTGACTAAAGCAACATGATAAGGTGCATCTCACACGCAACACCCATGCTGGCCCCAGGAGGGGAACAGGACTACACTGCCCATCCCCATCCCCATTGGGAGACTAACGTTTCCTGTAGCTCATGCTCTGGAAACACCCGTTCCAAGATTGTGGCGCTACACCGTACTGGTGGGGAAAGAACTCCCTGGTGCCTCTCCTACCCTTGGAGGAGCTCCAGTGTAAGGTATTTGTGCCAACTGAGTCTCATTGGCCTGTCTGCTTGCCTTTGAGTAAAGCAAGGGCTTGATCACCCCCAGTTTTTCTTAAACAATAAATGTGACAGATCCTCCTGAGCCAAACTCAGCCCCCAAATTACAAGGCATGCCAATTTAGCAGAGTGCACATCAGGGCAGAGTCAGGCCCCAGAAACTAAGTGTTGGGAAAGCTGTCATGGGATGTCTGCTCACCGTAGCTCATCGGATGTGAACTGTTGATCTGGGTGGCAGGGCATGGGGGGTGCCTGCCACTTTAAGGGCTGAGCCAAACAGCCAGCAGGTGCTTGCTTGCAGCGGCCATTTTAACTCTGGCCAGCTATATAAACAGAGCAGTTTGCTGCTGGCAGGGCAGGCAGAAACATTGCCTAGCTGAAACGCTATTTGGTGCATCTTGAAAAAAAGGGCAGGAGCTTATGAGGGTGGTTTGGAGGCTCCTGGTCCTGGGCATGACCTAAAACTGCACCCTGCCGGGGAAGGGTGGCCTGGTGGGGCTCCTGGTGGCACGGGAGTCCCCAGGAAATGCCAGGCCAGTTACCTCCCCGGTGAAAGGCGGGTCAGGGCGCCTTAACCCCAGCCCCCATCTTGGGGTGGGTTTTGGAGGCATTAGTGAGGCTAAGCACGGCTGCGGCCACCCGAGGCCACGAGGAAGGTGTAAGACCCCAGGGAGTGAGAGCAGTGGGGCTGGGCACAATGAGCAGAGCGCCACCTGAGCCCAGCAAGGATACGAGGTCCCAGAGACCCGGGGGGGATACTATGGAGAGCTTTGGGAGGCCTGGCACAGAGTAGGGCTGAAGGGCTGTGCGTGTGAGGGGGCTGAGTAGGGCTGAAGTCAGAGCCCAAGGGGCACGCTGAGTAGGGCAGAATGGGAGTAAGCTTGAAGGATAGCGCAAGGGCTCGGGGCAGAATTAGCCCAGGGTTTGGCATAAGGCCAGACCACGTAGAGTAGGCGAACTCACGAGAACCGAAGGCCCTGAGTTGTGAGGCCAGGATGGGAGTAGCGAAGCCTGATAGCCCAAGAGGGGCTGCTCGAAGGAGGAGAAAGGGCAGTGGCATGTGGCCCAGTAATGGGCAGTATGCCAGAGGCCCTGGTGAGAGAGGGGTGGAGTGAAAGAAGCCGCCTGTGAGAGGGGAGGTGGTGTGAATATGCGCATGTGTGGAGCCCAACTTTGGACTCATTTTGCTCCGGTCTCAGACTGGGAGTAATATTAACCTGGATGCCATCTGCGAGGCATGGGCTGCGGTGCAGGATAGGTTCAGAGCTGCAGATAGCACCCCCTGGCATCGGGGCAGTAATGGGCAGTCTCCCGTATTTACCATCGGTTTGTAGGAACAGCAAAGTCACAGCAGGCGAGACTGGGAGGATTGCCCTGTAGTGACAGGTGGGCAGGCCAGCATGAGACCTGGCCTCAGGAGAGTGCCCCCTGTCACAATCTGATACTAAATATATGAATCTCTACTTCTTGAACTAAAGGATGAGCTCCCCCTGGGTAGCAGCTGCAGAAAGATTATTAATCTCTTATGTTGACTACCCATTAGATGAGGCTAAAGAGTGGTACTGTGGGTTGCTTCTTTAGTGGTGCACATATAAGTTATGTCACTAATGTACATAAAATGAAGGACTCCTTTTAGGTACTTCAAATGGTTCTCTTGTCTCTTCAGGATAATGTTGGCCATGGCCAATCCAACCCTAGGGAAAGAAATAATACACCCTGCTTCTATAGGGGACACCCTGGGCCTCACTTGAGTAGGAGGCTGTGAAACACGCCCTGTGCAGCAGGCCAGCACAAGGCCTGTGTACCACTAAGTCCTGCTTATGTCCTATTATGAGGATGTACATGGTGCACAGACCTTGGGCTCTCTGCATAAGAGTGAATTGCATCCGGAGTGAGGATAAATTGTTCCTGGCTTCCACTGGACACTTTGCTGCGCTCCATTGACCCCTGCTATGATATCTGAGCTGCACTGAGCCTACAATGACTAATATCTGTATCCAAATAAGGTTTCTTTGGTGTTTGATCATAGCTGTCAAATGACTTCCCAGTGTTTTCTCTCTCCTGCATAAGCCATCGCTAACCATCTGTTCCTAATTCTGCAAAGCTACGTTAAACTTCTGTTCAACTCTTTCAAATTTCCTGTCCATATGATACCAGCTCAGTTCTTATCTTACAACCCCATTATCCTAAAGCTCTGGATTTCATTTTCCAAAGCTATCTGTTTTCTTGATCAAACGGCTTGGTTTGCCTTCTAGATATTGCTGTCAGACATAAAAAGAGCCCCTAGGAAGGCTGAGAAGTTTGTCAACCAAATGCAGCATGTGGGATTAGCAATTAGAGCCTTTCCTTTTTTTTCAGCTAACTTGCATTTTTGAAGAGCAGGAATGATTCGGAGCAAGGATATAGCAGGACACTGTCTGTACGTTACTATGGACATGCTCACAGAAAGCCCCAGAGCTCCGTGAGGGTCACAGAGGGTCCTATCAGGTGTAGCATCCAGATTCCAGAATGAAGTCTCTAATCCCAATTTCTCTCCTTCCCCTAGTTGTCCAGCACAATGGGCTCCAGACTCTATAATAGCAACCAGGGGAGGTCCCAGCAGAAGCTAAGGCTACTTCATGAAAATGCAGGATGAGCAGAGCCTTCCCCATCTGCACAAGTCTTACAGAGAGGTGGTGTGAAGGAGGGTCCCAGGTGGTAGTAGGAGGAAGGGATGGTGCTGCTGCATTTTTTGTTCACATTTCTGGAGCCCTTCTCAAACTGATCACCCCACTCCAGGCCAGGAAGCAGAGAATGAGTTGGAACCTATGAGCATTTGTACACGCCACGACTTTTCCCATTTACGCTGCCGCAACTGCACTTGTGTGTGCACAATCGTGATTGTCACTTCAGCACTCTGTTGTAAGATTTCAATGCATAACATCAGATGATTCACAGCTGTGACTTCCACAACCACTTTAGCTCTGCCTTGGTAAGTATCTAGTTCACTTTAATGCTGCCTACAGAGTTCACTCTGAGCCACCCTATATATGCGCACTATGGATGAGTTACAGTTACCATGGGAGACAAAACTTTTGTTTCCCTGACTTCTCAGTGTTTGAAATCTCAAGGAAATGTTGCTTTAGCATAGTTCTTATCCTGGTTTTATATGAAGTCCCTATAAAAAGTATCTGAACTAACCCGTCTTCTACATACTTCAAAAGAACACAACTCAGGCAGCCTCCCATCAGTCTGCTGTTGACCTTTGGAAGCTGTATCTATCTCATCAGTTCTGAAGGATGTTTTTTTACCAACTGGTATGTATATATATTTTCAGTTTGATAGCAGAACCCCTGTTCACCCCCACCCTCACCCCCAAAAAAGAGCCTTTATTAACTGGAAAGAGGCCAATAGGTCAGATTCACCAAATTAATTAGCAAAGGTTTCTAATGTCTCTTCATGGCTGCTTGGACCAAGCTGAACTTCAGAGAGGATTAGCAAAGCAAGGCCTGCTGGTTCTGGAGACTTTCCATTCATATGGGCTTCCAGGGAGCATATGCAACAGTTCAGATCAAACAAACACTGGCCAGCTGTATATTTTCATAATTAAATTTATGCCAAAACACGTCTGTTCCAAGCAGAGAGGTCCAACTTTCTGTAATCTTTTTGTACATATGTAGTCGTTTTCCAGACAATGACCTGCATTGTCCCAACCAGTGGTTGCCTCCTATTTAGCTGAGTCTTCTTTATCCCTTTCTGTCACTGAAGTCATGGAAGTGCAAATCTAGGGTATCCCAGGGGGCATGGAGCAGGCGTAGCTGAATGAGAGGCAGCAGTCACACCCTGCAGTACAATATTAGAGGCTCATTCTACCCATCAGAGCTTAGATAGTTCAGTGACTCTTGGTATATACATTGGGAAGCCAAAAATAAACAGATGGGCAGATGAAGCGTAAAATGTTAACAATATCCCCTGTAGTCCCAGCTGGGAAGGATACTCTTATGGTCAAAGTCACCACTTTGCCAAGAGGCTACACAGTGGTCAGTGTCTGTCACGAGACCAGCCCTCCAGGCATCCTCCACAGAAGAGATGAGCCTGTTACGGCTTCTACCGCAGAGCACGAGCTGCAGAGACTTGAGTGTTTCCGTTCTAGCTATGTGACTTGGCATCTGGTGTTGATCGAGGTACCAACCGTCGCGCTGTAGGGGATAAAGCTCTGAGGGACTAAGTGAGATTGAATTGTTGCCTAGGCCTTGTCTTGGCCTCTTGCTCATTGATGATCCTCACTCCTAGAATTGCACAGATAAAAAATAACTGAGAAGCTGATGCTGCCTGAAACCGGACAGGTAGCAGGTTTGGATGGACCGTTGACAGTGTTGATGGCTGTAAAGACTCCCCACGCAGTGGTTCTCTCCCCTTGGTCTTTGCTTAGCACTCATGTTCATGCCGTGCGAGTACGCATCAAGCTCGAATACAGCTATCTGATGTTAAGTGTGGCCGTTCAGTGTAGATCCAGGCCAATCTGCATGGGCATTCCCATTACTCGTTTCCATAATGCTTTGGTAGTCTCCACATCAGTCGATAGGCAGGGTCCTCTTTTGTCATTGGCATTTGAGAGACCAAGTCTGCCCGCCGGAGAGAATCCACTGTGTTGAAAAGGTGGTGATTTGAGCAGCGTCTTCCAGCCTCTCTGACCATACGTCTCGCTTCCAGCCCTCTGCCCAATCCCACGGTCCACTTCCTTCGTGCCTGACACAGCCCAGCTCACCTGCTTGTCGACCTCACGTGCGGTCCCACAGCTCAGCTCCCTGCAGAGCACCTGCCTGCCACCTCCTGCGGGACAGGCTGTAGAGACACCCAAGCCAGATCCACGCACGGTAGCTCTGGAACAGAAATGACACGGCTGCATTTGAGGGGCCCGGTACTGGCTGTGCCTCGTAGCAGAATTAGCACCCGCAGAACAGCCCAGGGTCTCAGCACAACGCTGCCAGCAGCTCTGGGAATATGCAGTGAAGAGATCAGTTAATACCCTGTATCCATCCTTGCAGACCACTCGTGCCAGTCGACCGTAGGGCCATGGCCTACTGCTTGAGAACCGTTGGTTTAAGCCACTTCTTTTAGACAGCCTCTGTTGCAACAGCTCACAGCGCTGTTGTGAGTGTGGGATGGATGGTCTGAGCCTGTTTTTAGAGAGGGACAAAAGGAAAGAGTTGGGGAAGGGGAAAAACTGCAGATTGAGGGGAGTAGGAGCAGACCCCCAAGTCTCTCAGACCAGCTCGTGCCATCCAGAATTTGAGCCGAAGCGGGTGGATGTGGCGACACCTGTTCCCTCTGCAACTTGCTCTGGTCAGGGCACCTCTCAGGATCAGCGTAACGAAGCCTCAGAGATGCCACTGGTGAATCCCAGGGTCCTAGGAGACCAGGAGGATGGCAGCCGTAATGGTAGTGTTCGCTCCCTCCAGTCTGGTCTTCCCGTTAGCCCCCACGTGCCATTCGGTAACCCCCAAAAAGCAGTGTCTAAGAAGGGACGATAGCCTCATTCTGTTAGCGCTCAGCCAGTCAACTTAAAGCTTGGTAA
The DNA here is from genome assembly GCF_052110815.1 of Crocodylus siamensis. Classification (NCBI taxonomy): domain Eukaryota; kingdom Metazoa; phylum Chordata; order Crocodylia; family Crocodylidae; genus Crocodylus; species Crocodylus siamensis. The sequence goes on along the minus strand of NC_143406.1, from coordinate 4,864,134 downwards.
TTTCCATGAAAATCATTTCCTCCCACTCAGATGGTCGTCCTGCCAACCTGAGAAGCTTTGCAGACCCCTTGCTACCCTTCTTTTAGTCTAAACCATCCAATTTGTCCCACTCTGTTTGTCCCTAGTTTGGCTGACTTTCCTTAACGGTGTTAATTATCAAGCGGAGCCAGGCTATCGTTACCTTGGACACGGCAGAGTACGGGCCTCCGCACAGCGGCGCCACGCGGCATCTCCTGCGCTCAGCTGTGTCTGTCAACACGAGAAGGATATGCAAACAACGTACCCAGTCGAGCACTAAAATGTGAATTCTCCCATAAATTTCCAGCTCCAAAGGATGGGAGCCTGACGTAGACGCAGCCCTGCCTACCCAGATGGCTCCGGTTAGTTTATACACCCCAAACAGATGGCGCGCATTGCAAATATTGTGCTTTTGTTTAAATGCCTGTGTGTGCACCCATGCACACACACACACACACACACGCACACCCCATTGCCAAGGCAAATTGAGAGCCCTGGGGCTTCTAGCTTCTGGTCCTGTACAAGCAACTGGACACGTCGACAACCGAAGGCTTTCTGCTAGGTGTGTCGGCGCTGTACGCTGATGGGGATTTGTCGGCGCACGCTGCTAACTGAGCGCATTGTTAGTGTTGTGATGAGAAGCGGGCCCAGCCCGCTCGCCTAGCATCGGAGCCAGCTGTCCGTGAGTCCCAGGGCAGGTAGTGGGGTCTCAGATGAAAGGGGGAGGCTGTTGTGGCCAGGCCACCTGTTTAAATAGGGTGACTTGATAGACACTACCTGGCAGGTGTTTGGAGGCCTCCCTACAATGGCTCGGCTCTTTCAGCCTTTCATCCCAACTGGCAGAACAGGCAGTGAGACCAAGGGCTGAATGAGCGTGGGAGGTATCCCCATGTGCGCACACTCGTTGCCAGACTTGTTGCCCTTCAGATCAGGAGACGGGCACCTCCGAGGGGCAGTGTGAGGGAGCTTGCTCTGCCCCTCTCCAGGCTCGTGCCGGGGAGCTCCAGGCTTCGTTCTGTGCTCAGGAATGAAGTGGGAAATTGCAATCGAGGTGGGCAAGAGCAGTGTTTCTGGGATCTTGTTCTGGGATGCAGTCAGCAGAGACTGCAAGAAGTAGCAGCTCTTCCTCCAGGAGGCATCTTCCTGCATCCCTGTCTCTCCTCTGGATAGAGACATAGTTAGCCGTGTCAGTCTGAAGTCGAGCAGAAGGCAGGGTAGGTTCAAACTAAGTGAAGTAGATATATAGCACAAGCTTTCATGAGCTGTAGCTCACTTCATCGGATGCTGCGAAAGGACCATTCGGGAGCCAGAAGTCACCTGTGATGGCTTCTCCGTTCTGCAGAGAAGGAACAAGAGCAGTGCACCAGCCAGCAGGGCCAGAGCAATCGGGAGCCTGCCGGAGAAAGAAAAGCAGGTAAGAGAAAGATGGCTTTGTAAACCAAAGCTCCCTGTCCCCTTTGCCAAAGTGTCTCGCGTCTGTGGAGAAAGTGTTTTGGAGGAGACGGGAAATGGGAGATGCGTGATTTTACCTTGTGTGGAGCAATTCCAGCCTGGTGCCTGGAGTCGCTGGGAGGAGGAGCTGTGCTGCCGCCGTCTCGCTGCCCTTCCAAGGCCCTTTTCATTTCAGCTACACTCACTAGTGAAGTAGCGTGGCGCCCAGTGAGGTGGTTTTATCCCCAGTTTGCAGGCCCAGAAAGGACTAAGCGGCTCACTCAAGGGCGCACAGTGAGTTGGTAGAGGGTTCACAAACAAGCCCTGCAAGTCTGGGCTTCTAGGCCCCTGTTGTAATCCCTGGACAACACTTTCTTCCCACCAGATGCACGCTGAACACTCAGGAAGCCAGGAGCTAAAGGCCAGCGCGTAGCATTTCCCCCGAGAAAGGGAAAGGACGTGTAACAGGGGTGTTTGTTCAAACCTTGTACACCCTGGGGAAAGGTGAGGATTCAACCAGGGGGATCGCTCCAGTGCTCAGGCTTGGATCGGCACTGCCAGGACCTGGGTGTCCTAGCAAGGAGCAGTCATTCCCTGGGAATACGGTAAAATGCCAAGAGACGGAAGAGGAGCTCTGGCTCCATCAGTCACACACCGTCTTGACAGCCCCTCTGGCTTCAGCTCCTCAGTCCCCGATTTAATGCACTTCTGACCCCGGGCAGCACCTGATCATGATCTGCAGTGAACGTGACTTGAGACCACGAGCTCAGGCTGTCCCCTGAGCCGGACTCCCAGCTCTGAGCTGAGTCTCAGCTGGCTGAGCTCCTGCTGCCCAGGGCATCCCTCCTCAAACAACACCTGCACTACTCCAGATAGAAAAGAGCTGTGTCTGTGCCAAGGGCAGGGTTTCCCTGCCACCCCGAGACATTCAAGGCTCAGCGAGGCCAGCTTCTCCTGCATGCCCATCCTTTGCCCAAGAGGGCTCCACTGGCCTTTGGTGTTCAGTTGGGGATCAAAGGTGAGCCAGGTGATGGCACTGGCATGGGCAGATATAGCAAAAAAGCTTTTCATGAGCTAGCTGGGATGCCACCGCCACGTAACCTTGAGGGCCGAGAAGAGCGCGTGGCCAAAGGGGGACTGTGACCATGGGTGGACCGGCTGCAGAGAGGGAGAGAGGCAGGGTGTAGATTGATAGGAAAGCAAATTCAAGCCGACGAGATGATGCCAAGGAGCAGTGACACGAACTGTGAGCAGTGGAGAAAGCTGGACCGCGTAGCACTGTGACAGGATTATAGGCTGCCTTTCTAATTATGGATGGCAAAGGATGAGGGGATGAATGTCCAACCCTTCAGGAAGAGCAATCCTAAAATTAAGCCAAAGCTACCGCTCTTCTGGAATACAGCCTCTAGCCCCGAAGTAGGGCCAGCTGTCCAGTCCAGCAAGCGCACCGGCTGTATGCTGTAATCAGCTGTCCCCTTGAAGACCACCATCCAATAGCACATCATCCAATAGCTACATTTTTCTAAGCTATCCACGCTGCACACAGCTTAACCCTACAGTCCGGTCTGCTTGTGGGTGGCTGCACTTGTCGAAGAAATGTTGCTCGCACTCATACGTGGGAACGCCTGGAGCGATGTGGCGCCGCAGTCGGGGATGGGGCCCATTATGTCTTCCTCCGTGCACCCTGTGAAATCTCCCTTTGGCAAAGGTGCCCTCATCTCGTTCCAGCTGGAAGGCCCACAGTGCTCCCTTGTTTGTTGTTTGCAAGCAGCTCATTATTATGGGAAGCGGGGCTTTGCCGCTCTGAATCAGACCACAGATGGCTCCGATCTCCTCCGTGCAGACTCGAATCCAGGTTTTTGTTTACGTCGTGGTAAAGATGGGACCCAAGAGGAAGGTTTGGATCTGGCTTTTCACAAAAGCAGAGGTTTTGTTTGGGCCCAGCTCTGGTGGTTGTCCCCATCCTGTCACCCACCCCCGACCTTTAAGCAGAGGGCAAAAAAGCCACACCTGGCCAGCTGTGCACCTCTGTTCATAGGCAAGTGGGAAGCGGTTCTTTCCTGACTCCTGCAAGTCATCACCACACTGCATAATGTGATAATGTTAGTCCTGCCTTAGCATGCATGTGACACTGTTGGGGAGATATGCTTTAAGTGGGCATCCGGCTGCCCAATCCTTTCAAAAAAATCCACCTACCTTTGGTTTTGTTTTTCAGCCACGAACAACTTGGGGATTTAGGTCTGTATTTACTGACGCTACATTCAGTTTGCTGCTAGAGGGACGCACTCTCACTGTTCAGCTCTACAGGGGTTCAAGAGGATGAGCAGCATCGAGCCCTGGATTTCAGGCTTCTCTCAAAAGGATTTGCTTGTGCTGCCAGGCAGGGCAAGAGGAAGAGGACAGCAGATACTGCAAAGCAAGAAGGGTAAATCACATAACGGTGGAGGTTATTGTCAGAATTTGCAGAATTGCTCAGCACGTTGGGAGGAACTTAAAGGCTGAGCACCTTGAAACTCTGCCCCAGGAGCTCTTCTGAAGATGTGATGAAGCCCTGTTTTTTCTGGGTTACACATCTGTTCTTTGGCTGTTCTCCCCTTGGTCTCATTTCAAAGCTCTGTCAACTCTTACAGTCTCTTCCTCGCAACCCACGGAGGATTGTGTGGAGACTACTTCACAACAGAGTACCTAATATGTTCCCAGCCTGCCTGGGAGCAAAACCCTTTGCATTTTTTTCCAGTCATCCTAATAACAGATAATCAGGCAAACAGGGTATCAAACAGAGAAATGTGTAGTAGCATTAAGCAATGTAGCACAAGCTGGATCACTATAAAACATATCTTGTAAGACAGTTAGACTGCACCGCAAGGGCACAGGGTGAAAAATGAGCATGCGTGAAGTCTGGGATTTCTGTTTATGAATGTTCCAAAATCAAATGAATTATAACCTTCATGGGACAAACCTTCGAAGAGGCATGTGTGAGCTGATGAAATCATTACAGTATCAACAGATGAGCAAATTATACTGAGATAAAAGGTGGGAGGCACTCGCCACTTGTCAACTGGTCCACAATAGCTGTTAGATAGGTGTGGTTGCACTCAGTTTTGAAACACCTAATAGATTTAGGAGCATAAAGGTCAGCATTTTAAAAGGAAGTAGGCACCTAACGCTTTTGAAAAATCTGGGCCTTAGTTTAGTGTTGGAGTGACGCTGTAGCTGTGATGGTTCAGGAAATATGTGAGAGGCAAGGATTTTTGTGGGTGACATCGTTTGTTAAACCAATGTGCTGCTGGGATACTTTTAGACGAGCTTTCAAATGCAAGGCAGTTTCAGTTTTGAGAAGAACGTCCCACATGGCAAAGCTTGCCTACAACCGTCCCCACCATGAAATTAGTCGAGTGAAAAATATCACCCACAAAAATCCTTGCCTCGGGGCCTTTGTTTCATTATCAAAAACGATTTAAGCAGTGAGAAACCTACATCTTTCTGAAGTTCACTGCTCTGGGGAAATGAGATGTAGGCATTTCAGCGTGGAACAGAACAATGCAGAACTGCCCCTAAAAGGATGGGGCAGGGTCCTTCAGCCTCACAGCTGCCCCCAGCACTTATCACGCAAGGGCCCAGCGCTCTCAGCTCTCCCGGTTGGTTGTCGGAAAGGAGGGAGCTGAGCATTTCCCAGACGGTTCTTAGTAGTTTGGTGAATCAGGCATGCCTCTGTTTTTCTTTAGTGCATAGATACCTTGTTGATGGATGCTTTAGAAGCACCACCGACAACAATTAGAAAGTACCTTGCCTTGATCAAGGACAATACTTCCCTTCAGTATTGTGCAACACACCGCAATCAAAACTTCCACCTACCTCTGAGCTTGCAAAAAGCAGCCTTACTTTCTCAGACTCTCATCCTCAGGGATTTCATCGACAGGGACACGTTCAAGTGGTACCCGGATGTCATACTTGTGAGACAACTCCAACAGTGACAAGTGACGCACACATCTCCCTAGGAGGGATACCATTTATTTCTACACTTCAATACTTTGCTGAATTTGGGCCTGATAATTTAAGTGGAACTCAAGTGGTGCACAGATTTGTGTATGTTGTCTGCAAGGGGTAAATATGACCTCAGAAACCATCCTGTGGCTGCTCCGAATGCAGGATGGGTTTCCCATCAAATCTCTCCTTAAACGGGAATTAAATTTCTCCTTAAGTGGGACTAAGAGCCGCACAGCCCAGCTGTACAGAAGTAGGTTTGGCCTAATCCAAAGCTCCCTGAAGTCAATAGAAAAAAAAAAACCAAACTCACATTGACTTCGTATCAGACTCTGGCAGAGTTTCTTAACAAAGGGCCTGATCTGAAGGTCATGAAAATCAGTGTGAGTAGTTCTATAGGCATTAATGAGTTCGGGAGCAGGCTCCTAGTTTTGACTCAGGTACTCTGATTTGCTGAACTCTCCAGGGAAATCTGTTGTCCAAGTGCCAGCTTTGCCTCTGTGTACTCCCCTGACAATAAAAAGAGACTATTCAGTCAGATCTAAGCTACCAACAGCTGTGGGGAAAGGAACTGTGACGGGTATATCATTTACTGTTTCAGCAGTATCAGTTTACTCTGTTTTAATAACCATTTTCCTTGTACAGGATTCTGCCTTGGTCTTTGGTTTGTCTTTGTTTTAAAGCGGTGAGTATGGGTGCACACTCAGCTAAAAGACAGTCTTGTCGATTCTTGCATGTAATACAGAACAAGGATGGGCTAAATGTTTGTAACTCGTCCCCCCACAAAAGAAATCTCACATACTACTGCACCTACCGAGTAACACAGTACCCTGGCATCTCCGTTCTAACAGCCTGGCATCAAATGCCACTTTGAATGCCCCTTTTGTTTGCCTGTTGAAAGCTCACCTGGGAATCGTTTTCTGTAACAAACTGTTTTATCATCGCGCACCGGGAGCTCCAAAGGGATGCAATTCTGCCGTGGACAAGGCAAGCAGTGTTAGTGGTTCAAGGACTTGAGCTCCCCTTAAAAATGCATCGGCAATGGAGATGGAATTATTCAGAGGCCACACGGATGAACCGAGACCGATCAGGCGGTGGTGTGTAGCACAAGCGGGAAGGTGAGGGAGGAAGTGGTCTATAATTCAACAAGCCAGACTCTGCCCTCTGATGGGCACCTGGGCAGCTTATTGGTTTAAGAAGGAAAAAAAGCCACTGAAGGTTGATAGCGCAAGAGGCAAAGGGGAAGGAGACCTCGGTCTGTTTGGAAAGGAAGAGTTGCAAGAGGAGAAAGCAAACAAAGACTCTGGATGTGGATAAATCAATCACGTGCTCATTGAAATCGTGCCACCTGCCCATGAAACACAGCCGCCACAGGGCGGAAAGGTAGCGGATGTTAAGCAGGGCATGATCATGCTACATACCTCGTTGAGGGGGAAAATGCAACGCTGACTTAGGTTTGTGCGGGAAGGGAAGCGTACCAGAACTTGGCAAGGAAAGTCCACTTCCCTGTTCTGTTAGACATTGCAGTTATTATGTATCTGCTACAGGCTACTAGGCCTGTGCAAAGGGGATAGTGTTCGTTCTGGATTTGGCTGATTTGGGGGACGGTGATTCGGTTCGGTGATTCGAATCATTGTCTTGAATCGATTCGGCCGAATCAGGTAAGCCAGGCCCATCCCATGCCCGCTCTCCCAGCCTGGCAATGGCCTGCCCCAGCTCCCGGCACCTGGGGAAAAAAAAGCCGTGACTTAGCGGGTGCTGCCGGGCAGGGGGCAATCCCCGCTGCCCCCCACTGTCCCCAAGTTGTGTGAGGGCTCTGCACAAGCCCCGCGGCCCCCGCCCGCTCTCACAGCCACCACCATGGCTGCCCTGCTCGCCCTGGCTCTGGCCCTTTAAGAAAAAAAAATGCCAAAAACCCTGGACTCGCCACTCCTGCGGGCGAGGGCCGATCCCCACTGCCCCCCACTGCCCTGCGCCACGTGGGGGCTCTTCCATGAGCCCCCTGAAGCCCCGAGGCTGCTGCAGTAGCTGGTGACTTGGGGGGGCATTGTTTTTTTCTTAAAGGGCCAGAGCTGGGGTGGGCAGGGCAGCCATGTGGGGCTGGGGGAGCGGTCAGTGGCCGGGGGACTCGTGGCAGAGCCCCCCACATGGTGTGGAGGCAGCAGGGATCGCCCCCTGCCGGGCAGCACCCAGTGAGTTGGGGCTTTTTTTTTAAAGGGTGGGAGCTGGAGCAGGCAAGGCAGCCATGCGGGGGGTAGGAGGGTCTGGGGGAGCAGGCAGGGGATGGGGTCTGGCAGGGGTCCCCCCCATGGTCCCCTTCCCCCACCCCTACTTCCCAGCTCCAAGTCCAGCTCCAGCTCCCCGCTGCAGCAGGCGGGGACTGCCCAAATCACTGAAGCTCTCCGAATCTTTTCCAAATCAATTGATTCGGACCGTTTTATTGGTCCCCGATTCGATTCATATTCAGAGACTCGGCCGCCAAATCTCCTCCGAATCGAATCAGGGCCCAAAGCTTCGCACAGCCCTACAGGCTACCCCTCTCAGTTCTGTTTTTCGTCAGGGCAGCCTACGTTTCTTTCCTGACTTCAGAATTGATGCCAAAGTCCACACTTAACACATTCCCTCCTAATCACTGCAGAGCAGACCTGGCCCCGACCCGCTGTCTCTAAAAAGTCCAGCCTTGGACAATATTCAGCTTCACAAAATAAGAGCCCGGTGGGAGCTTGAGAACACAAGACACTTATCTATGTAGCTGAAGCTCCTGTCTTTGTTACCAGAGGCCCATGTAGGAATCACAGGAGTTATTCCCATATCTGGAAATTTATAGCCAATTAAAAAGTGAGTTGGGAAGAGTCTGAAGTGCTAATTGACCTAGAGCCCCGAGATGTTTTCAGTCCTGCATCTGACGATCACATTTTTGGCAGGCTAAATAACAAATTGTATCTCTCAGTTTTCTACTTGCTTTACAAAATCAGGAAGAGGGTTGGAAACATGGGGAAGTGAGTGTGAATGTGTGGCTGTGGGTGTGTGTTGCCTTGGTCTCTAATGGTAGCCCGCAAGGATGATAACAGCCTTCTACTGCTGCCAGTTCCTGGAGTTATTTATTTAAAGCAAGTAGGAGAAGGTTGTGCTTTAATGCAGGAAGTCCTGAGTAGAGCCGTGCAGAAAATGACTTCCATTTTGTAAAGGATTTGCAAATGTGTAAATAGGGACGAAAACCAAAACATTAAAACATTTCTTCTATCACACAAAAAAGCCCATGGTTTTCAGTTCATGTTAGCTGAAGCAGTTCATTTGGAAGAAAATTAAACTTTTTGTTAGATTTTGACATTTTATTTTGTATTACATGACATACAATAGACTGAAAGTTTCTCTGACCCGTTCTAGCTCTAAATTCAAACCCCAGGGATGATGAGTGGGGGTGGTGGTGATTACAGCTGGCTGAAAAATGATTTTAGAGAAAATTTGGAAAGAATTGATGTGCTTGCTTCAATGCCAGCTTGGACTTCCACCGTGCTTTGTGCGGAGGCATCCCCCTCCACTCCCCCAAAGACCTTGATGAGTTCAATACTCAAGATAAAAGCATTCTTGTTCATGCCAAGCATCCAGAACTGCTTTCCTCCTGCTGAGAGCTTAGGATAATATTTATAATACTTCAAGGTAATATTAATCAGTGATAAAATGGTGTAAAGCCATAAATATGATGACCTGGATGTGATGCAGCCACCCAGACTGGAGAAACAAGGAGAGGCAGCTTTGTCCTGCAGTCCTTACTCATGAAAGGGCTCCTACTGAAGCTGGATAGTATAGGACTTAACTGAGAATTAAAGGAGGCAGAGGGCAATGGTGGGAAACGGTGGGACTTGAACCAAATCAGTCTGAGAAATGCTGCCTGAGTTGGAAATGGCTTTCTGCCAAAATCTTGCTTTGGGATTAGAACGAAAAGGATAAAGGTGGAATCCATGTGAAATAGTCCCTGAGTCTGAAAGTGGCCTATATCCGACAGTGAGTCGGAGGCAAATTGAATAGGGCCGATGGCTGATGGCGGAGTGCTTGGATGAGCTGGAGCTGTCTTATTTGGGAGAAAGATTTTGCTCTCGGGAGCGGTCACAGGAGGAAGATTTTGTCCACGTGACCCTGTTGACCATGCACGCTTGCTGGAGAGAGGTAGCGGGGGCGCTACAGAATTTGCAGCATTGGAGCAATTGCACAACATGGGCGTTTCATTTACAAGGGGTTGCTGCCACCAGAGTGGGGCAGCTATAAACATACAACTCCTCTTTCGCCCGCTGGGGTATGATGTACTGATACAGGATGGGAGCTGGGACCTAACTCGAAGTGGATGATATGATGAACTCCATGGCTTTTGAGGAGGAATTGTAGACACGTCTTCTCTGTTGAAATAGTGGCCTTTTTTCTTGGGTCCCAGCAAGAAAATCTGCCATGAAAATTCAGCTTCAGCACAATCTGATTTCTTAGAGAAAGAAAATTGCCCACTGGAGTCAAACAGGTTAGGACCAGGGCTCTTAATATTTAAAGGTTTTATTATACCTGTAAACACCGCTGAAGGCCGCATGAGGCTTTATGGACCGCATTCACTGAGACATGTAACGGGCTGTCTCTAGGCACAGGGAAAAGTGTCACAAGGCTAATAGGCAAACTAATGCATGCAGTAAGTACTATGTGCTATGCATGTAGCCTGCATGCAGGCATGTACGCAATATGTACTATGAACATAAGATGCATGCAGTGTACAGATGTAGTGTCTAGATGGACCAAATGACACCCTGCCCATGTACACAGAGGTACTGTGATTGCAAAGTGTTAAAAGCTAGAGACCCTTGCATGATGGCAAGCACCTACAAATATCCCCTGTTGACACAGATGTGCTTGTCAAGGAAAAGGGTGTAATCACAATTATGGTGAGGTATGCACTCATATCCAGATATAGCTAGTGCTTCTGTTTTACTGTGGCACCAGCCAGTCACAACGGGTATACTTCCTTGTCCTTGCTTCCCACTTTGATTTTGTATTATTTTGCCTCTGATTATTAGTCATTCAGTGTCACAGGTGTGCACGCACGTTTCCAATGGTCCTGCCCTCTGCTCCCATGAGTCTGGACAAGCCACCACCCCATGGCAATGGCAGCTATTATTTTATCTATGACATTACACCACCAAAGTTGACTGCACATGTGGAGGTGGCTCCTGGTAGGTTCTTCCCCATGTTTCTACATTCAAACCACAGGAATGCATGGCTGTAAGGCAGTTGCACTAAGCTGAACAAAGTCACATTAAACTAGTCACTGATTACATCATTTGCATGCTCATAGATGCAAATGAAGGTTGTGCAAGTATGGGGGCGGAGAATTAATTGCAACTCTTGTAGAGACTAAATTGCTCTGACAAGGGAAATTTCCAAGGTCTAAACGAGTGCAAAATTGCACAAATAGCAAAATGAATGTACTCTATAAGGTTTGCTGGTTTAATAGCGCACAGAGGATAATAGAGAGGAAAGAAAGAGGCATGATTGTCTTACTGTAATAATGTAATAATAATCGAGGGCTATTGTCACAGAGTGGGCTGGCCCCTTTTAAATTATGGGGCATAGTCACACGTGATTAACTTTGCAGGTGGTGTGATAAAGGACTAATGATGTCAAACTGTATTTATGTCTCAACAATAAATACATCCCATAGGAAAGGAATGGAAAGGTTGTTACTGGCAGTTTCAGTGATACAACTGGCTGGTGAGTTAGTTTACTTAAGAATGGGGAAATTGAGGCAGGCAGGGTTAGATACTGAGTTTGGGGAGGTCCTGTTATGTCTGTCTACAGCCTATCAAAACAGCTTTGCTGAAATGGAGAAAACCACATATAGTTCACAGATTGTTAGGGGCTGGAAGGGACCTTTGCAGATCATCCGGTCCGGACCCCCCGCTCTAGGCAGGATTTCCGAGCCTGTAAGGTTTTTAAGTTGAAGTGCCCTTTAGCAGTAATAAAATGTATGCTTTTTATAATCTGTGCATATAAATGTTGTAGGTAAAGGTAGCCATGGGGCCAAATCTTCAGCTGGTAAACGGTGCGATATAGTTAGGCAATGCTCCCTACTCAGACTGTGACTGCCCATTGTTTTTACTTCCTTTTTGTTAATCAGAGGACTGCTGTGACTCAGAGGACTGAGCACAGGACTGAATATCAAGAGATGCGCGTCTTCCTCGTGGTTCTCCTGATGACTTACAGGCCACAAGCAAGCCAGGCAGTTGCTGCAAAATGACTTGAAATGTATATGAACTAGAAGGTTCAGATTTCCTGGTTTAAAAAAAGAAATCAGCCTTTTTTGACCAGAAACGGTATGCTGATGGACAATCTGGCTGGATGTTTGCTAAGTCACAAAATGCACCTACTTTACTGCAGCAAAGTATTGTGCCTAACTCTTTAAAGGTGCCTAATACTTTCGGGGGTGGGGGGGTTCAACCTGAGAGACTTCTTGATCTCCAGGCAGTGCAAGGATTCAAGGGCTTCTGCGCTGAATCCATGTGCTCCGGATTACGGCTCAGTTCTGAAAATCCCCATGTCGGCGTTCGCTGTGGGTTTTCTCTTCACCCCTGCAGTTCCTCTGACAGGTGTGTTCGCCACCCTGCGTTCAGGTCTCCCTGATGCATTCCAGCGCCTGTAATAGGATAAGTGGGGACTATCGGAAGAAGTAAACAGCGCCTGAACTTTCTCAGCCGCTTGAATAATTTTCCACTGACTGAGCAAACTGCATGTCTGGTAAAATGAGCTAATGCATCAAAGTGATTATCTTCCTCAGTCGAATTCTTTCTCGATCTGATATGGCAACTATTTCTGCAGGCGAATGGCCAGGAAGGGGCCTGTCTGCTGAAACTCTAGTTCCCTATAAACAGTGTCTTTCACATTCAGTTCTCGTACGTGCACATGTGGAAGGGGTGGGCACCAGCTTGGTTTCTTTCTTTAAGAGCTGGATTCAGAACATTAAATAATGGCTTTTGGTAGAATCCACACACCAGTTAGGCTGTACTGGTGCTGATGGGTGCTGTGGTGATGACAGCTCGTTGGGACAGAGTTGATAATGCATTGGGCAGTCGCCATCAGCTGCCGCTGGGGGCCTGTCTCCCTGCCTGTCCCTCTGCCCAAGGCAGCGGGCCACTTACTGAGTTTCAGCAAGCCATCGAGGGCGGCATGACAGGCAGCCCAGGGCAGATAAATATTCATTTTCTAAATTTTGAGGGGCCCCGCGGGCTGGATAGAATGGCCTAGCGGGCCGCATTTTGCCCACCCCCAAGGGTTCCCAGCTGTTGCTAACACCAGCAGGGCTAACCTGGTATTTGTAACTTCGCAAACTGTTCATCGTGTGTTTGGAGCAAATCCAAGGGGCTGCTTCCTGTAGGAATTGTGGATCCAGGAAGAGCAGAAGTCCCATAACCCAGAAGTGTGTAAGGGAGTAGAAGAGAAGTCAACAATGCTGACCCTTTCCCTACAACTGTTGCCGCACTCTGGACTGCCTACTTGAGACCAAGGGCTGCTGCTGCATGACTTGTTACGCTCTTGAGGGTGCTCTGGCCCCTTCTTCAGGCTGTCTGCTCACTTCCAGGATGTCATCCAGGGGTTTTTTTTTACAGATCATACATGATCTGTACTAGTGCAGCTACGTCTAAGCCGGAACGCAGCACCCCTTTGTTTCCGTCTAGGACTACGCCCATGCTGAGACCACATGGGGGAATTCAGGGAGGAAGAAAGTAACATCAGAAGTGCTGTTTTCTGGGTTGGGGGGAAGGGCCTGGGAGTTGGGCAGCTTGGATTCAGCTTGAGGAAAGGAACAAATATTAGTTTCAAAACAGAGATTTGCAAAGAAGCACATTGATTGCATCTATATCCACAGCTACAGATAAGTCTGTCCAGACTGAAGCTTATTGTTAGAATTTCAGATCCTCTGCTAGAAAAAGATGGACAGAATTGGACGCCCTTTGAGGTGGTTTTATGTTTTATTGGTATAAAAAAAAAAAAAAGCTGGCAGAAGAAATGTGCTATAAATCCAGGGGAAGAAAGGGAATGCAAGTAATTAACCATCAAGTGTCAGCCCTGTCATGCTAATAGGATCAGGACGACTTTTCATCCAAGCAGTAAATGAAATATTTATTTGCCTCTTCCCCAGTGACATGTTTACAGTAAAGCACAATGTATATAATTACTGATCACCAAGGAAAGCCGGAGAATGAGATTTGTCGAGCCCTCACAAGAATGCAATCCTAAAAATATGGGTAAATGGAAGTGAAAACTGATAGCTCTGGCAGAGGAAGTGGATTTTCTGCATCTCAGAAAGGGAAGCCCAAGTCCGGGGAAGTCCATCTGAATCTTTCCATGCCATTCAGTATTTTGGATCATGCTTTTAGTCGTTAGTATTTGCAGTGACTGGAGAAATAGGACGTGTCAAGTGAAACTTGTCTGGCATTTATCACTGGTGTGTCTTAGACTGAGGCAAGGATTTTTGTGGGGGACCTCTTTTATTGGATCGACTGCATGGCTGGGATCAAGCGAGAAAAACATTCTTTGTCAGATCAGAGGCCCGAAACTCGAGTCTGAGTTTCTTAAACCGTAAAATCACTGGCATGGGGACTATGCACGCTTCACTGTTCCTGCATGAAGCTGGTTGCAGCGGAGCCGAGATCCCGCTAGAGAAATTTGAGCGCTAGTGAAATGTAAGTGTTAAGACCTGCTGCCTGGATATGCCATTAGTTTTCAGCAGGAACCCACAGCGCCGTATAGGCTGCACAAACCCGCGGAAAAACCGTGGGGCAGATTTTGCCATTCCAGGCATGCTTCAGAGAGCAGGAAACAGGGGCAGTCGTTGCAAAACTGGTCCTGTTTCTCAGTAAAGGGGACCAGGTGTTTGAAGTGCCTTTAACGCTTCCCTCAGACTGAGCACAACTGCTCCTTGCCATTCAAGGGCTCTGGGAAGTGGCTGCTTTTCAGAATGAAGACAATGAAGAGCCTTTAATTCTCCTCTGTGGGCGGGGGGAGAGGGCTTTTCAGTGTTTTAAAGGAAAATAGGAAAGCTGTCAAGCTGGTCTGCCCGCAGCGCCAGCCCCCCCGCACCGCGGTTTCTCCGCCGCATGGCACCCGTCTCGCCCCGGGCCGCGCCCGCACCGAGCGGCCCGGGGCCGGCGGGCGCAGCGAGGGAAGGACGAGTTTCCGGCCTTCCCCGGCAGGAGGAAGGGGCTGCCCGGAGGGAGGTCTTCCTTGCAAGCTGCGGGCCCCAGCCCCCCTGCCCCCTGGCGTGCGGGAGTGGGCGGCGGGAAGCTCGGGGCCCCGACGTCGTCACCGCGGGCTGCGCTCAGTGTTAACCGCGCACGAAGTAGGGTTACGGGTGGGGTGGTTTGGGGGTCAGCAACTGCGCAGTAGCCTGTTAGCGCGGGGGCGGGGCGGGGCGGGAGCGGCTCACCGGCCCCGGCGGGAGGGGGCGGGGCCGAGCCGCGGGGTGCCGGGGGAGGGCGAGCCTGGGACCTCGCCTCCCCCCCCGCTGGCAGTGCGGAAGGCGCCTCGCCCTCGCTCTCCGGCTTGCCGGCAGTTGCAGGGGGCTTAGGCTCGGATGGGGAGGAACCAAAAAACGGGGGTTTTGTTGTCTGGTTTTGACTCCTCTCGCAAAAGAAAAGCTTTCTCTGAGCAGCTGGAGCGGGCGTCCGGACGGCGTTAGCCGCGCCCGAGGGCGGACGCGGGAAGCCGGTCGCAGGTAACTCGCGGCGCTCGGACCCGTCGGCGCTCCGGGGTCGGCTTCCCGGGAAGGGGGCCCCGGCCTGGCTGCCGCCGAGACCCCGCGGCGGCGGCGGCGGCGGCGGCGGCGCTCGTGCCCGTTGGTGCTCCCTCAGCGCTCGAGCAGGCGGCACGAGAGGTCCGGGCGCGCAGCTCTGGGCCCGGCGGAGGCCTGGGCTGCCTGCGTCCAGGTGCCCCAGCGCGTGGGCCGGGCGCGGAGCTGGAGCGCTGAAAACCCAGAGCTCCCAAACGGCCGTAGCTGACTTTGTTTCAGGACGCCTGTGTGGAGAGAGATGGTGGGAAGGCAGGGCCGCGGGCTCTCTGACCGTACACCGAGAGGCAAGTCCCAGCACGGCTAGAGGGAAAGAGCCTCTCCTGCCCGAACCCTAACCCTTGTTTTCAAAAGGCGTTTCTGAGCCTACCTCTTGTTCAGAGTTCGTGGGATTTAGGACAAGTCACGGAAGCGGTTCTGAAAGCTTTACCTCTGGCTTTCAATAGAGGGAAATCCAGTAATTGTTTTTAGTGATTGATTGATTGATTGATTTTTACAAGGAAGTTTCCAAACAGTGTTGAAAAACGATGGAGCGATGC